>NC_071574.1:65412060-65742894 GCF_024509145.1 Vidua macroura
TAGGGATGATTTTGTGTGCATTCAACTCATAAGGCTTTGCCCGAGTCAATGTTTTAGCTGGGCCATTTTAATCATACTCACAACTAAACACCAGTAGTTAGTCAGATGTGTTATTTTTGATAACAGATGTGTATTTAAAGGCAGATGGTTCAGAGAGAATCAAAGTGAAGTCTAGAAAAGCATAAGCCAAATGATAAAGAGAGAAACCCACAGTAGCAGACTCAAATATTAGAGAGATTTTGGAACACACATTCTCCTCCTCTAATGCCTGCAGCCACAGCTGGGCAGTGCTGCTCAATGTTTCTCTGCTAAGGGCAAGCTTTGCCTTTCCAACTCCCTGTGCTGGAAATCATACAGGTCATTAAACAGGAGGCTAGGGAAGATAATGTGAAATTTTGACAGCAGTTTTATTTTATCTACATGAGTCATTTTTAGAAGTATTTTTTGAAAGCTGCTATAAAGAACTGTGTCAGTAGGGGCAGCATAAACGTGAGGTGCTGGGCATAACTGTAGCACATGAAACTTTCTGGAGATTTTCTTAATCATCTTATATGCTTCTCAAAAATGTATTTCTAAGTTTTTCCCATATCAAGACACATTTTTTTCTATTTTCTTCACTTTTATGCTGACCAGATTCTGTTGCATTTCAAACCACCATCCCTCCCTACACTATGTCAAGTGATGTTCCCTGGATGCATTCAGTTTCTAGTACCTTGTGTTAGTGTTTCATTATCTTATTGGGGATTTCTGTCATTACAATTTGGATGCCTATGACAGCTCTATGTTCTCAATATTATATTCCCCTACCACAAATAACTCAGAATTTGGTTATTAACACATTGCTGCAGCATGTTCAAAGATACAAAAATACCTATTTTTACTTATTTTTATAGACCCGTCTTTATGAATGTACCCTTTATTAAGTGATCTGTGAATAATATTAGTTATTATATTTATTTGATAGCTTGTGTTTAGGAAATGGTTTGGATTTGAGAAAGGAAGTGAGCAGTACTGCAGAGATGGTGGGGGTAAAGTTGTACATGACTGATATAGTGAAATAATTGTGATGCTGGCAGTTGATGCTCTGCTAGTTTCCTTACACTGCCATTTCTGTGGTAGCTGTGTATTTGGTATAAAACCTTCTATGGTTTGCAGCACAGTATTTTTGAACCTGTGTTTGGGATTTAAATTAGTATCTCCTCTCTAGGAAAAGAAGAGGACATAATAACTATTTCCCCAAGAACATTGTTTGTTTCAAAAAAAGGATGTACATTTTTAGCAGCAGGTAAGAAAGAGAGTGAATTATTATTCTCATGCATATTAATATTCACAGTTCTGTCATGTCTTTTTCCCCTCTCCTTTGGATGACATATTTTACAAGGCTGTCAAATCCCTTAGTAGCAATTAATATTGTTATATGGTGTGTGTTCCTTATTATGCTTTGGAAGTGAATGATGTTTAAGCCCTGTGAGGAGAAACAGAGTTAATAAGATTAATTGACACATGAAGATAATGAAGGATTGAGACACTTTGTGATCCAGAGCTGGAATATGGCATCTTCAGGATGAGCTTCTTACAGGCATCTGCCTTTTTTGAGCATGAAAAAATGATTGACTACTCCAGGCTTACATTTTAGTTTGTGATAATCTGGTTAAAATGTAGGTATGTTTTTATTTTAGAGCAATAGATGCATTTTAACACTGTTTTCTAGACTTTTCCCATATTGAGTTAAGGATCCTTGCTGACTTATCATCTGAGCCAGAACTTCTGAAACTGTTTCAAGAACCTGAAATCACTGATATCTTTGCTACACTGGCTTCTCAGTGGTAAGATTGAATGTTGCATATTTTAATAATAATTAGACAAAATAGTAAGACTCACCTAAGCCATTGTATTACTGCATAATGATAACAAAGGCAGTATTTTGTTTCAATATCTATTGTTCATACTATTTTTATACTATGAATTCCCTTCTGTCTTTCTGAGCCTTCTCTTCTCCACATATCAAAATGCTGCAATCCAACTGGCCAGTATGAGCCTTGTGGCAATGATATATTGTGAACAGTGGTTGCTGATAACTTTCTCCTTGAATTATTTTTAACCAATTCTTTCTAAAAATCCAGAGCAGCAGTTAGAGAAGTTATCCATCTGAAAAAATATAGAACAGCTTTTCTCAGTAAAAGTACAAGCACTGTTGAAATTTATTTAGATATCCAATAGAAGTATTGGACTCAAATTACATATAATTAAGAAACAGAGACGAGAGTTGATGGGATTTCTTTTGAACTAATGGGGTTTAATGCTTCCATATTCTGGAATGATTTGGAAAAAGTCCTACCCCAATCATTTAAAAAAAGATTTTTTAAATCTCCATATCTGTATAATTATTTACTGATCTCTTCAGTATGCCAATTAAAAGATGAACTATCAAAAAAAGAATATTAGTCACTTAGCTGTTGAAGGTATTTTATATTGTTGTTTATATCATGGTGATGCCTAAAAAAGGCACTTGAGACTAGGACTCCATTGTACTCAAAAGTGCACGAGCACTCAATAAGTGACAGGATAGATGTCAAGAAACTTGTGGCTTCAACAGATAGGTCAGAAAAAGATTGAATGAAATGCTGTAGCATAAAGCTCTTTGAACAGACTGAGGGTCATGTAAATATTATGCAATTTGCTTATTTTCTCTTTTTCTCCCCCTCTCTTTTATGTTTTCATCTCCATTTTTAGTTGGAAGATTGTTAGCTGAAAATGAAAGCAAAAATACCTATGATTGATTGAGCTCAGTTCTCATCCTACAGTTTCTAAATTTTTACAGGCATAGTCTTCCCAAATGTGGTATTTCCTACACACTTCCGTAGTTCACACAATCTTAGAATCCTAGAATGGTTTGGGTGGGAAGGGACCTTAAAGACCATCAGGTTCCAGTCCCAAATCTACAGGCAGAGACACCTTCCTCTATCCCAAGTTGCTCCAAGCCCCATCCAACGTGGCCTTGAACACATTCAGGACTGAGGCATATTTGTTAATATGCTCTGAATTTGTACAAAGAAGCAAAATGGAGCTCACATTATATTTATTCTGCTGCCAACAACTGAATCAGTGCTTGAGACGTGCATTCTGGGAGAACAAAACTCCAGACCACAAACATTCCATCCAATTTATCTATGGAAAGATCACCTTAGAAGCTTCTCTTGATACTGTAATCAATTCTTAGCCCTAACATGATATTGCTAGAACCTCATGATGGAGTTAAATCCTTATTTTAGTTTGATGATTTATTGGAAATGTATGCATGAAGATGAGTCAAATTTTGTCTCAGCTCTGGGCACGGCTCCAGAAATACCATTCTATTCAGCAATCTCACGGCTCTTGGCAGCCATCAACCTCTTGCAGTTGCTACACGGTAACTTTAAATTTAATGAAATATTACAGGCAAATATTTTTATCAGACAGAATTGTCATGGTGTGTCTACAAAATCATTACATAATGATTCTGCTGACTCCACTCTCAAGCTTCAGTAAAGCTAATGCTTGGAAGAAATTTTCTATTGAATCTATTAGATGACTTATGAATCACAGAAACACAAAGGGCGTGTTTAATCTCATCTAACCTTGGACATCTGTCACATACTTGGAAATATTCATTTGGCTGACTGCTGATATGCCCTGTGTAATAAGATCAGTCACACAATGAAAGTGTTGACTTCTCACCATTGAGAACAAAGTAGGTCTGGGGTGGCCAGCTTAAATGTAGACATCTGTATTTGTTCTAAAAAATTGAATTCCTCCTGTTGGGTCAGTTCCTACTGAACTCATCTTGGATTTTTGAATATTGTCCTTAATTTCTTTGGCACCAAAGAGAAGATATAAAATTACAGGCTTCACAAATGCTTTCTGATTCCAGATATTTATTCATCTTTCATATACTGCTATTGATAAATAAAATTTTAAGGGCCAAAAATTAGTCAATTGACTTCATTGTAGTTGATTCTACTGACTGGTATTAGAATCAGTTATGAGAAAAAATAAACAACAAATCTTTTATCTCTTCTTGGTCGTCTGGTTTTCTCTGGATCTTAATCCTTTAAAATCTGTGCAACTGATACATCAATGGGCATAGCAAAAGTTTTGTTCTGTTTGAAGAAATTGCATGTTGTTACTATTTGTAAATCTTTCCTAACATATTTTGTACAATTGGAAAAATCTTTACAAAAAAAAGTTTTTTTCTCTACAAGATCTATTAAGAATGGATTAGTTTCTGAAGCTCCCTCTCCAAGGACAAAAAATTAAGTTAGTGTTAGTATCTAGTAGCATATCAGCTTCTGAATGCATGTCAGGTGGTATCTTTTAGCAGATTTTCTGTATCTAAAAATTCTTAGACTGATAAATATTAAATCATAAATAGAAAGGAATATATTATTGGATAGAAATCTGAGCCACACTCCAGAGTCCAGCCAAGTTTTGTATCAGTTTATTAACTTATTTTTTCTAAACTCATTGCTTCTTCACTGAAACATAACTCCATTCCTTAGCTGCCCTTCAGACTAAAGCCTTCAATCTGAAATCCAACCTTTTTAAAAACTTTCACGGGCTTTTTATAGCATTTGGCAGGAAATAAACAGGGGTGGGCAGTTTCTGAGTTCCTGATTAAATTCAGGTCTCATGTATAAAAGCTTGCCTTTCACAATTTGGTTAGGTATTCTGTGCTGTGACTCAGCCTATCTCTGGTGCCTTAGAGAGGCATCTCTCTTGGAGCCCTGGTGGATCCATGTTTCTGCTAAACATAGTTCATATGGAATCTTTACCCTGGTCAGCAGAGCAGGTAGAGGTGTGTAAGTGTGTGTCAGCCCAGACTGTGTCTGTACATGGTAGTAAAGGGCTGAGTGGAGATATTAAAATCCAAAATAAAATTCAGTCATGTGCAACACACTACCCAAACCACCAACCCCAGTGAGAGGCAAGGCTCCTGCCAGGCTGGGCTGAGATCTTGTGCTGCTCTGGTGAGCTTGCAGAGACAACTCATTTCAGGAGTAACTCAGCTCCAGCACTCTGTGCTTCCCTGCACTGTGCTCAGCTGTTTGCTGGAGACACTGCTTGCTATAGAGTGTTTTTGAAGTATTGTGTATTCTCTTTGGCAGAACTGTCTTGAAGTGGCTATTCACCTGAAACTATCAGAAGCTGCAGTTAACTTCCACAGAACCACAGAATGGTTTGTGTTGGATGAGGCCTTTAAAGATTATCTAGTCCATCCCCTTGCTATAAGCGGGGACATCTTCCACTAGACCAGCTTGCTCATCTCTGCCTTGTACAGCCAGTATATTTTCTGGTCATCTAACATAGTTACCCCAGCTAAAACTAAGATGATAATTAGTGATCTTCCTCCTGTTGTGCTCTGATGATGAACGTACAGTATTACCAAAATTATCTTACAGTGAGTCCTGTGTTATGTCCTACATAGCAGAGCCTTAAATACAGGTCAACACCTGCTATTACAACAACACCAAGAGTGCATTACGTTAATGACGCACTGAACACATGACAAAGTTTCAAGGCTTGCCTAAACTTTTAAAAATTCATGATATAATGGGTTCTAGCTACCTGCAAGTTCACCTTGTGTTATATTGCCTTGATGCCCTATGACAGTCATAATCCTTTTAAATCCAAATCATCATCCCAGTGCTGAAGGTGACGAGAACTGTCCTGGCAGCTGTCTGACCAGCCAAGAGACCTAACTGCCATTAGACATCCCAATGACAGCAAACCTCAGTGTGAACTTTCTCTCACTTCTTTAGCTTTTACAAAATAAATGAAAAATAAGTAATTGTGTTTAAAACGCTGTTGATATGCATATCTTAAAATCACTTTCAAAAATAGATGCTGAAAAATAAGTTTAGACTTTTAGGTAATTGCACTTCGCAAAATTTAGTAATTTGGGCTGTAATGATTACCTGTCTCTTTCAAACTGTTCTTTTGTCACCCTTCTCAGTAGGTTGTTGTTCCTCCATCATAGTGTATATACTCATATTGACAACATTGAGTCAAAAACCAGGAAAAGTATCTTGATTTAGCTAAGCACTTAAACACATCATTGTATGATGTGTTTCATATAGGGGTTTCATCCTGTCTGACTCCTGCCTACTTTCCTGCTTGAGTGCATTTTTGAATTGGGATAGTACTGCTTCAGAGTTTCTATGACTGGAGCATTTATCCATACTTAAAATATTTGGGTAAGTCCTTTCCTTTGTTTCTTCTTGTTTTCTCCTTGTCTGTCTCAGGCAACTGGAGATCTCCAGTAGTGACAAGTTCAGCTGCATCCAGCAGAGCACAGTGCTGCCCTCTATTAAGGGTCCTGAGGGCAGCCTGGCCATACAAATGCAACTCTGTTATTTATGGCTCTGAATAAGCTTAGACAATTTGAGTTTGAAGATGTTGTCACTGTGATCCAGTATTTGCTACAGATATTCCTAATATCTGCCAAGTATATTTATATTTATGTTTTATGTTCTCAAGCCTGAAATAGAACACTGATGTGCCTGTCATAAATGGCCTAGGAGATTTATGAGACAATTTTGCTCTTTCTAAATTATAACTAGGAACTAAGATGGTAAAACATGTAGACTCCATATCCTCATAAACCAAGAAGTTCAGAGGAAAAGACCCTGTAAGTAGATTTGTTGCAAATGGATTGAAGTGAAAGTCCAATACTCCAGAAATTTAGGAAAGGGAATACCCAGGTGATTTATAGTCTCTAGGGATAATACTAGCATATGAAACAAAGAACATTCTCTTGACCACATTACTTCTCTGAGATTTAATAAAATTTTTAGATTGTTTGTATTGATTTACAGTTATCTTCTCATGGTAAATATACCTTTTCTTTAGATGGCATTTGCTATTTGAGAATGGGAGAAATTAACAAAGATATTTAATAAGTTGGTTACAGTATGATCTACTTGAAAGCATGAATTTATTACTGCTATAAACAGTGAATTTTTAATTGTGTGAGAGCAGAAAGATAATTGTCCCTGTGCACAAACTTTGTCATGCAGTGATAAATTACCTGGGTATTTCCTGTCATATATTCCGTGCTATAGATTGTCTGTAGATCCAGTGTAATGACACCCAAGTTGGTCTATGCCTCAGAAAAATGCCTTTAATAGATAATATTGTTAAACAGTTGTACTCTAATTCTTTTTCAGTATGGAAATCAGAGAACACACAAAAAGTTTGCCTGTATGCAGTGAGTTTTCCTTAAATTCTAAAAGCTAAAACAATAGGAGAGTAGAGAAATTTAAATAATCTCTATTAAAAATACTTACATCTTACTGTATGGTAGAGGAATAGGTCTAATACTGTTCAGTATACAGATGTGTTGTGTATTAAAAGGTGTAATAATCTGGTAACTGCTGCCATTCCAGTATGAAAATGGGCATCCTCTTTAAAGTATCAATTTCTAGCTCTGAACTGTAATTTAACCTCTACACATTAGGGTACTGATGGTGAATTAAAGTAATAAGGTAGTTAGTGCATACTCTTTAAGGGTGATATTTGCTCTGATTATATCAATGAAAGAATGATTAATGGCAGTTGTGTGCAATGCTTACACTCATGGTAGTGTTTGAAAGAAGCCTGGAGAATTTGATAGTGGTCTAGTTGCTCCTGTTTCACATTGAGATCTGAGTTTTGTAAGATCCAAACCACAAAATATTCCCTTCTATCTCATCTGTCATCTGTTCCCTCATATTCATGCTATTAGTGCTTTCTTTTGTGTGGTGATGGAGAGCAGCATGAATACCTGTGCTTCTTCCAGGTATTGAATTTACTTTCTAGCAAGTACTGGACATAATAATTGTTCACCTGAGACTCTGTGGCTTTCAGAGAGTTTAAAAAAATGGCTCCAGAGAAGAGGACACATCTCGTTATGTCTTTGTAGCCATGGCAGCTTATATCTAAAATAAAGAAGTGTGTAATTATCCTGGAATTCCAAGGGATTTATAAATTCTTTATCACCAATCATTTTGAAAAACATTTCTTTCCATTTTTATAGTGTAGGCTTGGTTGGCTGATGCTTTTGAGATATGGAAGGGTCTTTAGCTTATACTATCCATGCCACAATCAGAGGAACTTGAACATTCATTTCAAATAAGCTTGGGAGCTGCAGACTGTTTGTAAAATGTTCTGAACATGAAAGTCTATCTCTCCTCAGCTGGTATTGCTGTGGTATCATGGTGATATCTGTTCTGAACTGTTTTGTTAGAGACTGACATGCTGGTTTTGGAAATTACTTAAGAAAAAGCCTAGAGAGAAGCAAAGCACAGAACTACTTGGAATTAGCATGTTGAAAGGAGAAAAGGCTTTTTGTTATGTTTTTAGGTTGTCTTTTTTTGTTTTTAAATAAGTTCAGCCATCCTTGAATAAAAAGATCACAGTGCAGAAAGGTTTGGTTTGTTCTTTGCGGAATGTCTTCCTGCAAGAAGTGTGGAATTTTTTTCTTTACCCCCTGCGCACCAGGGGGCTCACAGAGCTGATTATGTCCAGTGATGGCCAGGTGAGCCAAACTGTTGCATACTGGCAGTTGGTCTGGTAGGAACTGTGACAAAATAGGGATTCTTGTTTTTCCAGCCTCTTGGCAATTCAGGATATTTCCTGACAATAGCTTTATCTGCTGATACCCTGCTGAGATCTGAAGAACACAGGAAATAAGCAGAGGTATTTTGGATATTCCTGAAATTAATCAAAATAAGTCCTCATGGGCTGAATCATACAAAAAGATAACTGGGTCTGTTTGAAAAAGATAAGGTCAAGTATGCACAAATGCTTGGTGGTAGGCTGACTAAATATATATACACCTGCCCATATCCATTTCATACGACTTTGTTTTAAATACATTCTTTGTATTAAATAGATTAAAGATTAATCCTCCACAAAATAGTATTTTTTCAGGTTAATTCATATGACTGTATGGTATAGCAGATATGGAATTCAGTTAGGCTGCCTAGTCAAATAGCAAGAGCAAAGGCCAGTTAATCAGGGGTAATTTAAATAGATTTCTGGGAAGTGAACACCACATCTGCAGCTGAATGGTTTTTAAACAGATATGAATATTTGTCCTTCTATATTAAATTTATGAAAATATTATCAACAAGCTTGAACAGAGTCATTGTTAATCAAGAGATGTCACCTGTGTGTTTGTTAGGTGATTAAGGAATAATTAAATTATCGTGCTTGTCCAGGTGGATTTTTACTAAGGAAACAGGGAGAGCTTTAGCTCTCCTCCTGTCCCCATTAGCAGACACAGAGTTACAAGATGCAGCCACAGGGTTACACAGCTCCCTTTACCCCAAGCAGAGCTCTTTTAGTTTTGTTCTTTATCTAAATAATGAGCTATACCAGTTTAGGGTTCTTAGAGCCCCATATTTGTCTAACGATTTTTTTGATAATCCAGGCTATTTCATACATTTCTAATCTTCTAGGACATGAGGTCTCTTGGGTTCATTAATTTCTCCCCTTTTATGAACTTAATATCAAGTCTGAAATGAATTTGAGTTAATTAATTTCACTTCATCCATTTGCAAAATGGCAAAATCTTTGTTTTTGGAGTTGCAATGAAGGGACATTCCATGCCACTGAACACATATAAAATGGTGAATCTTTTGCAGTATTAAGACAAGTTACAGTCATATCTACTCTTTACTGGGGAGTATTTAGGGTTACTTCCAGAATCCTTTGAAGAGAGTAGAGAAAAGTTTTCCTGTGTGTTACGTGGCAGCCCCCTTAAATAAGTGTAACTGAGCATCTCTGCTGAAGTCTTTCTTTAGAAGTGTGTGACTCTTGTGATCCTTCAGCTCCGAAGTTTGGTTCTGTAACTCAGCATGTATTGATTCACTGTAGATCAGGAGGTCTTAAGCTTAGTGCTGCCTGCTAGGATACTCACTAAGGTTTAATATAACATTTCTTTTATTATCTTTTACTTGGCTGGTTTTATAATCCTGTTACATTTTTTAGTTAGTTTCAAGGCTTCTACTTACTTTCCTTTGGTGAAACAGATTGTGAAGAAGCATTTTTTGCAGTATATTTGTAATTTCCATTCTGATCAACAGCTAAAATATCTCTCATCTTGTATCTTTATTTAGAGTGAAACTGATAAAAAGTGTGGAATCATTAATTTGTTTCTTATATGCTGTTAAGAGCGACACAATTTCAGTTTAAATGGAAAGGCATGCCCTTTCAAATGAAGTGACATATACAGAGACAGGTACTATGTACAGGTAGTTCTCATTATGAATCTGGTATTTAATAACTTGTTTGGCAAAAAAGTTGTGAGT
The DNA here is from genome assembly GCF_024509145.1 of Vidua macroura. Classification (NCBI taxonomy): domain Eukaryota; kingdom Metazoa; phylum Chordata; class Aves; order Passeriformes; family Viduidae; genus Vidua; species Vidua macroura. The sequence goes on from NC_071574.1 coordinate 65,422,392, forward strand.
GAGGCTGTACCACTTGCAGCTCCTGCAGCTGCTGTATGTGGTAAAAGGGAAAGATGTTCAGTTTGCCTTCTCAGAATCAGAGTTTTAAAACGTTTTAAGCTCCGAGTTCAACACCTCATGGGTGTTGGTGTGGAATATTTTAGCAGCATTACTTTTGCAGCAAACAGATTTCTACATGTTTTGAAAGCTCATTTGCAATAGTTGATATTAATTAAATTTAACACTTGTCTTACTTTGCACTCTGACAGTCTATATGACAACCTGTGGAAATTTCACCTTGTACTTTACACTGCCTTGTAGAAGACTGGTAGATAAAGCAGAGGGAATAAAATCTTCAGGAAGCATAATGGCTTTTGTTTTTAAAAGCTTTAAATAAATCAGGCAGTTAACTAGAAGTTTAAGCAGACAGCTTAATTTTAGGTCACATTGAGAGCTTATTGTTATTGCACATTAAATGCTTTCTTAGAAAATAAAGTTTTACAGTTGCCACCACCACAACTAACACAGAGACTAGAGAGAAAGCAAGGTCTGAGGGGGCTGGATAGTCATGGTTGTTTTGTGGTGTCTGATAACTTTTGGCTTTGCTAACTTCATAGAAAGGTTTTGTTGTGTATGAAACTCTTATCTCCAAACTGTCATGTCCTTCTAGAGTGACTTTGATAAAATGCTCTGTTTTATGAGCACACTCCAGAGCTCAGTAAAATATTCCCGTTTATTTCATTTCACTCAACTTCAACTCTAGTGTCAAGCGAAATTTTGATGAAATCAAGAATGTCATGGCAATTCATTCTTCACTTTTACTTTTGCCTTTAGTTCAGTGTTGACCCAAGGCATAGCAGAAATTTAAGCTGAAAGAAGTGTTTATAGAGAAGATTGAAAAAGATAGGATGGGAAGTTTCTTATCCTTCTCTGCAGAATTTGTTCAAGACCCTTATATGTAGCATGACTGATTTCTTCCTTTTTTGATTGCCTGGCCAAGATATTTCAAAGTCTGTCTCTTATATTTTTCTGTTTTGTGTGGATGCAGTTTGATGTAATGTGACATCTCCTCTCTTCCCCTGCCTATTTTTCCTGAGCAAACTGTACATTGTTGGAACAATATGATAGCTCTATAGCTGTAATATCTGAGATGGCATTACATCATCTTTTGATTATATGTTAAGAACTCTGGTCTTTCTGTTTTACTTTTCTGGTATTTATCTAAAGGCTGCTCTGAAGGTCCCTCTATTTCTTTATGAGACTTTTGACAGGTCCAAGATGTGTAATTATTTGATGCTCTGCTGCAGCTGCCTCTGTCATCTCCCAAAATGGCTGCTGTTCTGTCTTAACTATTTGAAGCCACTTGAAGAAGAGCTTGAAAAGTGATTTGTGATAAGTAAAGAAATAACTCCAAGGGCATTAATTTGCATTTGTTCCCTGTTGTTTTATACAAATGGCCTCTGAGAAATTTTATGCCATCCCAGTTTGCATAGACTTCTTAATCCATTAACATTTATTTGTTCTTTCAATGATGCCCATCACTGTCAAAGCTCACACCAGCACCTGACGTGGGGAGTTCGCTACCCTGACTTCCTTTTCTTCTGTACTCAAGGACTCAGAAACCCTAAAATAAGACTGCCCTTGTGGCTCAGAAATAAAAAAAATACTAGGGGTATGTTTGGTGAAAGCCCTTTTGCTTTTTTTCCTATCAGGGTGAAAGAGAAGCAAGGTGAAGGTTGCAGGGTAAGGTGTGCTCTTTCAAGTACCTCTGTCAGTGTCAGGGACTTTCTGTTCCAGCTGCCATATGTCCAGAATTGTGCATTTTTGCAGAAAAATCTTGTAAGTGGCCTTTTTCTAATGAAGAGCACTGAAAATAAGTGCTATCTAATTTATCTCTTCAGTATCTGATACCTGAAACAGCAACATGCCAGTAAATATCTTAATAAAGATAATGGATCACTTCAGTCCCAAATTAATCTCTCAGCAAGTTGTTACTGATGATAGCTATAATTTATGACATAATCTTGTTGCAACTGCTTTATCTGGTTCCCTGCTACTTTAAAATATAACAACAGAAGACTTTTGACCCTCATAGTAAACTGCAAAGTCATGTCTTTATCTTCTTTAAAATACATGAAAGTTAGATACCATGCTCTTTAAAAGGAGGTCTAATGAAATAAATCTTCATGCAGTGGATTATAGAGGCTACTCAGAAAAAATAAATTATTTTATGATTAAAATACTAACATGCTTCTGGATTCTTGCAAAAGTTTTTTATAAGGGTTATAAAGATTTTCCTGGTGCTAATAGATATAAAATAAATTTAACCACAGTTTGGTAGGGTGGCATACCCAAAGGGAAAAGAGACAAAATGACCAAAATGTTTTAGACTAGGCTGTAGTCTGGGAAGGATGACTTCAAGCTGACAGTAGTCTTTCATTCAAAGAAGTTGAGCACAAATAAAAAGTTTAAAAAAAAACCTCTTAACTAAATAAAACACAATGTTAACTCCTGAATTGTGTGTTGTGGCTCTCTCCCCTCTGACCCATGACTACATGACCCCTATATTTACATGAAAGATCCATGCCAGAGGTCCTCCAGCATGTGCAGTGGCTGCTGGAAGACAGCTCTGCCTCTCCTGATGCCAGGGTGGGGATAAATATACATGTATATATATGTAATACATGTATTGCCCTTCAGGTAAGAAGAGATGTGAGGAATCTGGTGTCTATGCTGTGAGGAGTTTGTGTTATTCTGTAACCTTTTATCTCATTTATGCAAACCAGGTAATGATAAAATTGCAAATACAGGCATTTGACATAACCTTTGAATCAGACATGAGAAGTGTTTAGAAGTGACATAGATTAAAAAATACAACAAAAAAACCTGATATATACTTAGGTTACATCAGAAAGTTTTATCTTTCTGTTACTCTTGACCTGCTGTTTCCCTTCTGGCAAGATGTTAGTCTGCATTTTAGTTTTTATAGATGCTTTTTTTCCATGGAATCCTAGAATCCTACAATGGTTTGTGTTGGGAGGGACCTGGAAGACTGCGTAGTTCCAACCCCCTGGGGACAGGGGACACCTTCACTAGGCAAGGATACTCAGAGCCCATCCAGCCTGGCTGTGAACACCTGCAGAAATAGGGAGACCACAGCTTTCTGTGGAGGGATTTCTTTCCTATTTTTTGAAAAGTATCTTAGCTGTATTTCCACTGTTCTGGGCAGTCTAGAAAAATTTCATTTTTCATCCTACTGTCTCCATGCTCTTATGCCAAGAAAGATAATCTCATTACTTTTTGTTTTGAGCATAGTTGTGTAAATGCCTCATAGTTATACAAAGCATAGAAACCATACATTTTACATTTCTGTATGAAAAAAGATGGGCTAATTGTTTGTATCTTATGTCTAGCTCTTGATTGAAGCAAGACAAAAGTAGTGATATATTTTGATATGATGATGTCTTCAGGGAAACTGTTTCCCAACCTCTTCCTTTTCTGTATTTTGTAACAGAGATTAGCCAGGCAAAAGTAATTCCAAGTTCTCTTCTGCATATTACCTTACAAACGTCTGAGACAAAGTATGCCTGAGCCTTGTCAGCATTTTCCATGAGTCATGGAACAGTAGCTTTCAAAAAAATTGTTTATTCTTGCTCATTGCATTAGCAGTGGGTGAACTGGGTTACAGGTAGCAATTTTTTTTCCATATATCTTGGATACTCATATACATTGTTATATGTATTCTGATTGCCTCAAGTATTAGGTCTGCTAAACTGAAAAAGTGAACTTTCAGAATTTACCTCCTACATCATCTACCCAATGGTGATGCTGCTGTAAAACTGGGCTTTTCTAATTTTACTGATTACATAAAATGTCTGTACCTGTTTCATATCCCAACACAAAGTTCCAGGCACAAACTTACAGAATATAAAACTCTCATCTGCTATTAAACAGCAACAGGTGATGGAAAATGAGACTTATATAGTTCACTGATGAAAACATAAAAAGCGTAAGAGCCATCAGATGAACAAATGTGTACCACTCATACATTGACTCATTTATTGGACATTAATGACCGCATATAAAATGAATTTAATGCCACTCCATCTCATTTCCCACATCAACAATTCACAGCTTGGACTTGGATTAATTGGCAGATGCAAGAGAGCAGCCAAGGGTTTGTGGCTATTATGAGTGAGCGTAGCTTGGCTGGAATGTAATGCAGATCAAGGCAACACATGCCTGCCAGATATTGTGTTTGAGGATTTTGTTCTGCCTTTTCCTGTGCATAAACAGTTGGCTTCCGTCGCCACACAGCGTTTCCCAGAAATTCTGGAATGTCTTATCGCATTCTTTTAAGACTGATTTCCTCTCATTTCTACCTGTTCTCAAGGTTTTATTTTGCCATTGCTCATACATTATGGCCTGTGGCCTCTTTACTGTTTTTTTTATGTGTTTATGTTGTGTGAGCTCATTTCTGAATACTAAAATTCATGTTGGTGTTTTAGTATTCTGTACAGGTAAAAATTAATCCATTGAGATGTCTACTCTGTATTAAATGTGTTATCCCAGTTTACAGTTAAACTTTTTTAAAATTACAGATATGATTGCTGTATGTTTTTTGGGATATAAAGAAACTTGGTGTTCATATGTATTAGAGACTTAAGAGTTAATTCAGTAGAAACCCTTTGAGATGTCCATTAGACCCCATTAATAAATGAAAATGTATAGTGAATTTTAGAGAAATTATGATAATGTTCAAAATATTTTCTTTGAAAAAGTAATAAATTATATATTCCTCCTTTTGTTTTGTATCTTCACTTTGTTTTGTAATCATAATTTCATGTTAGCCTTCACTGTTTGCTAGAAATTTTTTTCTCCATGTTTTTTACTGTCAGAATTAGGCAGCTATTCACTTCTAGACGGACATTCCAGTGGATCTTCTTACTAGATCCACCTTTTTAAAGACTTTGTGTATCTCTACTTTCACTGTGTTTGTTAGATATTCTACAATTTTTGGCTGCAAGTTGTTTGCTGCCCTCACAGACCTTCCCAGATTGTTTAGCTCTGCTAACTCCTTCCCAGGATACTGAGATTTGCCAACCTGAACATGTCTTCCAGCACTGAGGGCTGTTCTTTATTCTGCCTAAGAGATGTCAATCAAATAAAGTACTATAAGGCAAAGTACTTGCAAATCAGTGTTAAACAAAGTAAAGGACAAACAAATCAGAGATATGGAAATAGCCTGAGACAAGTGTGCAGGCAAGGTATGCATGCAGGAATATTGAAGGTGAAATACTGCACATTTGGAGATTTGAAGATGGTGAAAATACTAATTATGAATTTGAATTTTTCCCAGCATATTTGAGAGAGAGTAATGAGAAGGATGTAATAAAATGGAAAAATACATTTCATGCTAGAACTAGTAACTGCATATTTATTTCCTGCAGGCCTTCAGGAATTTTGCTGTTTCTACAACAAAATCTGCAGCAAATTCTTTTTCCTACTAAGCTTTTTTTTTCTGTATCAATTTCTATAACATTGAATTAACAGTCTTCTTCTTACTCCAGCTGTACAGACAGTGCTGGGTGAGCTGGAGTCACAACCTCAGCGTCACTGCCCAGCAGCTAAGACTACTTTATGTCCATTCACCTCCCTTTATCAGATTCAAATTTATTAAAAAAAACGCATTTCCACTAAAGATCTATGTTACATATACCGCACTTCAGCACTGAGTATTTTCATGCCCTAGATGGCTTGCTAAAAACTTCTTATGCAAGTATGCAGATAACAATGTCTTTTTATCAATATCATGGCTGTTCCATGATGAGTCCAAAGGCAAAATAAAGGTTTTATCTTGAAATAGATTCTCACAGTACCCATTAAAACAAATCAATTATCACAAACCTAAATTAGTTTGTAAAGGAAACAGGATAAAGCAGAAAGCCCACTGGGGATTTCTAACATGGCTGCTGCAGTTCTGAGAAACTGCACACCTCCCCTTTAATTTTATTGTTCAACGGAATAAATAGCCTTCGCCTCAAACTGCAGGAATGCCTCTCTGAATTACAGAAGGAATCAAACACTCTAGTAGAAGCTAATCATTGTCAATACAAACAGAAAAAAAAGCATTTATTAGAAAAAAAATAGTTATGATTAATGACTTCTGTTTGCTCAAGCAGTTTTGATTTATATGGCAATTTCATATCTTATAATTATGTATTCTTTTATGTGGTACATAAATTTGCAAATACTCAGAGTGGTAGATGTATTGCCTCTCTGTCCAGTGCTCACATTTCTCATTGACACGCTCTGAGGTGTTGACTGACCATTTTGGTTGTAACATTATATTGAAGGAGATATTTGAGATAAAACCCTGAATTTTTAATTTTTTCCATTAAAAGTCATGTGTTTCATGACTAACTACAGACCAGGAAATGCTAAGTGACTGTTGGATTGCCATGATTACATGGTGCATGTACATCTGCCCCAATAACTGTGTTAGGCAAGATTTTATTTTGATTGCAGACACTGCCAGTCATCATTACAGCAATAAGACTATTTCTGTTTTTTTTCAGTCAGCCCTCCAAGCTGAAGCTTGGATAATGCAAAATCATAATCAAAGTTCTAGCAGCAGTTCTAATTGTGCACACAATCCAGTTCTAGTGTCTTCTTTCACTGCTAAAACTTCTCTAGAACCACCTGTCCTTCCCAGCAGGTCTCACCTTGTGTCTCCCTCAGTAGCATGGTCTGATGAATATCTGTGTTCCTCTACAAGTCTCCACAGTTCTCACCCACTGTGTCCTTTCTGTTTTAGCCCTTCTTTTCCAGAGAAGTGAGCAGCTGATGTACCCACTGCCTCTCAGTTGTCTCTAGTCTCTGACTTCAGTAAATCTGCAAGTAAATTCTGCTGCTGTCCTCCCATTCCTTGCCTTGTCCAATCCTCTAGTTCAAATTATGAAGTATTAGGAAAGCAGTACTACATTTTCTAGGGTTTCCCCAGTTTCAGCATTCCCCAGCCTTAGTGTTGCACGTCAGAAAGGTCCTCAGGTGATATTTGCTCTCTTACCAGATTCTATTTTCCCTTGGGATCGACACTTTCTCAAGTGTCTGTGTAGTTCTCTGCCAGGTTCTTCAGGAAATTCCTGCAGTCTTTCTGCTGGAGATTTTTTCAGGAAATCCTTAATGATGTCTAGTTTCCTAATTCTCCACTTATTAGCTCCTATTGCCACTTTGTCCTTGTATTCAGGTACAACTGGGAATCTCAACCTACTGTATTCAAAAGATCCATGAACTTTTGACCTGCCACAGCTAAGAAAGTAAATTTTAAGAGTCTCAAACTTGCAGAATGATTAAGTGGGAACAGTCTTCATTACAGGTGGAAACACTATTAAATTACTCTTGTTTCTCAACTAAATGGAACAGTGAAAAGTTTTGTTTCATCTTTAAGCTGTTAGTGCCATTCAAAGGAACAATGTGAGCTCTGCAAAACCAAAGACTTTTTGTGCAATGAAGGCTGGAAATTATATTCAGTTTTATTTTTCCTCTTCAAAAATCTGTACTGCTGTAAAGACTTGCTTAAATCTGATTTTATCCAATATCTGCCTGTTTGTCATTCAGAATGCCTAATTATACCAGCACTGAGCATAGGCTTGGCTAAAATCAGTGTATGAGGTATGCAAGCAAAAATCTGTGGCTCTGCTGATTTTCTATAAGTTTGATTATCTTAGTAGTGGTGAAAGACTTACCTTGAAGAAGATTCAGAGAAATACACCATTTTCTTAAAGCTCCTCAGCTAAAACCTTCACAAAAAAAGCATTTTTCATGACAAAAAAGCTTTTATAACAAATCATAGAAAACTTTGGTTTTAAAAATGCAACCAGACTCATGAAAAAAATTGACAGTCTTATGGGGAGGCTTTTTCCCAAATGGTGCAGATATCATCAAGTATCTCTGATAGCAATTAATCTCCGTATTTCAAATATAATTTTTGTAGGTAGTTGTTTTCAGAGAGTGAGTATATGACTTCCCCCAACACCCTTCCATTTAAACCAAATGATCAATATTATTCAGTGCTTTCAGTTGTTAATAATTTTAGTATTCTTTCTGAAGCTGTATTTTGATAAGGAAAAATATAGGTGGCACATACTTGATGCCAAAGTCATAGTTTTTCATTTTTCACATTGCTAAATCTATTAGCATTTTTGCAGGACTGTTTTATGTCAGTTGTGAGAGAAGGGGAACTGGGAAGGAGGACACTTGGCTCTGAGTGATCTGGATGCACTCTTGAGTCCAGAATCAGCCACTGCTGCTGTTTTATGGAGCCTTGCTATTGTGGAGCTCTGTAAGGCATATGGAGCAGGCAGTGTTTGCTTCTATCAGTCATCTGTTGAAAAAAGGTTGCATATTTCTGTTTTTGAAGCCCTGATAATAGTCTTATTTAAACAAGCTTTAGATCAGACTTATGCTTTGAGTCTCTAGACCCTCACATCTTGAAGAAATGCTGCTGCTAGAAATAATTAATTTTTCTCATGAGCCACTATTAAATTCTCCTCAATCTGAAAAACTAGTAATATAATAGGATTTTTCCCAACCAAGAATTTAATTGAAAAGGAAAGGAGATTAAAATTAAAATAAATAATTTAATTTACTATGGACTATCAGTATGAAAATTTGTAAAGAAGTTGTGCATTCCTTGCTGATAATGAAAGCCCTTAAGTACATCTATTCATATCTTACAATTTTGTAGTTATCAAATGATTATTGACTTTAAATAAGTTTACTGTGGGGATAACAACTTAGTTTAACTGAAAAGGTGTGATTTTTGTTTGTTTGTTTAGGAAAGGGATTCCAAGTGAACAAGTGAAACATGCTGATAGAGAGCAAGCAAAGCGTATCGTTTACTCTGTGGTTTATGGAGCAGGTAGGCATTTTTAGAAAAAACCCAGCTACTGTAAATTTGTACTATATTCATAATTTATATAAGTAGATTGAATTTCTAAAGGTGAGTAAAAGTTTGTCAGAGTATTGCATTTATATTTTTATCCAGGATTATTAAATTATCTACTCAGTATAAAAATTATGAAATTAATGTTGTTATATTGCCACATATAAAGATTATCTGATTTTGTATTTATTTACTGCTGATATAACTGAAGCATATATCTAATTTTGAGTGGACTTTTGATTCTCTCAGTATATAGACAGAGATGAGAATAACTGCAATGAAATTTTAAAAAACTCCAATATTGTTTTAAATCACATTTATAGAATCAGAGAATGGCAGGGATTGGAAGGGATCTCCGGAGGTCATCAGATCCAGCCCCCTGTTCAAGCAGGGTTGTTTGCCCAGGACTGTGTCCGGATTTTCAATGTGCTCAAGGCTGGAGAAAGGGCTCTTCAAGGCTCCACAGCCTCCCTGGGCAACCTGTGCCAGTGCTTGCTCACCTTCAGTGTAAAAGTGTTCCCTTACTTTGAGTCTTAATGTTTGCTGCCATTTCTTCACAACTGCAGAAAACTTGCAAAAATACATTGTTACCCATTCTGCCTAAGTCCTGACCAGGTCCTAGATAAGTCAAGATGTTCACACTTTCCAAAACTACCTGCTATTTCTAAATGATGCCCAACTCTCCTTATGCTTCATACATGCCTAGAGTTACCTTTTCTGGGGAGATAGATGCATGTATGTCAACAGTCTAGAAGCTCTTGTGAATTGGTTTTATTGAGCAGCTGACTAACTTTCTCTGCAGAGCATGAGTTCTTGAAAAAGTCATTTAGGAAATGAGAGCCCTGGGCTACAAGCTTTATGTAACTTGGAAACACTTAATGCTACATCTTGAGTTCCTGGTTGTGAATGCTTTCTAAGCCGTCTTTTGCACTGAGTCCTGGAACCAAAGGCAGAATCAGCCAGGGTATTCCATTTATCATTTATGGTATTCAGCTGGGAAGAAATGCATCAAATTCAGCTCTCTTGAATATCTATTTTATGTTTAGGGGTGTGTGTGTGTGTATATATATGCATACACACCTGTGTTTTTATGTTAAGCTGTATTGCATTTGCAACCTCTGTGTTTAAAATCTATATTAAAAAAGCCCAGCACTGGTACCCTACACTGTAAATTTAGATGTGTCTGTGCTGAGACTGGAATCAAATCTTCCATTTCCCACCTGAATGGTTTCATCACTGGGTTATTTTACAAAATACCAGCATTATGACCCCTGCCCCTTGGTCCATACAAATGCTACACATTTCCAGTCTCTTCCACTGTGGGCGGGACAGGCAGATACCAGATGTAGCCAGATGGATCACCACCACTTGAATGCCCTGTGGTTGTGTATATAGTTAGAAATGCCTCAGTTCCTGGGGCTCAGTGGAGCCTGTGTCTGTCTACTAATCTATAGAGAGCTTGAATGTTTACATTTAAGCACAGTATTGGCACTCCCTCACTTGCTCTGAACCAGGCACTAAAGATTTCAGTGCAGCAGTGCTTGATAAATGTCTCCATTTACTTGTTTGCTTTCTGTCCCTCTCTCTCAAACAAGGACAGTTGAAGCGCCTCAAAGATATTAAGAAGTTTCCAGTTCATTAGAAGTGTGATCAGATCCTAATTAAGACATGAAATTATATCATTAAACCACTTAGATGGAAACTGGGCTGACAAAAAATAATTGTTAGATACCTGAAATTGATGGACTGAATTCCACCCACAGTTTGTCTCCCTTCAAAAGACAGCTCACTTTTCATAAATGAGACATTTTTATACAACTGAAGAGTGTGAATAATACTCCTTTTAGGATTGAAAACTACAAAAATACACCCTGAGGAGCTTGCCTGTATTATGCTTACAGGAGCTAATAAAAACCTTTCATGTAGAAAATAGTAATATTTTTATTTTCCTTTAATTTTCTTAGGTTGTATGTTCTGTTTTCTTAGGTTGCACTTGGTTCATGCTTTCAAGGTCTTTTCTTTAATTCTGAAGGATAATAAAGGAAAAAGAAGATTGGTTATTAGGAAAAGTTTTCACCCAGAGGGGGATGGTTTGGCCCTGGAACAGGCTTACTAGGGCAGCGGTCACAGTCCCAAGCCTGACAAGAGTTCCAGAAGCATTTGGACAACACTCTCAGGCTCATGGTGTGACTATTGGGGTGTCTTGTACAGGCCCAGGAATTGATCCTTGTGGGTCCCTTCCAGCCTGGGACATTCTATTAGTATATTTGGTTGGTTTGGAGCAGTTCAATTCACCTCTTTCTACCTTAGTCATCTTGTAGAACTGAAACACGGGCAACTTAAACTTCTGTAAAATAAGGAATTCCTTCTATTCAATGGCTGTATGTTCAAACCCTGGACTGACACAGAGGGCTATCAGTGTTTAAATGAAAACTAATACTATTTTCATCTTTGAAAGATGATATTGCAGAATGGGGAACACTGAAACTCATAGGCTGCTGCTGATAATTACCCTGGCGCAGATAACTCAAGAAGAGTGCTCAGAGAAGGTTTAGTCCATCCTAGGCTCTGCCTTACATGGCCTGTGCTCCTGCATTGTGGAGCATGATCTGACACAATTACGTGGCTGTTCATTCCCCTCTTTTTGCTTCCCAGGAACTGCATTTCCCTGGGACCTTTCAGATGGCCTTGCTAATATTGTGCTTTAATTTTCCTAGTATTTTATGCAATTGTTCTGTATATTAATAGTTCTTTAAATGGATAACATGGACAAACTTAGATGTTACAGTTCTCTAAGGAAGCTACAGTAGTCTCCTAGCTGTTAGCAACGTGTGCTTTATCAAATAGATTTGTCATTTGCTGACCCAGGAAGAAAACCCAAATGAATTAGAGGTAAAAAAAAAAAAAAAAAAAAAAAAAAAAAAAAAAAAAAAAAAAAAAAAAAAAAAGAGTACAGATCTATAATAGCTCAGCAAATGTCATCCTGGATGTCTGTGTGAATTTCTTCCTCTAGCACCTTGTCCAGACTGATGTTCTTGCAGCTCAGTGCAGATCCTGGCGTGACTGAGAACAAAATGCTATAATAATTGTTCTGAAATGCACATCAGCCTGACAGTGATGGCATTTAGATGGCTGAAATCCTCTCTCTTTTTAAAGTGCTAGACAATTTTTCTTGACAGTCTTACTGTGACAATGACTATTCCATGCCTTTGGTGCCTTGAGATGTCTCCTCTCAGCTTATGTTCTTTGCAGACAGTGCTGGTTCTGTGTTGCTGTGCAGCTGACATAAATGTATCTGTCTTTCAAACTTCATATGAATGAATGAATGTTGGTGTATGTTTTATTTTTACTGGAACTGTTTGATTTATAAGTGGGTTTAAACTGTAGCTCTTAGTTTATATTTTCACACACTGGAATATCTTCAGGTTTTTTCCACCTTTTCTTATAAATGCTCTTAGATCCAGCATAACAGATATTGTGCACCTATATCCTGAAGAAAAGCTATTATTCCTTTCTCTCTCTGTTGGAACACTTTTTCTTTTTTTTCTTTTTCCATTTTTTTTCTTTTTCCAACACTTTTATCTCAAAACTTGGACCCCAATTTCTACTGACATTGAGGAGCCTAAGACTGTTTGAAATCTGTAGGACCCAGACTTCAAACATACTTTCTAAATTCAGGCTGAACTCTAAAGCTTCTAGCTAAACTCAAACATCTCCATCCTTTTGTAGATCTTCATTATATTTGTATTTGTTTAAGGTTAATTTCAAGTCTTTATCTGCTCTTCAAAGTTTGGAGAGTGTAACACTGAACTAGTAAAACAAAGCAACAGCATTGCTCTGTGAACAAAGAGATTTCAACCACCTTATAGGTATAAATTATAACTAGAAATTTCTTAATTGCATACTCCTTATATACTTCTTACTAATTATATACTTAATCCAGTAACTTCAGTAAAACATTCAAGCTCAGGGTTAAACATTTATTTTGTTGCAATATGATTTTATTGTATCAGATCCATCCTATTTCATAGAGGTAAGTAAAGTTAACTAATTCCACTAATTGTGCATGAAACAGTGCTATTGCATGTAGTGGTTTTCTGTTCTGCTTTATTGCATAATAGAGATAATTTCTGTACCACCAGGTAAAGAACGTCTCGCTGACTGCTTGGGAATTACTCCTGTTCAAGCCAGTCAATTTATAGAGAGTTTTATGCAAAAATACAGGAAAGTACATGAATTTACAAAGAAAACCATTGAACAGTGCCGGAATAAAGGTAATCCAAAGTCTGTGGCCAGATTTTATTTACTGATCTGCACTGTGTGCCAGTGGTGAAGACAAAGATTCAACTTGACCCAAATTCAAATAGTTAGAGGACAACAAAAAATGATGGAATATCCTTTCTTGGTGAATCAGGTTTGGGTTTTTTTTTTTTTCTTTTTTAGCCCTAAAAGGAGCTGGTTAAGTCTACCTTTTCTCAGAAAGATACTAACAGAATAAGACATCTGTTCTCAGAATGAACCCCACTTAATGTCAAGTTACACTGCATCATTTTGACATATAATGTACTCCAACAGAAAAAAAAGCCCAAGGAATCTTCTACCTAATAAATTGGGTACATGGCTGCTGGACCGTGGAAGTTCAGTCAATTTACACAGCCAATTTTTTTAGACTAATTTTTTCTATGCATCAATCAGAATTTCTGTTCTTGAAGTTCAGGTGGTAGCTGTAGTGACAGATGTGTGCAGAGTGCTTCTGGAGCCAGCAGCTGCAAACTCTTCTTGCACCAAATTTGTTTTTAGTCTACATATTCATTTATATTTAGTGAATCCTAGGAGTGCAGTAATTTGAGAAGAGAAAACATAGCTGCTTGAAATATTGTCTTTTAAAAGCTAATTAGCAGAATTGTCAAAATTGAGTTATTTTGCTTCTTAATAGGGCATGCAGTGCTAAGACATTTTTTAGAAATAAATAGTAAATTTGCAATATAATATTACCCATCACTATATGGGTGCCATGACAGAGACATAGAATTCACTTCTAGTTATGAAAATTGATAGTATGCCTTTTTTGTACTTTGTAGGGCCTCAAGGTCTACTGTAAGCATGAACTGTCATTGTGTCACACATTTGCATTTCTTTGTTTATTAAGATCAATATTATTTAATATTTTTCTTGTTAATCCACCTTGGATTCTAACTTCTCAACAAAAGCATTCCAACCTATTGGGCTCATTAAAAAAGGTAGTTTTTTTCAACTTATCTGAAGTTCAAAGGTGAGCAGCACCCTTCTGACTAATATTTTGTAGGTTTTATGAATGATACACCATGTAGACATGATAAGCATATAAATACTTCTATTATGAGGAAGATATTTGTTAGTGTATATATTACTATACTGCTGTTGTTTTTTATTAAATTATTGACATATTGAAAAGGCCTCATTCAGGCATGCATTTGCAGATTAATCATTGACACCAGGCACCTTCTCTGCCACTGTTACACAAATGATGGTGTTTGTTTAGGGATGCTGCTCATTTATGAGGAGTCATACCTCACAGGAATAAGGATATTACAGCAAATCTAATTTTACCTAAGAATACAATTTTTCAGTAATTCCATCTTTAAATACTGTTCTTCATGGAAAATGTTAGTTAAGTTGGGGAGACTGATATGTCAAAGAATACCCTAACTTCCAGATAGTTCTGTTTCTTGTTTCAAAACTGGTACTTTTGGTATCAGCGCTCCTGGAAATGCACTAATACACAGAAAGCTGAATTAATTCATCCTCTGCACACAAACCTGGGTATATGTTGTCCAGAATAAGGTGATAACTTTTTGTTTGAAAAGGTCTCCTCATCACTTGTGCTTGCACAGCAGAGGACATGAAACTATGTCAGTCTCAATTTCCATGGTATCTAACAACAATTCATGGGTAGTCAAGGTGATCAGAAATATAAAGAATAATTTTTCAAGATGTATTTTTTTAACAAGGCTGATTTTTCATTTTTTCTTAAAATAAGAGTAGAAGTTTATTTTTGAAGGTAAGCTAAGTTTTGTGTGTGTTATTTTGACAAGAGGAACCTCACATCTCTTTTCCTATCTCAACTCCTCTCACTTGCTGTCCAAATGGGGTTTTTTTAGGAAAATACGTCATTAGGCCTAACATAAAGCTTTAACTGTGTTTTTATGTTTCTTTTAAACTAAAAAATCCTACCACACTAGAGTTAATGAAGTTTGGCTGTGAAAGGAACACAGAAATACTACAAAAAGAAAATGGAAACAAAAATACAACTTTTTTCCCCAAAAAACCCTATTTTATATTTTTGGCAAATATTCATTACTGATTTAATTACTCTACAAATTGATTTTTCTTTACTATTCCCAAGTAAACTATTCACTATGTGGAAAGCTCTAATTATGGCTGCTAATAGGTAGCTAATTCTGCTAGGTATTTATAGTTTCATCTCCCTCAGAGAGAGTTTGCTGGTTTATTGGTAGACATTCCTAATAAAAATTTAACAGCCTTAAAGAACTAAAGTTTTCTTTGTATAACATGTACCAATTCTCTGAATTAAATAGTACTTAAACCAAAAATACAACAAGCTTTGAAGGTTTAAATAAACTCTGACTATTTTCAGAGGACAAAATACTAAAATTGACTCAGGCAGCACATAATTACAAATATCTGTATTATCTTCAAGAAGAATTTTTGAAATTTCATTTAAATCACTCTATATCACCTAATAGTAATTTTTATTTAAATCCTGCAAGGTTATGTGGTTTCCATAATGGGACGCAAAAGGCCACTGGCCAATATCAATGCACAGGATTACAAGCTACGCACTCAAGCAGAGAGGCAGGCTGTAAATTTTGTTGTTCAAGGTAAAGATCCGCTTCCTTACCTTCCTGTCTACCCACCTGTCTCTATCCCTGCTTGCCTTTAGTGGGCAACAACTCTGATAATCTCAGAAGAATGAATATTACAGTAGTCTACTAGAGTAGGCGTGAATTTTACTGTGAAAAAGAAGTTAAAATTATATATTCCATCCACCTTGGAAATTGCCAGTAAACAGAATAATATAATAATAATGATAATATTAATAACAGCAACAGTATAAATGTTGTAATACACTAGAATGCTCTGTGATAGTTAAATGTAGGTATACATTTCAACATAGTTGATACAAACTATGTATAGAGAGAATATCTAGAACTCCATTCTTCAGGTGCATTGTTTCTTTAAACACTTTCTGTTCTGGTTTTTATAGTCTGTTACTCCAGAAGGGTTTCTGTGATTCTGTTTCTTACAGATTCCAGCTTTTATTTTGCCAGGTAGCTTTAGTTTCAGAAATACAGAATGTTAGAATAATTGTGCATTGTTATTATTTGTTTGGAAATCCAGCTCATTCTTTGCAAAAACTTCAAACTTAATTCTGGAAGGAAAGAAAAAAGGTGTTTTTTTCCACAGAAAAACATTTAACATATAGATTGGAAATGTAAAAGTCAGCATTCTGTGCTCACATGTTAGTTAATCTGATGCAATAACATAGTCTGGTCAAGTCACTTGGGGCTCAGGTGTGTACAGGATTTAGCCACCCAAAGGGAAAAAAGCCTGAGCTGTCAGCCCAAGACTGAGATGCCTCCTACCTTCATGTCCCTTAGAAGAATTATTTTTTTTTATTGGATCATGCTGGCAGGGT
The DNA here is from genome assembly GCF_024509145.1 of Vidua macroura. NCBI lineage: Eukaryota > Metazoa > Chordata > Aves > Passeriformes > Viduidae > Vidua > Vidua macroura. Next base: position 65,439,017 of record NC_071574.1, read on the forward strand.
TTTCTTTAAGTTAGTCTGGAAGTGTACAATTTACAGGCAAGGAAAAAGTGCTTTCTTGACATGGTGATGGCATGCTCCTACAAAAGTTATTTGAACTTTCCTTTTGAAAGTATCACTTTCCTCTCCAAATATTATTTATTTAATGTTTCATTTTAAAAATGACTTAAGTATTTATGTCATGTTTGACAGTCTTTAAGTACTGTCTCTGCAAAGGTACCTAGAGATCTAGAATTCTAATTCTCATTCTGTGAGTCCTGTAGAGCACACAGTGCAGCACTGATACAGACACAGCTCTCTGAGCAGCATTTGCTGTGTCCATCTGTCCCAAGAGCTGGAGCAAGGCTGTCACAGGACTGTCTGTGGAGTACTCACTTCTATGTACCTACAATAATAAGATTGTCAGATTTCACTGTCAGTTCAAATGATACTGAAGGACAAATCTGATGAAAAATTGTTACTCAAAATGTAGTATTAGAAGGTGTGGTGAAGCAAGGATTAAAAACTCTAAAATATTCATTATTCCCAAATTTTATTTTAAAAATTCATTCTAGGCTACCATGATGTTTTAATTTTAAGATCTCAGCTATAAGATAATATTTTAAGACCATAAAAACTTTATAAAACCTTTTATCACATTTAGTGTACTAAACTGCATTTAATATGTGTTTTGCAGTTATACCTAATAGTCTAATTAAGTAATTTACATTTTGATTATGGCAGCAGCAACTGATAGCAGAACACTTCAGATGCATGGCAATATTGAGAGAAATGTAAAATTGCAGCTTTGAATTATTACAGTTCGGTTTCTCACCCTTCTTTCATAGTATTTTTTCTCTTTTTGAATATTTCCCAGTTTGATAGTTTTCACCAATGTACAGCATATTATTCTTCAGTTATTCTTCAGTTGTACCTAATTCCCATAGAGCAAACAGTTCATTTTATCTTTAATTATTTATAATTATGTTCTTTTTTAAAAGGAATTTTTTTTCTTTTTAAAATAGGATACCTCTAAAAATCATATTTCAGTAAAAAATATTTGAGAAGCCTTTCAAATTTCATTGCTCTACAATGTTTCAGAAAGAGTGTATCTAGAATATATCTTTTGTGATGGACTAAATGCTCAGTATAGTTTTATCCTCACAATCACTAAGAAGATATTTACCTGACCTTTGCTGAAACATCCTTTCTTACTTTTTATATCAGTTGTCCCTTTTTGCAATGTGTTGAATAATTTGACACATCATTTGAACAGGAAAACAAGACAGGTATTTGAGGGCCAAATCCACAGTCAGACATCAGCATCTCCGTCATCAGCTGAGGGTCTGCACTGGGTACAGTTAATGAGCAAAACAGAGTCTCAGCATGGGATCCCAGAGGAGGCAGTTTGTCATAGATGACTGTGGAGAAAGAAGAGATGTTAAGCCTTTGTCCTTGTTCTCTTAGATATTCTTCCCTAGCCAAAAGGGCCCACTGTGTCCTGTGGAACATCAGGCACAGCCTCACTGGCCAGTCACTGTCCCACTCTGCTCTGCACTGGTGTGGCCCCTCCTCACATCCTGTGTGCAGTTTTGGGTGCCTCAGTATAAGAAGGACATCAAACTGTCAGACTGCGTCCAGAGGAGAGTCACCAAGATTGTCAAAGGTGTTGAGGACAAGACTTAGAAGGAGCAGCTGTGGTCTCTTGTGCTGTTCAGCCTGGAGAAGAGGCTGTGGGGTGACTTCATCACAGTCTACAGGTTCCTCAAGGGAGGCAGTGGAGGGGGAGGTGCTGAGCTCCTTTCTCCAGTGACAGCTGTAGGACCTGAGGGAATGGCCTGAAGTTGTGTCAGGGAGGTTTAGGTTGGATATTAGGAAAAGGCTCTTCACCCAGAGGGTTGTTGGGCACTGGAACAGGCTCTCCAGGGTAGTGGTCACAGCCCCAAGCCTGACAGAGTTGAAGGAGTGTTTGGACAATGCTCTCAGTCATATGGTTCAGGTTTAGAGTCATGCTAGGAGCAAGGAGTTGGGGTGTTGGACTTGATGATCTCTATGGGTCCCTTCTGAGATTTCTGCAATTCTCTGATTATCTCTCAGCAGATTACCCTTGTTACTTGGCTACCTGGCTGTTCTCTGCTCCCATTCTGAAAGTTGAATCATTTGGCAGAAAAAATTCAAAATTCATTAAGTTACAGGGTTGTAAAAAATGACCATGAGCTAGGATATTTAGGATGTTTAGTGGGACAAGGAGGATTATGGCTTCCACTCAAAGGATTGTTTCTATATTTTATCAGATAAATCTTTTGTGTAAAATGTTTGGATTGGAACAAAGCCCTTCACCAAACTGCAGGAGTAGAGAATTATTCTGCTGCTTGATGACCAGAAATGTGTCATTTTTCTGTGCCATGACACTGTTTTATGCACCATTGCTCTTAACACTGTAATGTAATGAATATACTTTACATATACATGGAAATATGAAAAAGTGCAAAATTAAGGCTTCAATTTGAAATGCGGCACTGAAACAATGTTCTGACCTTTTGTGACATTAAACTTTAATTGATTAATAGATAAATTTTAATTAAAGTTTAGAGATAGATAATTTCATACCTTTTTTCTATAGAAAGCAATTTTTCAACATATAGTTGTGAATGACAAATTCACCTTTAATTAACACATGATTTGATATTGTTATTTTCTAGTTTTAATTAACATGTAATTACTTCCTCTGTTATTTATTAGTCTTATAATCTGTTTCACATATTGCATTATTTGGATGTGTTAGTTTTGAAAATTCTTATAATTCAGAATCTTCTGATGTTTTTTGTTCCTATGCCATAGTTCCAAGAAGAACATTTTCCTTTTGCATGCTTTAAATTAAAACCAGATCACTTTCTTTCATAGGCTCTGCAGCTGATCTTTGTAAAATGGCTATGGTGAAGATTTTTGCCTCTATTGTCATTTCTCCAACTTTAACAGCCAGGTTAGTAATGAATGACTGCAAAACTGCTTGGATTCAAAACAAAATTAGTTGAAATTAATGGGTTTCTGGCATTTTAAGCAGCTCTAGAAGTACCGTGTGTACCTCTGAATCTTTTAACAAGCAAGGACATGCAGAATGGTTTTATACATTTGAAGTTTTATCTTTGTGCTTAAATGTATCTGTAAATGCATCCCAAGACGTTGAAGTGCCCCAGGGTCATTTAAACTTGGTCAGATCTAATTTAGTGGTAGTTCTGCACCTTTGAAATCAAGCACACTGATCATATCCTTCCTGTATTTGAGTGTATTGTACAGTGGGAATTGAACATTCAATGGGCTGAGAAAAAAAACAGGAATCAGGAAACCAGTGCTCAAGCAAAATAAATGAACATTTTTTTATTCTTGTATAGATGGCTTTTCTTTAAAGAAAAACTCAGTCATCATGATTCTCTTCTGTTGTGACTGCTCAGAGTTGGGTGTGAGATCACAGAATGTCCTCACAGAGTTTTATGCCAGTAGCAGAAATAATGAAATCTCCTTTTCCTGTGGAGAGGTTGGTCCAGACAGCTAGTGATCATTATTATTTGCTGCAATAGGAAGAGACATTCAAATCAAACATGTAGAAAAAAACCCAAATAACTGGTTTCTCTCTTTGGTAATGCAAAGACTTTGTAGCAAATCATCCAGTAGAACATGGATTGGTGCAGTAAAGTTCAGACAAAAGCAGAGTAGTGCAAGTAGGGCACAACATCAATGTTTCTGTTGTCATCTAGAAAGGATGATAACAATTTAGCTGTAGCAATCATGCATTGAGGGCTTCTGTGGGTGTGTAGCTCAGTACAAAGAAATAGGTTTTATCATGAGTATACTTGGCAATTATGGGTATTATCTAACCCTGTATGTAATTTGTGTGTGTTATTGTGTGTATCGTTTACACACAGCAGTGTTGTCTTACTTGATCAATGCTTGAAAATACAATTTCTAATTACAAATAAAAGTTCAATTTGTTGAATTCAAAGTAGTTGGACTCATTCCTATGCTAAAAATAAAACAACTTCTGAGTGGCTCCTAAATGTTCTTGCAACTTTTTAAGCAAAATACCATTGAATTATTTAAAAAAAAATAAAGTAAGTGACCCACTAGTACAAACATGAAAAGGGAAATTGTTCTTTGGTGGAGATCCTGCCTGCACTCAGACAATAATACATTTATGTATTAAAGTTGGATGATGCACTATCACATTTTGCATTGTACACTTTCAGGCAGATTGTCTGAACTGATTATAATTCATTTTGCTACCTGAGTTGAATGAAGAGCCCAGAATCTGTCAGCTGTGGCATGGATGAAAATTTCTATAGCAGTAGCAGGCATAACTGAGTTAGATGAGTGATAAAGGAGCAGCCAAGAGCTTTTAGTGGAGGAGGCAAGTGGAGGTGGTGCAAGGGCAAAGAACATACTACATTCTGTAGTTCCTGCCTGCCACACAGATCTTTAGGTTCAGCAACTGCCTGTTGTAATTCTGAGAAAGCCAAAGTTTCTTGCTACTAATATCATGTCTGATTAGGCTTGTGAATGTTTTTTTTTTTTCTCTCAACTGAAAATTTTACTTGAGTTTTTCTTTCTTAAATTTATTTATTTTAAAGAAGTAATGTCACCAAATGGCTAAGGAGGTAACAGACATGGGGAAGTATTTGAGCTGTACATGTTGAAATTCCTGGTGTTGTGAAAGCATAGGGGAATGGCTACACCAGATAACAGAAAAATATCACTGCCTATCACTTGTTCCTATCATAAATGTCAAAGCTGGGAAAGACCAACACTGCAAGGGCATTTAAAAAGGATAGACTGTTTTAAACAGGGGTTTTGAACTTCTGCCAGCCATTAACAACTGGATGGCTTTGCTAGAGGAGAGTGTTTTAGAAGTCAATAATGGCTCCTTGCTGTAATATTTAGTAGGTACTTACAGACCAGGCTTGTCAGAAAATCACAATCAATGCCTTTGTAAGTTCTGTGAACACTTCCCTGCTTGCACAGTGGCATTTGAAAACATCAGAAGGATCTTGCCAGAAGAATATGGGACTGAAACTTGAAATATTGTGTTTCTGATTGTCTGCCAGGTGACATTCAGTTAGTTATTTTTTCAGTGGTCTGTTTCTTGATTTTCTTATCAGTCAGCTCAGGATAATGATTCTAACATCCTTTATAAAGCCTTTTGAAAAATATTGTTGAAAGGAAGTGTGGACATAATTGGTGCTATTGTAACAGTGGGAATGTACAGTAGCTCTTCCAAAATGAGAAATATAATCAATCTCCTATTATCACTCCATCAGATCGTATTCATTACAAAGACAGCACGCTACTATCTTTTCCTCTATCTTCATACCCCTGTAAGTATCTTTATTTCCCTGTTAGAATTTCTAATTTTGGAAACAGGGTTTTCACTTTGAACACCATATCAAAGAGAAATATCATTTTTACATGCTTTAGAAGTGATTATGAACATTTACCCTGGGAGACAGTATCCTATTAAGCATAGCTAAGTTTTGGCTAACACTCAACATTTTATCTTCCTTACCTTAGAAACAGAGAAAAAAAATTCTAAATAAGGTCTTACAGTTTTTAGTGTTAGTTTGCAGGTATGTTTGCAGTCTTTACTGTCAACACTGCATCCATTGTTCCTGTGCTGGAGGCTGTTCAGCAGTGAGCAAGCTCTGACCTAATAGTGTGAAGCTTCATTTTTGTGTGACTAGCAGTCAGTAGATTTTCAGTTATTGTTTGCACATATGATAGTGTATTTGGAAGTCAGGAAAGGTGATCAAGTTACATTTTCATGATGCTTCATCAGAGAGGTGTTGATGGAGCAGTATATTCCATGGTGACTGATCAATTCTGTCAACTAGCAGTCCCATTTTTCTCTTTATGTTTCTTTATCTTCAAACTCAAATACTAGCCTAGCAGCTTATGCAGTTGACAATAACAAGTCAATTGCTTGGAGGCAATTTTACAGGAATCAGGAAAAATAGTATTAAATGTAATATATATGATAAAGATCTAATATTAGTTTGGGTTGACTACTGGCATGAGTGTTAATATCTCTGTATTTTGTGTGGTGCTGACAAGAAATCAAAATTGTTCAGACTTCTCCTGTATTACCTAGATCTTTCTTAAGATGTTCTGCTGCTGGCCAAGTTGCTCACTGAAAATGTGCTGCTAGCATAAATTATTGAAGGGCCAGCTTTTACCCATCTTATGCAATCCACAGAACCTCCTCACAATGTTTCCTGCAGGCAGATGATAGCAGAGAAACTTTTGAAATGAGATCAAGGCATACAGTAGCAGCTGAAAGTAAAATTTATGGAATTGATGAGAGTGCAAAGGGAACTTGGTGAACTCAGATGGACAGTTGTAGCTCTTTTCTGTGTTTGAAACATCACTGCAGTGAGAGTCATATGGGAACTTAGTGAGAAAGAAGGGTGCTGGCAAATTGTAGAAGAATTGCTCCCTATAGCATTCCTTGATCATATTGTTTTGTAAGCTGAAGAAGCACTGATATTACACAAATTCTACCTGGTGTTACATGGACTTTTCAGTATTTCAACAACATGCACATGAATTTTAACAAGTCTACAGAACTATTGAGTAATTTGGTGTGACTCCACCAATTCCACTTTTGCATGAAATTATTGCTCCTTCAGGACTAGACCTGTGCCACAAACACACAGCTTTACTTCTCAGCATGTCTGGAGCCCAGTTAAAGAGACAGGTTCAACCACAGGCCAAATATAAATGAGTAATCTGAAAAGGAGAAACTACCAGCAAATAAAAGCAAAGGGTTTATTTTCTTGGTTGGTCCCAGCTGCTTTTCAGTAGCAGTGGATGTTGGAATTTTGTATGTCTTCCTCAAGGAACACCTTAATCAAACTAATAATTTTCTGTGCTGGTGAGCTGTGAATACAACTCACTTCTACAGATAGCTAAATTAGTTAGAAACAGCTCTTATTATCCCAGCAACAAGTATTGTTTTATGTGACCTGGATTTTTTTCAGATAAGTCATGTGATCAATCACAGATTTTTTGAACGTGGCTTTCAGTTTTAGTATAACACAAGAATCTAGCAGCATTTTTATAAGGTGTGTAGGGATTCAATAATTATTATTGTATAAATTGCTTATAATCTCTCAGATTCATACAGAAGGGCATGTTAATAAACCCAACTTATTGACTGAATCATAGTTTCATACAAATAAATTAAGTAAAATTCTTAGTGCTGCTGCTATGTGTGTTGATCTTTAATTTGGGGCATAAAACTTACATCCATTTATCTGTTTCTTCAGGAGTTAAAGAACTGTTTTTTCTTATGTCTCTTCTCTAGCAGTTAACCAGGATTTTCAAATAAATGCTTTTTGCTCTGGTATTCTGCCCACAATTCCTATTCAGTATGTGCCCAAACTTCCTTAATGTATTAACTCTAGCAAGGTGGTTAACTTTTATCCTTAGCCTGATACTGGAGAAATTGAACCACAAGGAAAAGATTTGTTTTAGATTCTGCTTGAGAGGAGAATAAGATGGTTGTTTCATAGACAAATGCTTTTGTTTCTGTAGCAGAAGGAAACTTCTGAGGTCACATTGCACTCTCCATAGCTGTTGTCTAATATGTAGCTCTTTGCCTTCCAAAGTAGCCAAATAACATTAAATTTCTATGCAAGCTGTAACTTAGAAAAATCATCACTTTCCTCAAGCAACCAGAGCAGTATTTTGCATGTATCCACAAGATGGTGAGCTATTACCTGAACACTTCATGCTCAGTGAGCCAGAGCAAATCAGACTAATTTATTCTTTATAGAAAGAGCCAAGTACATTTAAAATGCTGAAATATCACAGCCAAAAGGGACATGCATGATTTAGCAGGTTTTTCACTATTCCTTTATGTAAGACATTCAACACAAATAAATATATTTCATTTATAAAACCCTTTTGTAGGTCACCTTTTAGATTTGTATGTTTTCAAACATTTTGGATACATGCAAAAATTCTATTATCTTTAATTAGCCATCTGTTCAGTTTCCCACTCTTCATGATGTAGCTGCTGAGAAAACCCATTTCACAGGCTAGCTGAATTTTTATGGTTAAAATGTTAAAATTATTTGGTCTTTATCATGAAAACACTGAAAGAGGTAGCTTAAAGTTAATGCAAGTAACATCTATTCAGGCATGATGTATCCTGAGTTATAACTTTAATATTACAACATTAGGAATCCACATAGTTGCAGCTTCAAAAAAAAATTTAAAAAGGGAGAATTCTACAAAATATTGCAATATGCTAATAATCTTGTTCCTTCCTTACATGACAACAGGAATTCTGTCCACTGGAATCTGTGGGCTTCTGTGGGGAAACTGGGCACAATTAAACAACAGGTAGTGTTAGTAGTATCAGAAAATAAATGAATAGTGTCTCAGTGTCGGGAACGTAGATATTTCTAAGAGGACTTGGATCCAGCTTCCATCTGCTCCATTAGCACTGAGTGTGGCCAGTAGCAGATGCTCCAGGAGGGAGGTGTAAGATTTGTAGAGAGTAGCCTGTCTGTCTGCAGATTTTCATCTTCCTCTGTTTGTGGGGATGAGTCTGAGTTCTGAAACGTAAGATTTAAAAATCTTCCCACAAAATCATTGTATGTCATCATTTCTTGAAGTTCTTGAAATCCATGCAAGTGTTTGTTACATGAGCAGCCTTTCTGGTTTTTTCTGGCAAAGTGTTTAATTACGTGCCTTTTAAGTCAATATTTTATTAAATATTAATTTATTAAGTGTGAATGTGTCAATTTTTCAAGTGATTAAATTCTTTTTTTCATTTAAAAACATGAAACATATTTCCATTTTTTTTTTGGTTTTGATGGAATGAGTTTTGTTTTTTTTTTCCGTAGTCCCCCATTTGTCTGATTTAAAAATACCTTATTGTTTTAATCTTTTTTTTTTTTCCTAACCACTTAACAGTTTTTATGCTTTTTGGGTTTATTTTTGAACTTTTTACACATAGCTTTTAACTGTGTACTCCCATATCTGGAATTTTGAAGTCTCCCATTAGGCATTTATAGGTTTCAAATTCAAAGCAAAAAATGTGGTGTTACTAGATGTATTATTATTTTATTGACTGATTTGCTTATATCAAAAAAGGGGAAGAACATAGGATGAGAGACAAAGATATTAATATTTGGGATATAAAGTCTGATACTGTTGTATGATCTTCATTTCACTGATCAGAGACATAGTGCTTTTTTAAATAAGATGAAAACCTTGTGAGAATAGAAAATGAGAAATATTTTGAAAATATTTTAGGGAATATTTTAAGTAAGTATTTCAAGGTATATTATGCTACAAAGTGATCATTACTGCTCTATTTAAAGCAGTTTATTTTTAGTAACTCTTCAATGTTTATATTTTTATTGTTCTTATATAAATATTTAACTGCTAATATTGTTTTAAATTCTCAAGATTTATTATAGTTTTTTTTCTCTAGAATTTTTTACTCAAACCAGTAAGTTATGATGGATTTCAAATAATTAATCTTCTTTGCTCCTTCTCCAAAAACCTTCTCCAAATCCTTTTGTTTTAGGAAATCTCTTGTTCAAATATGATTTAATTTTCAATATATCTTCAAGTTAGAAATAAAATATGTCATTTGTTGTGGAAATTTTACACTGGAGTGCTCTAGAATCAGACCTGTGACCTTGCCCTGAACCACTTTTTTTCTGAAGATGTAGGAGTGTCCAACAGGAATCCTCTTAAACTTTAGTCTGGGCTCTCAGCTTGGCTCTTGGTCAGAATAAGTTGCCCTTGATTCCTTACAGAATTATAGTATCTGTTAGGTTGGAAAAAACCTTTAAGATCATTGAATCCTGCTATGTTATGCATGATGATCAAACCCTCTTTTTAAAAGATTTTCCAGTTGCCCAGTTTTTAAACCTTATTTTAATTTATTTTCTATTCAAATTAAAACAGACAGCTCAATGTACTAGAGAATCATAGAATCAGTTAGACTGGAAAATACCTCTAAGGTCATCGAGTCCAACTGTTAACCTGGCACTGCCTAGTCTACCACTAAACTGTTGGTGGTTTATATTTTATATTATCTTTCTACAGACCAATATGGAAAGCTAAACTATGTTATGCTTTGTGTTGTTAACAGCAGTAAAAAATTCCCTGGTGATGCAAAAAATATATAACAGAAATGTACAGAGGGTTAATCTCTGTCTAACTTCAGGAGCTGTTTTGGGAGGTGGCACTGCCACAAAGACACCACACAGAGCTGGGTTTTTCCAAGTTTAAGTTCAGAACATCTAGGTCAGAACCAGCCTTAGTCCCTTGTCTGTAGAAGAAACATGAATTTAATTAGTTTGAGCATCTCTTGGCACATTCTAACATCCTGAAGCGCTGCATGCCACTGCTAAAAATCTCCTTCTGATGAAGACCGCTATGACAATCTTGTCTTTCTTTTTTCCCCTACACTGTCCTCTTCTAGTGAACATACCTGCACTGGAGCCTGCAGCATGTCATGCCACAGTCCCTTTCTTTTGAGTTTAGACCGAAAGTTGTTTCCTTTAATGATAAAGAAAAATACCATTGCTCACTAACAAGGTAACAGCTGATTTGTTGAGGTCAGTTTAATAGTGTAAGTATTTCTAGGTATGTGAAGTAGTCATGGAAAACCTTGCAATTCTATACTTTAGAACAGAGGAGTCCAGACCTGGAATATATTGATTTCCAGTAACAAACAAAATCCTCATTAGTTCTTTTATTATTTATTATTTATTGGCCTGGTACTATGGAAAGGTATGCTCTAACTATATGGCTTCATAAATAGAATACTATGAAAAAATCTATTGAGAACAGTTTCATTAGTTTTGGCATATCTAATTCATTAATATGATTATGATACAGTAGTAATAGCTGGGCTGATCCATTGGAGGCCTGAGAATTTAGTCTCTGCGTTGCTTTGTAGGAAAATGGAAGAATGATCAATGTAGTGTTAAGAAAATGAAAAATATCTTCTTTTTAAAATTCTATAGTGCAGCATAATAGTTTAAGATGGCTATTGTATGCTGGGCACACTAAAGTGGAGTCAAAAGCCATGTTCAGACTGGCAGTCACAGAAATATTTTGCATTTGAAGGATCAGGGTGTAGCACTATTTCTAGTTCCACACCACTGGCATGCTCAGATGCAAGTCATGTTTCTCAGAAAAGGAAATCATATGTATACTCATCAAAAATGATGCCTAATTTTTAGTCAGGCAAGAACATAGTTGATAAAATACTAGTTTCTAAATCAAAGGCATTCTTACCATCTGTAGAATTAAAAATTTACTAGTGTCTGCATGGTTTGCAGTTTCTAATCCAGTTGGCCATACCTTTTAGCACAAGATAATGAGAGGAGCTTGCTATTGCAATACTCCTTCAAAGTGAAGAGGATTCAATTAAGCTATTAAGCAAAAGTATAGGGGCTTTTTCAAACTTCTTTCACTCAGACTATGCAATGGCTAGGTAGGTGCATGCAGGGGAATGATGAAAACTGTAAATTTTGAATGTACAAATTGCTTTGATTTTTTTCTTTCATCTTTATTGATGTCAAATTGAATGCTTCCTTCTGTGGAACAGCATAATGCATGCAAGTGTTATCACTTAAGCAAGCCTGAAAAAATACAGGTGACCTTGTACAGTAAGACCAGAACTCATTATTTGCTGTGAAATATGTAAGAAAAAGAGATAAAACATCATCAAAAATATCTATCTTGTTTGATGAACATTAAGGAGGAAATAGTGTCTACTATTTCATTATTGGCATCAGTCTAGGAAATCATGTTTAGTGTTAATTAAATCTTCTGTAATATCTTTCATTTGAAAATAGAAGTGTATTAGAAATACTCATTTCTTAGATCTCAGAAATATTATTCCCATTTTCTGAAGGCATTGGTTAGGAGAGCAGCAGAGCTAGAGAACCAGCACTGCCAACTTCTAGTTCTGTATTTAGCAGACAGAACATGGTCCTGAACTTCAAATTAATCACGAGATGCGTAAGATGGGGCAGATGTAACTCTGCAGCTCCATGCAGCTCCTGAGGTAACTGGCAGTGCAGCTGAGCTGAGGGGCTGTGATGTTCAGGATGATGTGACTGAGAAACAGGGTCCTTTAGCCATGATGGAGAGCTAAAGGAGCTGGGCTGCATTCAGTAGGTGAACTGGAGCATGTAGAGTTGTACCAAGTCTATTTTGTTGTCCAGAGAGAAAATTTCAGTTAATTTACATTGCTTCCACAGGTTTTTGGATACACATAAGGTAGCACTTAATTCTGGTCCACACCTGCTCCTCCTGTTTTACTTTTAGCATGGAGGTGAGGTAATCAGTTCTTACAGTGCTGAGAGGTCTTGAAAATCCTATTCTTTCATTCCTAAATCCTGATAAATTTATGATGAAGTTTTTATGTATACTGTAAGTTCTTCTAAGAACTTTTTCCTTACCAAACTTTCAGTATATATGGTGCTTTAATCCTGACTGAAGGCATGAGACACTATTCTGCAACAAACAATAATCAGTCTATCATATTTTTATTGCACTGGTTTAATAAATGCAATTATTTTCACTTATTCCATTGATTGACTGTTTATTCATCTTTAATATTCGCTGTTCTGATTTATACCTTTTGCATGTCATTTCAATGGTTATGAGGATACTCTTGCTTTAATTAATTTACTTGAATTAGAAATTTCAGCTTTTCATGTAACTATGTTCTTTTGCTACAAATGATCCTGGTCTTTTCATCTATTTCTTTTTTGTGTCCTGTGTCCTAATTTCCTATTAAAAATATGTTAATCTGTTTAACTCTGCTTCTGACTGTGTTGTAAGTGACTAATAATTTAAGATCTATTATTAAAGCTCACCACATTGTTAGTCAATGTCACACTGTAATTTAAGGCAGTGTGAAACTATCTTAAGAAGCTGTGAAAAGTTATAAGTCATAAACATATTGATGTTTCAGCCATTTGTAAAGAATTATTTACTTGAATAACTGCTATTATTAAGAAAAGGTATTAAGAAAAGTCTACAAGTGACATTTAATTTAAATTATGGAATCACAGCATGGTTTGGGTTGGAAGGGACCACAGAGACCACCTTGTTCAACCCTCTGCCATGGGCAGGGACACCTTCCACTAGAGCTGGTTGCTCCAAGCCCCATCCAACCTGGCTTTGAACACTGCCAGGGATGGGCATCCACAACTTCTCTGAGCAACCAGTTCTAGTGCCTCACCACCATCATAAGGAAGAACTTCTTCTTTATATCCAATTCAAAAAACCAAGCTATATTAACAAAACATAGCCTGTCTCCATAATTTCTTGTATTTTTCTGCACATCATGTTGGTTTTAAGTGATACCTTGTCATGTCATCAAATCCTTGAATTACATTTATAAGCTGGCAAGCACAATTTGGGTTAACAACTACGGCCTTCATGTTTCCAGAATATAGGGAGAGGCAATTTTTAAGTCCATTAATGATTTTTAAATTTTCTTTGGATATTTATTTTCACTTTAACTTATCCATGAATGGAAAGCACTGTTAAATTTTTTTTTGCATATATTATCTGATGTCTCTGAAATTTTTCAGGTTAATTGCCCAGATCCATGATGAATTGTTGTTTGAAGTAGAAGATTCTCAAATCCAGGAATTCTCAGGTAAATACAATCTCTCTTTCTCTTTTCCTCCCACCTATTTTTACTCTCTATATCCTGTGATTTCTCAGAGAATAAAGAACTAATGTGATGAGAAGAAGCACATTGATTCTCACAATTAAGAAAATGCATACTAAGCAGATTTTTCTGAATGTTTTCCACCACTGGCTCTTATGTAGATAAAATGTGATATACTCATTTGGAATTCATTACCAAGGACATTTGTATTTAGTTTTTTTATTAAGATTTTATCATCCATTGTGTGAACCCTGTAAGAGTAAATAATATTTCCTCCAAGGTTTTAGAAGGAAATAAACCAATTTGAAGTACTTTAGATTAGGGGCTGTTACATAAAGAAGTATTCAATTCTTCATGTAAGATTATACTGTAATGTAATTTCTATGTTAGTTTACTGCTTTTTTATATTAAGAAACCTTTATGATGGCACTCTCAAGATTAAGGTTAGTAAAAGTTTGTGCTTATGTTTTGATCCTCTCATCTGGCTTACTTCCAGACATTATTCCCTAAGCAAGAGTTTGTCTCAGCAGCTGGTACAAAGGGCACATAGCAGACTGTTGGGTCTCTTCTCCAGTAAGTTGTGGGTTTATTCCTGTAGGCACCAAGTGCTTATTCACAAACGTTGGTCTAGTTTGAAGCTCAACAATATGTTTGGCTAAACCAATTAACATAATGTCACAATTATTTTAAATGAACCAATACAAGAAATATCTTCCATTATAGCACAAGCATTTAATAAAAAATTTATTTCAGCTTCCCATGCTGTATTCATTTGAACAGTACAAACTGCTATATTAGTCTCATTTCATCTCTGCTCCCTCTTGTGAGTATTAGTTCAAAATGAGAGCCTTAAAACTCTATCTAATCTAAACAAACTACCTGGGAAATATTTCAGCTCAATATATTCAGGGCATTGTAATGAATTAAGTTAATATATTAACATTTGACCTCTAAATACAGGAGTTAAGATTTGTTTTAAATTTAAAAAACCATGCTACAATTTATTGGAGATATCTGTTCAGAAAAGGAAATGTCTAAAATTGACATAGTTTCAGAGTTAGGAAGCATAGTGTACTGAAAGACATCTGTAGGACAGCATAGAAGGATTTTTATTATCTTATTTTGCATCAATTTGCATAGAGTGCTAATATTATACCCAAAAGCTAAAAATTATTCATGACTGATAATACATATAGAAAATCATAGATTCTGCCCCCATTGGATCAAATTTAGATCTCCATTACTAGTCTGAATTTGTAGCAAATTCAGAAAAATCAATATTTTTCAAAGTATAACAGAAAAAACCTCTATCATATGAATAATAGTAATCATATGAATAATAGAAAAATAGTAATAGTAATGAAAATAGTAATAGTAATAATAGTAATATCCCACTCTGGAAACATAATGACTGGAGGCTTTTTTCTGAAAATGCAAAAAGAGTGCAGTTCAAATACTCAAGTTTAGAGTATGCACTGCACAGTAATTAGTTTGCTGATTTCCAGGTCTAGCTGCAGGGTGCAGAATAAACATACCTATAAATTCCTCTTTGAGCTTCAAAGTTATAATCCTATAATTGAAGTTGCTAAGATGACCTTTAGAAAATGGACCTGGGCAGTCTAGAGGTGTGAGATACCTTGGAAATTGTCATTGCATTTAGTGTAGGCTGCCAAACTTGAGTGTTCAAGATAGAAGTTTGTTTCATTCTGATGATTGAAGATTGAGTTTTCAATTTGTCTCTATTTCGCCCTAAGAGTCAAAGAAAAAAAGAAAATTCTGCATTACAGGAACTTTCAGATATACTGAAGAGTGATAACTTGTCTTATTCTTTACACAAAAAGACCAACCTGAGACATTGATTTCCTTCCTTTTTATTCATCACTGGGAGAGCCTTACTTGGAAAACTGCATTTGCTTCTGGGCTTCCCAGTACAAGACTGAAGCAAGTGCAACAAAGGGTGACAAAGATGATGAAGGGACTGGAGCATCTGTTCTATGAAGGCAGGCTGAGAGACCTGGGACTGTTCAGCCTGGAAAAGAGAGGCTCAGGAGATCCTACTAATGTATATATCCTAAGGGAGTGGGCATAGAGGAAGTGGTGGTGCCCAGTGACAGGACCAGAGGCAACGGGCACAAACCCAAACACAAAAGGTTCCCTCTGAAGATCAGGGAACACTGTTTTACTCTCAGGGTGACTGAGCACTGGCACAAGTTCCCCTGAGAGGTTGTGGTGTCTTCATCCTTGAAGATGTAAAAAAGCCATCTGGACAAGGTCCTGGCAAACAGCTCAAGGTGGCCCCTCTGAGCAGCAGGGCTGGACCAGGTAACCTCCAAAGGTTCCTTTCAACCTCCCTGGCTGTGTTTTGCAAGTAGTTCTGCTACTGGTAGAAGAACAAATCCAAGGTGTCTTAAAAGGGTCCAAAGCTGGCGATTCTTCAGTCATTAATGAGGATTTTGTTTGATCTGAATAGGCAGAGAAAGTGTGTGTCCACACTGGCATCTCACTTCCAGTCAGCAGGACAGGACGTGCCGAAGCAGATCTCCCTATTGTCCCAGTCCATGGTGTGAACGGTTTCAGTTCACATCACACAACAGCCTGAGAACAGTTGACCTGGATTCCTTTCAGATGAAACTAAATAGGAACACTCTTTTCTCCTAATATTTTTCAATTATTTCAGGAGCTGCTAAGTAAGGTAACAGATTAGATATCTGAGCGTTAAACCAAAATAGAGTCAGTAGGTTGTGTTCTCCTAAGTCGCTTAAGCATTGTGAATGTCCAAAGACAGTTTTCATCTCTTTACCTAAAGTTCTTTCACTCGTTTTTAAAATCCTTACTCTTCTTGCTTTTATTTGCCAATATTCTTTAGCTGTCAGCTTTGTCTTTACATATCTAATGAGCTTTTGTCCATTCAGAAACTTTAAATTACAGAATCTGCTGACTTGCAGTTTCCAGCCTGCAGTTTAATGATCCAGAGAGAAATCTCAGTTATACAGTCACAAAGCTCAGTAAAGGGAAAGACGTGGACTTGAAGCTAAAGAGCAGTGTTTGAGGGTTTTAATGGATTACACTTCAGTGCTGTGTTATTCTCCTGCATTTAATGTGATCCAAGAAGTACTGGCCTACTATTCAGCATGTTTACATTCTGATTCCAGTCATGCTTCTGACCTACTTTTTCAGGAAAGCAACAACAAATATATGTCTCCTTTTTCTTGTTTGTAGAATGAACATTAAACTTAAAATATTTTTAAGATTTATAAATGAAGAACATAAAGGTAAATAGTATTATTTCATTAGATCATAATGAAGGATATAAGCCTTCTCAGCAGCATTTCCCTGATGGAAGAGTCTCTTTTGAATTGCTTCACAACATTAAAATGTTTTTTTGCTTCTAAGACTCTTCTGAATGGCAGCTGAAAAATGCCACAAGGAATTGTAATATTGGCACTTTTTGTGGGACTTCATATGCTCCAATAAGAATTTTCAGGACTTTACAATATACAGAAATCCCATTTATAATGCATCTAATAATGCACAGATGATTTGGAATCTTTTGCATCTAATAAACAAGAGGACAAGCAAACAAGCAAAGAAGTGTTCTTTTTTTTTTTCTAGATCTACTTCTGCACAAAGTACTGCATAAGGTGGGTCATCTCAAAGTCTCATCTGTATTTTGGAAGAATACTTTCTTCAAAAAGAATCCATTGCCCACAGTTTTATAGTACACATATGGCTCACTCTGAATGACAAGGCAGAACATGATTTATTTATAATAAGGTTTTGACTGCCCAAGCTTTGACACACTTCAAAATACAATGAAGCACATACTACTCTGAATGGTGCAATTTTCATCAAAGATATGGCATATCATTTCCTTCAATTCTATGTTTAGGGCAAGAACATGACAGCAAAAGAGCTTTTTAAAATCCTAATTTCCTATTAGAGGGTGCTTGGGAAGTTCAAATCAAAACATTTGGCAGAAATCCGTTTTGCTTGGGCAGAAGACTCTCAGCTTTACCATCAATAATCTGCCTGGTTTCTGGCCAGCTTGCCTGTCTGCCTTCCTCACATCTTGAGCTCTCCAGCAGCCCAGGAAGCAGAAAGGCAGATGATATTATGGAAATGCCAAAAACTGGGTTCTTGGATCTGAGAAGGCTCAGTGTCTCTGAGTCCTGAAGTCTGTAATCAGGTAGACAGTCTGTCCTCAAATCATACTGTGAGTCTGTGTAGAGACTCTGGAAGAGTATTTAGGAATGGCAGAGCCCAATTTTTCATTTTCTGGGGACTGTTTCTGACACTGGTGCTCCATGATAGGTTTGAACTGCTTCTTTGCCGTTGGATTATGCTGAATGCATTACAGCTAAAAGGGGGAACACACTTTGTGGTGAAGAAAAGCAAATTATTTTTTTTTTTTACACTACAGGGATACCTGTAGTTATAGCTGTAGAATCTGGCTTCTAATGTGTGTTCCATAAATAGCTGGTGAGTTGGAAAGGTGAACTTTGCCAGTGGCAATTACTGTAGATTCTTCTATGCCTTTCTCTCTGCTTGATTGCATCCATTAGTGATAATTAAATGAAAGATACTTGGTACTTGAAATAACATCTTTTTGTAGAAATAGATGTATTCCAGTGCATTGTGTTCAATATCACAGTGCATTAGAGTAATTTTAAAGGGTTTTTTTTTTTAGAATTCATTTATAATTAAACAGTATTTATAGAATTAAAGAAATTCTTTATCTGTTTGTGGTTTTGGTACATGTGCAATGTAGAGTTTGAAAGAATTTTTCTAATATTTTACCAGGTATAAAATATTTCAGCTGAAGTACTTACCTTGAATTTAAGAACACCGAAACAACCAGTCAAAACAAAAACAAAATCAAAAACAAAAACAAACACCACCCCTCCTCCCCACCTAAATAATAAAAACACAACAAAAAAAAACCCCACCAAAACAACAATCAATATAAATTAAACCTATTTATGTTGGTATTAAGATCACTTGCTACCTAAAGAATAGTATCTTAGACTTTGTTTTAACATCTGCCAGTACACATTTTTGGCTCACATACAGATTACATGAAATTTCACTTTATTCTGATACAATTTTATGCTTGCTTGGTACTGAGGCAGCTGCATTAAAATGTGCACAGGTTCAAAAGGGGACTGCAGTAACAGAAAAACAAAAGAATGAACTGGTCATCACAAGTTAGTGACATTTTCTGTCCTCTGAGCTGCCGTTTTCTAACTTGAAAAACACTGGTGCATAAACTAAAGATGCCTCTAGATAGCTTTCAATTTGCAAAAATCCCTGTTCCATAGATCATATGTCTGGCCAGCTTTGACATGTTTCTGGAGTCATAATTTCATAGGTGAGTGCACTTGAAAAATGTCTTCAGTTTGATAGGGACAAATAAGCTTTTGTTCCACAGCAGGCATGCGTGTCTTATCTTTGCTCCTATTCACAGCACTTTCAATAAGCATATTTATTCTGGTCAGTATCAAGAAAATCTAATATATGTTAAAACATATGTTAAAATTTCAGTTCCTCTATAATATTTTGCCTTTGCTGTGACCATTTTTTATATACACAATATTTTAGCGTGTATACTCAGCAGTTACAAAGCATTTCAGATGAGTATAATCAACAACTCTCCTAATTGCTGATTATGGGTTTTGAGAAATAACTTGCAAAATTGGGAGAGCAGCATTTTACAGATGCCATTGCAGTACATGGCTGGCTGTAAAGGAACATTTTAAAATTAATAATTTATGTGCCCCAGATATACTAGATTCTTGACTGAATAGAAATAATCATTATCCCCAAAGTCTTCAGTCTAAATCTTAGAAAAGAAACAAAAAATTAAGAATGGTAGAGATAGATTTATTTAGACACTATGGTTCTGTTTTTTAGTGACTACACTCTAAAATGTATACCAGATAAAGAAGACATAGTTGTGTATGTCTGATTATTTATTGTGAGCCTTGAGAAAGAGGGAAATTTTCAAGGAGATTTGAGATAATAGTGAGAGAATCAGATATTATGTATATGGGACTAAAGGGAACCTCTCCTGTGATTACATGCCCCCAGTGCCATATGGTCTCTTTTATAAATTATCATCTTCTTATGAAAAATTACTCCCACTAAGGGCTATTCCAGAATTCTGTCTCTCCAAAATCTAGAACTTTAGATTCCAGCCTAAATCTATTCAGCTACTATAGCTATTTATTTTTGTGCAAAGACTGTAATGTATTTAAATTCTTCCTTCTTCACTGTTTACAGTCTTAGCAGACCACTGAACAGGAATGGCAATCCAGCTGCTTTTTCTTGATATTTGCAAAGGAGTGGTTTCAAAAGGCTGAAATGCAGGCACAACAACTTCAGATTGCTTGGAATGAATGGCTTTCCTAAACTCTGGGTAGAGAAGAAGTCAGTGTGACATGAGAAAGAGAACAGGGAGCTGAACTGACAGAAAAAAAAGGAAAGAAGAAAATGAAGTAAATCCATGGAGAGGTTTTTAATGGTTGTCAAAGTGAATGAGGAACCATTGGGATTGTTCACTGATGTGGCCACTTTAATCTGTGCATTTTAAAATTAAGAGTATTTAAGAATGCAGCAGAATTTTGATTGTGCCAGATGCCTTAGAGTGAAAAGTGTGTGAACCAACAGAGAAGGCTGTTGCAGTCATTGCTGCCATCATTAATCCCCTTTTGGGCATAACAGCTAAATGGGACAGGACTAGCCAAATTCAGAGGTCTAGAGAACTTGGGGAAACAGGTCGAACTCAGCACATAGGCAGGCAGCAGCCTTTGTCATATCATTTATTTCAGCCCAGGAAGTGATGCTGCTGACTCATGCTCCATCTTTTACTGTCTGTTGGAACTCATTTTGTCAAGAAGACCTATTCCTCTCAATACCCAAATGCTCTATTGCTGTTTATTTATCAAACAATATAAGAAATGTTAAGCTGCACAGAGTTGAGTGTGCCCTTCGTAAGTGTCTGGTGGAACATACAGAGCTGAGTGATTCTGTGTGAGAAGTGCAGAATTCAGGTGTTATCCTCTCAAAAGTTTTGTGCAGTCATAGCTTGGGGAAAATGTTTACCCAGGACTGACTGCCAACACACTGAGCCTCCTGAAGGCATCCCACCTGGCTGGGGTGCCCCAGCATCTGCTGCATTGCTGACCTCTTGGAGCTGACAGCTTGCTGAAATTCAGAGTGGGCTTCTCAAGACAGAGGCAGTCCAACACTCCTCTATTAATAGCCATGTTGACTTGGACTGGATTACAAATGAGTAATTATTTAGGCCAGCACTGTTCCTTTCACAATCTGTGGATTGCAGTGTTTGTTTCTGTGCTCAAAAAATGTTGCTCTGTCCCACAGTGGACCATGAACTTCCTCAAATCTAACATGAAACAAGTCTACAGGTGTAGCTGTACATAGATGTGTCAACAAATGTCTTGGTTTCCTCAGCTCTGGCTCTTGATCTGCTGATACTTTGAGTTACTGCATAGAACTTCATAGACTTCATGGTGAAGTTTATGACAGCTCATTAGCACACAAATCTGAGTGAGCCAGTGGGGTCTGAGCACTGTTCAGGCAGAAGCTGGTTATCCTCATCATTATTATCAGGCCAGCCTCAGTGTCAGTGACACGACATGAAACATTACAGACTGTTTTTCATTCCTGGCATCATTAGAAAAGGTTTTGGCAGCAGCCACAGCAACAACATCCACAGCTTCTTAGAGTTCTTGTCGCTCCTTTGCCTCTAACCTCAGCTGCCAAAGGGCTGTGATGTGCAGCGAGGGATAACTTCAAAGGAAGCTGCTCAGTAATCATGTGGGTTTGCTCTGGCAGTTACCAGCTCCTATCACAGACCCTGCTCCTTCTCAGCTCTGTGAGGCACATGACCACATACATTATTTACTCACCCATCCTGTCAGAGCAGGTTCTGGAGCCACCTGGTATTCCTGCTTCACTTTCACTAGCCAAAAATATCTTCCATTTTAAAAACTGTTGATCCATTGAATCTCTCTTTGATTTTTATTAGAACAGTGTGTGTTGAAGCAGCAATCTTTGTCAAACAAAACACTAATTAGCAGGACCAGTGATGGCAAATCTGATCCCAAATGATTGTTTTGGAATAATTGTAGATGCATTTGCACAGTAATAGTGAACATAGTGTTATGGCATGATGAGTTCTTAAGTTACATGAATTATACTGAAGTTTAATTGTTTAGAGTCCTGATAGCTCTACTATCCCACAGGGATGATTTTTAAAAAAATTTGGCTCTGATCTTTTTATTTTGAAGAGTAAAATATTTTTAAAAGTTCAGATTCTTGTGGGCTTTTTTTTCTAGCTTCTTTTTAAAGTGAGTGTTATGATTGCCCAAGAAAATTAAAATATATGAAATGTCATCAAACAGATAGTTATGAGTACTGAAGTTGAAAACTGAGCACTCACACATGCTCTATATACCTTTATATGAAATGTAGTAGTGCTACACTTCTCTATACATGGGATATATAAATTAAATAATTCTGTACATTTTACCCTAAAATTCAATTTTAAAAAAGAAATTAAACTGTTCACAAGAGATAAAATATCACTTTAAATTAATCTGAAAAAGTTGTAAATGGCAATTTTTTTAATGCAGAAATGCAGGTATTATGTATCAGAATATAAAAAAAATGATTTTATATGTACATATAACTGTCCTAACATGGAAAATAAAGCTGTAGGTTTTCAAATTTACCTTACAGCACTGGTAAAAAGAATAATGGAGTCCCTGCAGCAAACCACAGCCTTGGAAGTACCACTGAAGGTAGGGAAAATTTTGAATTTCCATTTCTTTCTCAGGCAGGCTTAGCTTTGTACATCATCATCGTTATTATATTAGGAATCTAGAAACAACAATTTTGTTTTTTACTTCAATTGTTTCATTTTCATATTTGCAGTAATTGCTTTTTCAAATTACTACAAAGGAAAATAACTGAAAGAAAGTATACTCCCTTTCGGAAAGTGAGATTTTTGGAGTAATGCATGTGGTAATTTAAAAATTTATTTCATTCTTTGCCATGAAACCTCTGTTGGGTGTGGTAGAGTGAGAAATATGTCTCTTTAATAAGTCCCTGGCTTTCTAGATGTGCCAGGCATTCATTACTGCTGAAAAAAATATTGCAAAAGATCTTTCTTCAGTAATTCTCACTTAGAAAATGGGTGTATTTAACATTTCTCTGTGGATGCCTAATACACAAAGCAAACAAAATCGCTGGTCATTGCTAAAGGTAGAGGACATCATCGACCAGACCAACATCTGTAGAAAGTGAGTAGCTATCTATGTATTGGACCTAATTGTATTGCATTATAAAATAATTATATTTTTCTCTCTACAAAACTGGTACCTGTCACTGTAGCCTACTGCTCAGCTTTTGTTGCTGGGTAAAAGGCTAAAGCTCTTGGCAATCCCTAGACTTCAGTGAGCAGCAGCCCAAGGGTTTCCAGTTCCCTGACAAATGGAGTACTTGGTGTTGCCAGATCACTCACTCAGCAGTAATACACAACAAGGTTCAGGGACAGAAACAGCTTTATTCTAATTATTTCAGAAATGATTGCAACATACAGACTTGCACTAATGGAAACAGTTGAAAAAGAAAACTACTTGATAATTTGTCTTGTATTTCTTCCTGCAGATCTTCTGTATCTATTGCAGAATTCCAGCCACTTTGTGGGGCTTTCTCTGGAGGTCTTGCAGTTACAAGACCCTTTATGGGTCCTTAGGGAGCCCATCCTTCCCACAAAAATTGAGAAAGGATAATGAAGGGTATCCAAAATCTAAATTACTCTTTCTGCTTCCCGTACTGATTTCCCCCTCACTGTTCACTTAACCTTTGTAAGATTTTACATTCCTGTTTACTAAATATGGTCCAGTGAGACTTTTTGGCCACACTGGGATTATAAATTTCTTGCACTGATACTCCCAAGCTTTGCAAACTGCATTTCTGTAGGTTGCTTACATTGGACACCTGTGTTAGCCATTCTTCTTTTGTTACACATTTCTTGGAGGGAAAAAAAAAAAAGAAGCCAGACTGTTTTTCAAGGTATATTACATTTAAATATTTTTAATTACTGTATTAGATACCTGGCATTCATGCTGCTATAAGGTTCTTTAAAATAATAAAATATGGTATTTTTGCTGGCATATAAAGTGAATAGCAACACTAGAGTCCTTTCTGGATAGGAAAAATTTAAGAAGACTTTTTGGTGCCTTTTTCAGAGGTAGCAATGTTCATACTTTGTCTGAGGAAGTCATGGTCATGAAATAAATATGAGCACTGTAGTAGGTTTCTAAGAAAGACAAATGTTTACATGGTTGCTGAGAGTGTTCCTAGTTGCAGGGGTAGAATATCATTTTAGTGTTACATTTTTCAGACTAACCATTAAGTGCCAGAAGGTTTCAATGTCCTGTGGACAAATGGGACATACCTTGTTATTCACCTCTGTCTAATGTGTTTTACTGTCACACACTGACAAATCCTTCTCAATGCATTAAATAGATGGATTCAAGATGTCATTCCCATGAGAACAGTAATTCTCCATTAAACACCAACTATGCCTTAATAGGTGAAAAGAAACACATTCTTAGACAATAAGTAGTTATCTGGGGCTTTCAAAAATTAGGTCTTTTTAGTAGGCAGTAGAAGTATTTGGAGATACATATTTCATTAGTCAGTAGAAGTATTTTAGTAGGCAGTAGAAGTATTTGGAGATGCACATTTCATTCCCCTTGTTTGGTCTCCTTTTCCTAAGCAAATTACTGTGGGAATCCTGACGTACTTCTGCTCGTGCAGCACGTTAGGCTACATCCATCATGAAGATACTTCACCTTCCTCTGAAGCCTCAAAAAGAGATCAATGACAGAGGACAGATAGAAAACATAAAGTTTGATCTCAGAGAAGAAATTGAGAGTGATCTTTAAAAAAAAGTTTGTTTTTTTGTTCATGTTGTTTACCCTTCTATACAGTTAAGAAAATGTCTTTTAGGATTAGAGATGTTGAAGATGAAAAGATTTTTGTGAAATGCTCCTGCTCCCCTTCAGCAGACTTACTTCAGCTAAATATGTATTGTGTGCTCCCTTAATATGAATATTATTTCTTGATATGGAGATAAAATGTCACTAAAGTAGAGCACACATAGAGTCTTAATGGGGAGAGATCTCTTTTTCTTCTTTGAGGTAAAGGATGCTTTATCTTTGAAGTATTTTTTTTTTCAAAATATAGTCCATGCTAATGAGGCAGCTTTCATGTCAACAAATCTACTGTGTACAACAGCACCAGGAACGCAAAACAAACTGAAATTAAACCAAACCAACAATAAAAATACCCCAGAACTTGAAAAGTGGGGCGTAAAAAACCCTAGTATCTTTATGCATTGCAGACAAAGTTACTGATGATAAACATCAAAATCATCATTTGTAGCTCTTTTAAAAGCATGAGATGAATTTTGCTTTAGTGTATTCCTTGCAATTCAGTAATATGTATTTGCAATTTGAAAACTAAAGGTTAATTTAAATTGTTAAGGTATTTTTATCAGAACTGTGGCAATAATTGAGTATTAATACAAATGAAGAACATTTCACGTTGGATAGGCATGTAATCTGGAGCAGTATCACATCCAAAGGGAAAAGCAAAAATAGTAGTCTTGCTTTATGTGATGTGTTTATTTGTTTAAATTTTTATTTTTTTTCCCTGACAGGTTCCCTTGAAAGTGATTCTCACCACTGGGAAATCATGGGGGTGTATGACAGAATTGCAGGAGATGTAAAGCAGTCATTGGGGATGTTATTCAGTACCCAAACACCTCATTGGCCTGTGCTGATTCCTCGCTGAATCACTAGGCAACAGCGCTGCTGGATCTTTCATAAGCACCTAATACTCTGCATGTGAATTTTTTTACTTCATTTTGTCTGTAGCCCTAGGCAACAGCAGTGAGATAAAACTGGTTTTTACCAGTTCATTGTGTTTCCTTTAGCCAAGGTATCCAGCAGGGAGCTGCTTTTGTTCACAGCTAAATTACTACATGTGAGAAATGAAACAAGACAGTATTAACCCTTTGGGAGCATTACAAATATATTTGAGTTACACAGATGTTCAGACTTTAATGTTAAATATTCTTGTGAAGTGCTTGTGTAAAAATACTTATAAGCTGGCAGTATTTGAACTATGTCAGATGCTTAACTATTGTGTTCAGCTTATTTTGTATTTTGTGAGTAGAATGTAGCTGCTTGGTGTTCATCACATATTAAATGTCCTGTTCTTCAGTCTTAGAAAAAGAGTAAATGAACTTAATTTTTTTCTACAATTTTGGAGCAAAACAGGTAAACAAAACTAGAAGCTTAAATGTATTTATAAAAAGGAGATTGTTTCCATTCAATTAATTTCAAACTGAGTTTGCACCATAGCCTTAGCATACTTTAGATAAAGTATTACAGTTTTGCCTAATCTATTATTTTTATTACTGATATAATGATAAATATTGTTTAGATAAATTTCAGGATTCATCCTTATCCTTTTTAGGATCCAGGCTTTTACTTCAATGTTTGGATTTTTTATTAATAATTTGGTTTTCTGTAGAGTTTATTCTTCAAATGAGATTTGTTTCATAACATTACTGTTTTACAAATTCTGTCTCTGTGCTTGTGGAATATGAAATTGTCCTTGAAGTCTACTAATTATTCAGAAGTTGAAGTCAAGCACAAAACTTTTAAGAGTTGTTCAGTATGTTTCAGCATTAGACATCAAATTATCACAGTAATACAATTTAAATTCTAGAACTGTATGATTGTAAAGATTTTGCAGCATTTTTAATTTGTATAATTAATTAATTTTACTTTGCACTTAAAGCCATTAAACTATTAAACATTGTTTTCTTATGTTGCTTATTAATCATACATAACCTGTCAGCTGATGTGAGTCAGTAGTTTCTAAAAATTGATTCTTATACAACTGGCATTGATCATGTAAGCAAAGATAGAACCTGCTGCACATTAATTGGGGTCAGCTTTGGCAGGAGGATCCAGCCTGCATGGCTGTGACACCATGCCAGGTCCTGTGAGTAGGGGCCCTATCCCACCTGTCCAGCAGAGAGGAGGTTGCACAAGTTTTCTTCTAGTTTTTGCTATTTTCAAGCCCTCTGTGATTACAGTGGCATTGAATAAGTGTGAAATGTTCTACTGTCTCATCTCTTTCACTCCTCTTTAAGATCTACTGGTTTTGGGAGGCCCCTACTAACCAAGCCCTGTTTCTATAACACTACATTGCTAACCTTCCTACCATATGGAGGAAATAATAATTTTTTGGTACATTCCCAGCTGATTTTCACGTTGTACATTTTTCTTAGGATGCCTACTTTACAATTTGATGGATGGTGTATTTTTTCAAACCCCAAACAGCCCCTTCAGCCTAAGAAAACCCAAAAACACTGTTAAGAACAAAAAGAACCTCAATCCACTTGTGTGAATTGACATCTGTTCAAATCTGAAGCTACAGAAATGCAGAGGTCACC
Organism: Vidua macroura; assembly: GCF_024509145.1. Classification (NCBI taxonomy): domain Eukaryota; kingdom Metazoa; phylum Chordata; class Aves; order Passeriformes; family Viduidae; genus Vidua; species Vidua macroura. Next base: position 65,466,271 of record NC_071574.1, read on the forward strand.
ATACAAATTTTCAAACACAACCCTTCACAAATGACTGTCAGTCACAGTTCCCCAGACGTGTGCACTTTGTGCAGGTTGTCATACAAGCAGGCAAAGTTAATATTTTATTCTCCTTGTGTCACAGTTTCTTCAGGGTTTTAAATTCCCAAAGAATCAGCTAACAGAAGGAAGAAGGCCAAGCAATAAATCACCACTTTATCACACGTGTCCAAGGGCTCAGTCTGTATACACTGGTGTGGGGGCAAAAGGCAAACTGGCATCATTTTGGAGGATTGTTGCTGACCAAGTCTTGAGACTTGGTGAAGTTTGTGTCCCCCCCCAACTTGCAGGATACATACCATGAACTTGGGATATCATTCCAGTGCTCCAAATTCTCCAGTAAGGAAACTGAGAAGCTTTCTCCACTTGAGAAAGAGTAGTGTTTGTAATTCATTTCTCAATGAGGGACTCTGGACAAGGCATCAGTTTTACCTCACCTGTGTGCTGATCTATGTATAATCATAAAATCTGTGCAGTACAGTTTTTCCAAACCTTAGTTGAGGTCTGAATCTAAAGAGCCATTATAGGAAGCAAGGCCAGTCCTGACCACAGATTTCCTCCCAAATAAATATAGGTGAAAATATTCAGTGTTTGATGACTGCCTCGAATTCCTTTGGGTAGCACAATAATTTCACACCACAGAACTCAAGACCCTTATTATAATAAATAACCACCTTGTCAGGTTATTTTGGTTCTGCATGAAAGGGACTTTAAAACATGGTTAGGCTTGAGCAGGAACAATCATAAGAGCACTTTTGCATCCTTAAAGCTCTCGATTTGGTCTCTAAAATGATTCTGTTTTCCTCACAACCTACAAAGAGGTACTGGGAGAACAAGAAACAAAAACTTCTGTTTGAATTGCAGAACCCTACAAAAGTACTGATCAACGAGCATGGGAAATCACAGAATAAATGGGCTATGGGGAAATAGCTGGTTGTACTTAGTTCCAGATATCCTTTGTGAGCAGGAATTTCATTAAGTGATTCTCTGAACACAGTAATAACTCCCTTTTGAACTGATTTGTGTCTAGGTTTAATTTCAGGCGTGTCTTTGATGGCCTGAATCTTCCTTTAGTTCATCTGTAAATCTCTTTGTTTGCCATGTGAAGTAGTGGGGAAAGAGCACTATTGGAAAATACTTTAGCTCAGTGTCTGTGGGAAATGGAACAGCTCAGCTGGAATGGCATGACCAGTACTTCTGTGCTTGCAAATCTTATCATGTCTGCATACAACTGTGGAACAGCAGGACTCTGATCTTCAGTGCTGGTCCAACTTGATAATAACCATATCTCAAACACTGACCTCAGATTTTATGTGGGCAAGACATCTTAAACATGGGGAGGGGAAAAAAAAGTGTGAGTTTTTGAAAAGTAAGAGTAGATTAAGAGATTGAATCTACTAGATCACCCAGGACATAGTTTTGTTCATGCTAATAAATAAGAAAAAGCCCTTAAAAAGAAACTAATTTCATTTTGTGGGAGTCAACAAAACCTATTCCTCTCATTTCTTGTTTAATCCGATCTAAAAAGGTATGCCAAAGAACAGGTTCAAGGTTGTATTATAGTTTCTTGATATATTTCCTCAGTGGTCTGAAACATCTTTTCTTGCTTCACCATTAGAAGACCAGACTGGACAAATTCCTGAGCAGCCTCTTTTTGACCTCATAGCTCACCCTTCTTTGAGCAGGAGGTTGGACTGGAGACCTCCTGAGGTCCCATCCAACCTGAATTTTGGTCCTGTGTGTCACAGTTAGACAACAGCAATCACCAGGGTGGAAGACAAACCAGAAATTTGCTGCACCACATTAAAGATATACTGCCACCACATCAAGGAAATCTGCTGCACCACATTAAGGATATACTGCCATTCCAGAGGAAGCCCCAGAAATGTTTTGGGATTTGCCTTCCCACCTGTGTTGCCTCATTCTGTGCCAGCATTTACTATATTCCCTGGCTCACAGGCTCACTTTTGGCTGGCATACTTCCTTTTGGTATTAGCACGTTGTCAGAAACATTCAGGGAGTGGAAAGGAATAGTTTTTTCTGCCATTCTGCAATGCTTTTAGTAGAGAGTGCATCTCTGGGTTTAAAATAAGTTTTAATTGTGCCCTGTCTTTGCCTTGCTGGGAAACATCCCCAGCCTAATAATCAGCACATCCCTTCTGGAGACAACAGCCAGACTTTTGTCACTGGTCAGCTGGTTCTCTTGAGACATATTTGAAGTGCACTTCTACCACCTGTTTCTGGAAGTCCCTTTTTTGTTATCAAACATGCTATTATTATCTGCTCTAATTCCAGGCAATTTTTTATGCCGTCTGCTTATGTTTTGAATTGTGGCGGTCCAGCTTCCAGCCAATGTTTGCACATTTTTTGTGCACTTTTCCATGTCACCTTCTCCATTCAAGGTTAATTAGTTGGACAATTTTTAGCTTCTTTCTTCCTCAATTTTTGCTTCTTACACTGACAATTTTCCACTGCTAACCCTTCCTCCCACTCCCCATAGATACTGTTATTATTTCTAGTAAAAATCTCACTATTAGTAGTCCACAAGTTAAAAAAAAAATTGCTTATATTTTTGCCTCTAATCTTTGTGCCCTCAGTTCATACCTCTGCCATTTGGCATGACATTTATGCATTTATGGCATTTTGGAGACTGTTCTCTAACTAACTACATTTTTACTGTAGTTGTTCGTTTCATGATCAATTTTTCCAGGCTATCAGAAATTGACTGTAGAAATCCTCTCTGGTCTCCCCCTCCCTACATTTTTTGGCAGCTTCATCTGCTGTGCACACTGAATTTCTCATATCTAATTATTCAAAAGAGTCATGCATCAGATTACAATCCCATTTTCCAATTTGTGTGTTAAGCAGAGTACTGTAGTTACAGGCTCCTGAGAATCAACCTCCATCCTCCCCACAAGTGGCTGCTGCCTGCTACACTGCCTTTCTCTACAGAATTGGCTGAGACAGAATTAAATATCTCCCTGGGTTACTTGGCCTCTTTGCACTGATCCATTAGTCCACATCCAGCTGAGTCCAGAAATTAGTTAATTGCTGATTTATCCTAAATGTTTTATTGGTATCTGGTTGGGTGAAGAAGACAAGTGTCCTCAGGATTTCTGCCAGATATTTTTTTCCCTCTCTTTTTAACTCAAAGCTATGCCCCCGAGCCTGTTCAGGCTGATGATTGACTCCAAACTGCATGTGAAAGACACCTATAAGAACTTCATTTCTTCACAATGAATAAATTCTGCAGCAGTTTGAAAGCTGAGCCACCCTACTTGCCTGCCAGCAATCCCCATCTCTGTTTATCTTCCCATCCATTCACTTGAACCGTGATGTTAAATTAAATAAGCTTCCCAGGGAGGTTTTCCTTTAAATATAATGAGCTTTTGTAACATATGAGCTGGGAGAAGTCAACATCTTCCCTTGGGGCCTCCTGTGGGTCTCAGATGAGGTTAAAAAAGTGTTGTAAATGTTGGGCTGTAGTCAAACTCTCTGGCTGCTTCTGATACTATGGCTTGTGATATATTTGATTTTTCTTCTGGAGCTGATTTGGTTTTAGTCCTTTAACTTCTTCTCATATTTGACCTAAAATTTAACCTTCTCCTGGCATTATCCATATTCTTTAACACCTTCCATTCCCTAGAAATCAGGTTAATAAAAACCTTTTTAGTTCATCCTACACCTCCAGTCTGGGTAGACATTTATCATTGCACAACAAACCCAATATTTTTCTGCAAAGAATCATATATTTCTTTCCTGGGAAGCTCTTGAATCCTGTTTATATTGCTTTTCTACAATTGAAATCTTGCTTGAAATCCTTCTGGCCAACACATTTATAATTCAAAAGGATTTTAACACAATGGAATAGTAACATAAGATTAATACAAAGAAGTGAGGATAAATGCAAAGCTTCATACAAAAGCAAAACCAGTTAGCTACCCAAATGTAGGCAACATATTTCCTAAAATGTAGGGAACAGCTAGTTAGGTATCAATTTCAGGAAAGGACCTGGGGATCTGAAGGTGTTTGTAGAATGATCAAAAGTGGTATAAGCAATCCCTTCACTCACTTCAGCCCCAGCAAGGTCTCAGTTGAATGCCCTGCCCAATTTTCAGAAGTGCATTTCAGAAAACAGATAGAGCAACAGGAATCCATAGGAGACCAACAGGAGTGATCAGAGCTATAGACAATATCACCTGTGAGGAAAGGCTGCAAGAATTTAAGTCAATTAACCTTGAGAAGACTGAGGAGAAATCTAAAAGGATTCATCCAGTACGAGACAGGCTGTCATAAAGGTGGCAGTGAACTGCTTCATAGGTCCCCTGGAGATAGAATGAGAAGAGAGGGCCTTAAATTTCAGCAAGGCGTAACTAGGGAAGATGTTAAGCAAGTCTTTAAAAAGAATGCTAGCTATAATTGAACATTTGGATGGACTTTAATAGAGCTTTTAGGTATTTATTACTATGCATTTCTAGAACAGGATTGACAAATACATGTCACAATATACTTATGCTCCTTTGATCTTTCTTCAGTCCAGGGGCAGAGGCTGAGCAGCACATTGGGATCCTTTCCAACCCTCCTGCCTTCAGAGAATGTACATACAGCAACAGAAAAGGTGCCACTGGCTCTGCAATGACACCAGCAAATCAGACCCTGAGTTTACATCCCAATGCAAAATGAGGGGGCTTCCAGTACAATGTCTGTTACTAGCTCTGAGCAGACTTTGTTCTAAGAGAAAGTAAAACTCCCTGCCATTCCTCTCTTTGAATCTGGCCCCTGGGGACAGGATTAGAAGGAACCAGCACAGATCCTTACCAACCTCAGCTGTTCTGTGAGTGCATACCAATAGCAGGGGTGCAGCACCCTGCTTTTCTGCTGGGTCATTCCCAGCTAGAATCCCACCTGGTCCAGCTCTGCAGTCTGCCTGGATGACAGTGCCAGGTTCTTACTTGCCTCAGAGAAAGAGTCCATAGTGGTGTTTTTTAATCACTGGAGTTTTACTGGTGTGGAGAAAACTGGGATTTTCTGATGAAGTCTGTTCTCAACTAGTGCAGACAGATTTTTCTTTATACTGAAACAAAATAGTTAAATTCTGACCTGCCCTTGATCTTTAAAGGATCTTGATCTTTTGATCAATCAAAAAATAGTAGTGCTCAAACTCTCTAGACTTTGTTTCGCTATCTCCTCACACATCTTCCTACTTGCCAGTGACTTCATTGCCAGTTCCTTATGGATGACATGTTACAGGAACGACTGCATCAATGTGTTGCTGAGCAAGTTTTATTGGGACCTGGCTGAGGACTGAAGACAGGACTCCTCTCCATAATTTTTAAGGAGGCACTGTCAGCTGGGTGAATTGAAACTTGATACAACTTTTATCTGTATCTTTGTAGGTGACTTGCTGCTCAGCTGGTTGAGGTTTTAATACATTTCCTTACCCAGGGTCATGCCTTTTATATGTAACATATGTATATAACATATACATAACTCTGTGGTTGTTTAAACACAGCAATGTACTAATTAGGGTCTTTTCTCTGAAACAACATACAAGATCAGTAAGTCTTAAGACAGAAAACACTATTCCCAGGTTGATTTGTAGACAGCTCCTTAAGACTGACCAAAGTTTGTATTCATCAGTCTTCCATGAAAAATTACTGGACTTCTTTCAACGTTGGGCAACACCTGACTTTTTAAAAAATATTATTCCCATGTATCCCAATATGTTTAAGGTACACAGTTTTGACTTCAGAGGTGATTTTTCCCTCTGCTTCAATTTTGAGGAAGACATGCCTCTGCAAGCTCAAAGCATAAAGGATCATAGTCCCAAATACTCCTTCTGGTGCATTCAGTAGAGCTCATCACTGTGAAGCATCTACAGGTTGATTTTTTCTGACTGAGCACTCTCTTCAGAGTTACTGCTGTCAGTTCATTTGGGAGCTTGAAAATAGCAAAACCACACATCTGTGACTTAAAGCATAAGCATGTATCATTTGAAAGCCTCAGCACTAGACAGGCACTATCAGGAATGTGTTGGCTTTTGTGTAATAAGTGCACCTTGCCTTTGAGGTTGGCCAAAAGTGTGTTTGTGTATCCCAGCCCACCCCAGCAGCACCCTCCATTTCCTCCTCACATTCTTGGTGTGTCCATCCTTGCCACGCAGGGAGCGGTGACCTGCTGAGCTGAGCACTTTATCTTTGCTTATCTGGAAGTCCAGCTTGGGTTAAATGAACTTCTGACCCTTCTGTTCATCAGCTGCTAGCTTGAGGAGTACTCAGCCTGACAGGAGTAGTGGGAGCTGGCAGACTGTTGGTGTCACACAGCATTTTTAGGACCAGGTATACACTCAGCTTTCCACAAAATGCCTAAGACCTGCCCTTTGTTTGCCAGTCCTCTGAATAACCAAGTAGCCTGCCCAAAACCTGTGCACAGGGAAGTGATTGATTCTGCCCCTCTGGAGTTTAAGTGCCAGCTTCTAGGATTCACCTCCTTGTGACTGATATCCATGGCTTTTTGTTCTAACACTGAGGAGGCTGTTCCTTCCTTCAAAAGGCAACCAGAGCAATGGATGTTGCTACTGCTCCTGTCCTTTTATCTGCAAAGAGTAGGAAACCTTTCTTCCTGAAAGACTTTCAGCATCCACCACCCACAGGAATGCACAAATCACCAGATTACAGGATGTTCTGCTGAGGAGCTTTCTGTGCTCCCTCTTGGGGCTGGCCACTGCATTTGAACAAATCAATATTTGGAAAAAAAAAAAAAAATTAGGCAGAACTGTCCAGCCTCCAAGTTACTGCATCCCACAGCAAGCAAAGCCTGGCCTCTGTCTCCAGTCTTCAATCCAGGTAATGCTTCATGTTTCTAAATATGTCTTTGCCCAGTGAAATCCCTTCCTTTTGCCCTTGGGCTGGAAGGCTTTCCACTTTTTTCATCACTCCTGCATTATGGATCCTCCATGTCCTTCTTCATGCTCACACTGGTGGTACAGAGCCAGGAATGTGCTTTCTTGTCCCTGCTTCCCTTCCATCATCTTCTGACTCAAGAGTGGGCATTTCAGCTATTTTTATGTGATGTCTTAGCCTTAAAACTCATTTCTAGATTCCTCATATCTCAGTTATTTCAATAGATTATCTTAGCAGCAGGTGTTATTCGCTCCCCATCCCACTCTACCTCCTGCTTTTTTTTGCTCATTGATACTTCTGTACCTAACACTTGCCAATAACATTTTTTTTTTACTCCTTACTCCAAGGACATTCATCCTTGGCAACAGCAAAGTCTCTTTTTTCACTTGTGAGTTTGGGTTTTTTATATTTCCAAATCTGCCAGCTTAAAGCATTGTCCTGTTTGTGGTTCCTTTAAACACATTAGTCATAGGGAGGAAACTGTGGAATTGAAATCCTTTTACTGCCTACATGAACCTCACATTGTAGACTAAATGTTTAATTTTCAGATACTTCCTTTTCCTGCCTTGGAGAAACGGGGAAGTAAGCCATCAAATTGCCTGGTTCATAAAGCCATTGGACAAAAAGTCAGTTTTGAAAACACTTCTTGATATGCAGTTGAAAAAATGTGGGTTTTCTTCCCCAGAAACTAGTGATATGAGAGAATTCAGCAGATAAAACTGAGCCTAAAGGAAACCTGCATGGAAAAGACTCAATTCAGAAAGTATGGAGATGCTCTGAAGAAGTCTCTGTCTTTCTCCTTCCCACAATTAAGGAACAGGAAAGTTTTGAAGCCTTTGGTACTGATAACTGAACTTGGACACCACTGCAGGGTTTCAAGATCTCAAGCCTACTTTGTAATTTTAGCATCTGTGAGAGGTTTAGAGAAGAACCACAACTTAGAGCAGCTCTCCCAGTGTGTATCTTTAAGTGCATCATGATTTCTTGCCTCAGGTTCTTTGAAATTTCATCTGAGCCATCTGTCCAATGCTACTCTTCCAGACAACTTAGTGCTTACAGGCCAAGGCATTCCTCCTCATAGGCTGTGCTGGGATAGGTCTCAATTTTTGCTTGCAGAGAAATAAGGTTTTCAGATCACTTCCTTTTGGAATGGTCAGTGGTGCTCTTATTCCCTAAGGGTATGGCACAGGACTGTGAAAACACAGCCTCTGGCAGTGCTACCAGTCAGGACACAAGCATGAAACCATTACCAAGACAGGCTGTATCAAACATTTTGTGAGAAGTGGTCTTATATGTCTGCTTATTTCTGTTTTCCTTAGACTCTGACATGCCTTGTCTGTAAAGACTGATCTTGAGTTACCTGCACAGAACGTGGCCTTTAACAATGCACCACAAAAGACTCCAGTGCCAGAGCCACACAGATTTTTCATTGTTGTAAACTAAATCAAACCAGCCCCTCTGAAGACCTAATGTAATAATTGGGATGATTTGTGTGTAGAAGTCATAAATAGGTTTTATTAGGCTAAGCAGGATAGACAAAATGCTTGGCATTTACAGTTTAAATGTCTAAATTTGGTAACACTCCCAGAAATTATAATTAAGTAGGAACTAAATGGCTTTCTTTAATTAAAACATTTTGCCAGGAAAATAGCACTGATAGGTACTTCACTTCCAAGAATTTCATGTGCAATAAACTGACCAAGGGTTACTATATTGAATTTCAGCAAATGCCTCCACACCCATGACAGGAACTCACTGTCAGTGCAATTTGGGTGGCTCAGTGATGGTGGAACAGCAGAGAGCACAGCGTGGGCTGCAGGAGCCACTTGGGAAGGTGAGTGCTCCAGGAAAGGTCCTGTGGGAAGCTCTGCACTGTTACTGCCCTGTTCCAACACCTCCTACACACTCACAGACCCAGAGAAATTCCTTTAAAGTCCCACTCCGTGGGTATTCCTGAAGTAAAGAGGTGAAGAGGGGCAAAGATACTGTGGCCCATCTCCTAAAATGCATGCAATGGGCAGAGGTGACCCCACCATATGTTTGGGAGCTGCCTGCTGAGGATGCTTTGCAGCTGCAGCCACGCTGGTTTAGAGCATCTTGTTCAGAGCAAGAGCCACCAGTGAAAGTGGCTTTAACTTGTCAGCTCTGCAGCATGAGAATCACACAACCTTTATTAAACCCATTAGCTACAGAATGAATGTAAAGATATTTCCATGACATTCTTTAATTTAGTGAAAAGAAACAAGCTTAAGCATTGTTCCTTACCTCGAGCTGGTGTTTCAGCTAACCCAAATTTTCCACAATAGCAGACTTCACAGCAAGCACAGCTCTCTGGGCAGCCACCTGAGTGCTTGGAGAATGAGCTCTACAGCCTCCAGTTCTGTGTAGCTGCTAACATAGAGGGAGTGTGAGGCTGCTGCACACCCATGGTAAAATAATTCTTCAGTTTAAACACACAACTCTTAAAAATATTTTTCTGAGAATGAGTTTTTGAGTACAGGACACACTGAGATAAATTATTCTATACCTGCATGCTCAAAGTGTTTTAAGTTCACAGTTCTTACCCATCTGACACAGCCTTTTGTAGGGCCTGAGCTTCTGTGCTGTTTTCCCTTAAGACTTTGTTACATATGCAAAAAATACTGAAAATCTGAGCGGAAGCTCTGGTGACAAATCCTTTGAGACTCTGACGTGACGAAGGAACAAGCCATCTCAATGAATAATTTTGCAGTTTATTAGCATAGTGAAGTGTTTTGATTACTTTTGCTTAAGTGAATGACAAAGGAACCCTTTTATCACACACCCTGCTCATTTCACTATTATTTGTCCTATTGAAAGCTATCTTTTTTTTTTTTTTAATTAGGCACAGGCATAGCAAATTCTTAGGACCAGCGGTGTTATGACACTGGTATTAATTAAAAGGCTACTATAGAAATAATAGATAATCATGTGATTAAGCTGTGTGTCTCAGATGTTCAGAGTCTAGGAAAACAAACAATCCCAGAGGGGGCAAGGATATTTCTGGTTTAGCCCTCATAACTTGCAAGTGCTGAAGGTATCTGTGTGACTTGTTCACGTTTGCCATGCAAACAGAGCACATAATAAATCTTAATGACTCAGCACGAGAGTAAGGGAGAAGACAACAATATTTCTTACCTCTCCAGCTAGTTAACTCTCCCAAAGCACTGCTCACAGCCTGGCTGGGCTCACTTCAAACCATCCAAACACAGGCTGTCTCAAATGATAGTAGAGCCTCATGTTTAGCCAGCTGAATCATGTCCTTTGTGTTTCTAGAGGGCATTGCTGTCCATATCAAAATCTATTGTGTTTCTGTTAGAAGGAGTGTGAAAAAAACAGCATCTGCCTTCACTAAATGCACTATTTCTGCAAGTCACAGGGACGGAATCTTGCCAGGCTGCCCAAAATCTCAAATGCTGTTTTAAACACTGCACTAGAGCTGAAGCATGCAGGGGAATTGCAGTTCTCTTCCCCACGGCCAGACTGAAGGAGATGGTGTGTGATAATCCTAGGTGTATTAATTGACATTTAGGAGACTAATACTGCAATGATAAAAAGTTCAGATCTAGCACCAGTGCGAAACACCTCAGCCTTGTGAAAATTTAATAAGCTATCATGGATATTTTCTGCAGTTTAATGTACCCAAGTGCCAGCCATACAAATTTTTCCTGTCTGGGAACCAAACTGGAAAGTTTTCACACTATTGTATTTGTAGAAACTACCTACCAGTTTGATTTTTTCTCATTTCCATTTTCCGCCTTTTCCTCACTTTTCCCAAGACACTGATGTCCCATCTAACATTATCTGAAACAGAATCTGATGAACAGAGCTACCTTTTTTCTTCTGTGCATTAACCCCTACAAAACTTAATGGGAATGAAGATAGGGATAGGTCAGTATAATTTTCCCTGTCATTTGAATTCCATTCATCACACTTGGCAATGCAAAAGGAGGATCTCCAGTTGGGTTCTTTCTTACAGTGGACTCAGTGGGAGAGCTGGGTGTATAATATACATTCTTAAGAGAAAAAAAAAGGTATCTTCATTACAGAAATATATATATTTATATGAGTTTTTATATGAATTGACATGCAAGCAGGCTAATAATGATATTTTAGACTTCATTCTTGCATTAGAGAGTATTTTGAACACAATGCTAATCTCTGCAATGTGAGGCAGAATCACAGTGTGTTTTTTCCCCTGTGGTTCACCTTGAAGTTATTTTAGGTGGTGTTTTCCTGGGTATGCTGCCCTGAAATGGAAGGAAGAGCTGTTTCTCTGTCGTGCCCTCGTGTTTGTGTGTATCCACGAGGGGATGGCAGCACCAGTGGCAGCTGCAGAGCAGTGCAGAGAGAGCCCTGCTGCCCCCTGCACACCCCTGCATTCAGCTTGCAGAGGCATGGCAAAGTCTCCTGGGCTTGGAGCCTCTCACCCACCTGCTGGGCTGGAGGAAAAATTCAGCTCTTTGAGCTGGTTTGACATTCAGCATGAGGTCATTATTCAAAGCATGGGGTTTTTGTCAGACCAAAGCAATCCAAACCCTACAAACACCTCTTGGATTGCTCAGCTCCTCTATCCATGGGGGAAAAAAAAAAAAAGTAAATCAGTATGTGAAGAGAGCATCCAATCTTAAATTCATTTCCTGGGGTGATCTTTTTGGGTTTGAAGGCTTGACCTTCCCCTTCTAATGACTCTCTAACAGGTTTGAGTCACCTCATGCTTTAAGAGCAGAAGTTTGTCACTGTAGGACTGAAGGGTTCTCTACCTTCCACATTTGGCAAAGGCCAAGAACATCATTTGTAACCATTTAGTCATCCCTCCCTCAAACTCTCTTTGATGTCTTCACAATTCCCAAGGTGGGGGAAAGATCCATCCTTCCCATTTGGTGGGTCCTGGTCCAGTACTGAATCCTCTTCCCCTTGATGCTCTGCCAAAATATCTTCCTAGTGCACATTACTTGGAGGTTTTTTAAATGGTCCACTGATTTCCAGCATTTCCTTCTCTTCCTTAAAGTGCTCCTAAAGAAGTCACAACCTGTAAGACTTAAGCATTTAGTTTTTTGTCTTTTTTTCTTGACATTTCCACAAAGGAAAAAGCACAAAAAATTAATCTTGGAAGCCAATCTCATCATACAGATCAGTCTTTCCTGTTGAGAAACACGGCCTCTTCAGCTGAGAAGGATGTAGGAGCTTCTGTTTTTACAAGTCCAACAGCTCTAAACCCAAATGGCCTCCAAACAATAGAATTGAAAAAACTGATGTTGATTTTTAATGGCTATTATTCAAGGTTGCTGGAAGGTAAAATATGAGTGACAACATAAAACAAATAAAGAGGAGTGAAAGGTAATTCAATTTGCTGTAATGTTCCTTTCTTCCACTGCACTTCTCTCTCTGCAGAGAAACACAAAGCAGCTCTTTATTCTTTTCCTATTCCATCAGTTTTTTTCTTTATAGGTCAAAAAAATGAAGTAATTAGACTCTAATATAAATACTGGTGGTGAGCAATTGATTTTCACACTTCTCTCTAGTAGATGGAACTACAGTGCAGATAACCAGTGCAGCTGGACCACACTAATGACCACCTGAGATTTTACAAGTAATTTGTCTTTACCATAGCATCAAACCTTTGATTTTTTAACAACCAGGAATATATTTCCCTGTTAAGTATTTAATCTTTGGTTACTGAATGCAACCATTTACCTTTAAAGCCCCAATGAATATCTGTTGAAAAAATCATAGTTCGTCCTTCAGCTTCCCTGAGTTCTCAGGTGCAATTAAGCTTCTCTACAGAGGCATCATGTTAGGATTTAACTCACCTTAGGTATTTCTGGGATAGACATTTACTGCTGGGTAGTCTAGACATGTCTTGGACTGGTTATTAATGGAGAGAAATGAGTGCTTTTTGGAGCATGATTCACCTGACCCTGTCTTTGATGTCCAGATGAGAAGATTCATCTTTCTACAATGCTCATTCCTCTTCTGTTATAACAGACATCAGGTGCTGAATTTACTTTATTGACTTTGCAAATGCAATCAAGCACAGAAAAGAATGAAAACCTACCATGGAGAAATTACTAGGCTGATTTCCTGACAAATTTGGCCAGTAGTGTTATAAACAGGTGCAATAAACATAATCTTTGTGACAGGACACCCTCACCTTCACCCTCATGAGGATTTCCTATTTATTACCATGGAAGAGGTGGTAACTGTGGTGCTTCCATTTGTGTAACAGAGGCTGGTGGGGGGTGTTGTGAAGCAGGGAGATGCTTAAGGGAGTCAAGAGAGTAATGTCACAGAAAGCTCTGTGAAAGACTTGGGAGATGAAGGAAACTTCAAGCTGATGCCTGCACACGCTCAGGAGTGCTCCAAGCAGACTCTGGCAACAGCTGAGCAGACGTGTCTCTTGACAAAAGGTGGGGCAGGATGGATGGATGGATGGAGGGAGAGATGTAGATAGTTGGATAGGTAAGTAGACAGATGGAGTATTTTGCAGCTGTTTGGCCAAGATAAAAGCAGTTTTGTGGGCTGGATGTTCTCAGCTGGTAGACCTGGGGTCCTCCCTGCCTGGTTCCAGCCTCAGCCTTCTTCCTTTCTTTGGGGGAGCGCCAAACCCCTGATGGGAGGCCATGCTTATGGCAGAGGGGACAGCCTGGAGTGGGCCTGTGCTGCTGCTTTGCTTTGGCTTTCTAGGAGGCCTCAAGGTGTACGTAGATGGTGGCTGTGCTGGGAGCAACAGGGAAAGGGACCACGAGGTCCTGTCTCCTCCAGAGCACGAGATATGTGCCTGGAACACAGGGCATAGAGGCAGAGTCCTTGTCTCCATTAATTCTAATTTTTTTATCCAAAGCAATTCACCATGAAGGATGAAAGAGGCCAGGACAGGGATATGTGGCTGGTTAGTGGAGAATTTGAACCCACTTAGCAGTTAATTGAGGTGCTTTAAGGCACACAGCACACCCACACTGCAGCAGCTTCTAAAACCAACTCAGCTTGTGTTGCCACTTTTCTGTTATTTCACCAAAGCAGTTTTAAGGGTGGAGGTGTTTTTTTGGTTAGCTCTGATATAAAATAAAGCCTGTGCACATGCATGATTTTACAGCTGTTCTGCCCCCAGGCCAAACCCCAGAACACATTGCTATCAGTCCCAGAAGGTGTTTTGTGTTCACCTCCTCCGAGTGAGATACTGCTATCAGGGTCTGCACCTCTGGAGAGGGCAGGGAAGTGACAGAGGCCAGACCCACAGGGCAAAGGCATTAACTTTATGCTCCACATCACTGCCTGACTGCTCAGCTAGATAACCCTGCACATCCCAAAGCCCCAGCTGCACTGCTGGAGGGGTGATGGCCCTGGGGGTGCTGCCTGCAGGATCCAGAGCCAGGCTGCCAGGGGGTGTTGCTGGGTAGGTGTCCCTCAGCTGCTGGCTGGCAGGGCACTCCTGCAGCATTTATACCTGCCACCAGGAACTGGTTTTCAGGAACAGACATCCCCAGAGGATGTTTCATCAGCAATCATTTTCTTTCAAGTGTATCTAATTGCGACTGGAGGCTGGAGCCCCATTCCCCACCCCTCAAAGGGAGGTCAGTGATTCTTGGCCTCACAGAGGTGCTCCAGAGGTGGCCAGAAATATCCTTGTGCAGGTTTCACAAACAAACAGTGGGGAACAGCCCTCTGATGCTGGTTTCTACCTGAGGTAATGCACAGGTGTAGGGAAGAAAAAGGGGCCTGTGTTACTTGGGGAGCCCCCAGGAGGCACCCCCACCATGAAAGTATCCTCCTCAGTAACACTCTCTCCATCACCTTATGGCCTTGGTGGTAGAGAATAGACACTGCGTGGGTTTGTTTTGTCCTCTGCTCCAGTGGCACATTCCTCAGGGCCACCTCTGATCTCTGGGGGCATTTGGGCTGAGTGCTCAACCAGGCAGCTGGCCAGTGGTAGCCCTAGGCCTGGTGGCCAGGGCCAGGCCAGGTCCCATGGCAGAGCTGTCTCCACTGTGTGCAGCTTCTGGACATGGCAGTATGAGCTGCAGTAGCATGGAAATACAACCTAAGGACAAGATGAGGCACAAAGAGATATCCCTGTTATCAACGGAAGCAGGAATGAGTGCTGTCTGCCCATCTGGAGCTGGGGAGCTGGAAAAGATGCAGGCACCATCTACACATCAGTAACTTGACAGCAATACAGTTTAGGAAAAAACTGACATAAGTTTTAGATTTTATTCATTCGTACATTATTTACAGCAGTTGCTTTCATATTACAATTCTCTTTCATCTTTTCAGTTTTCACTTATAAAAAATTAACCAAATAAACCTTATATAACCAAATTTATCACAGCAGGTCTGGTTAATTTTCACAGTTACAGCGGCCATCAGGAACAGAACTTAAGTACCTACAAGTCATTTGTCCAGAGCACCTGGCCTGCCCCTGCCTGGGGACACCCTGCTGTCCCTGGAGAGCTGGCTGGCTCCCGGAGACACCTCGCTGCAGCGGGGTCACGCTGTGGAGGCTGGAGCTCAAAAGCCTGAAGCACACCAAGGGATAACTTGCACACATCATTACAGCTGCCACGCCTGGGGAACGGTTTGTGTTGCTGCCTTGATGGTATGCAAACAGCCTTCCAACAGAGCTGACTCCTGCTTCCCTCCACAGAAAATGAGAGTAATTGATTCTCTCTTCTGCCATTGCTGAGCCCAGAAGTGCAGCAGCAGGGCATGCTGGGGTACAAGACTGTGGCAATAAGTGTTTGCCTTCCTCTGTGTGACTCTGACAGCTCTTCCTTATGTCTGTCTCTCTCACCAGGAATGGTATTTGCAATAACTCACCCCTAACTGTGGTGAAAAGCCTGCAGTGCATAAGGGCTCACAATGACTCAGCTCTAGGGACCCCACACGGGCAGGTTCTTTGCCAAGGTGACACCCAGTTCCAGAGAGTGGTGGCCTTCCCGAGTACTTAATCCTGCTCCCCAGGTGCAACAGCACCCCTTAGGAACACACTGCTGCCAGTGTGCTCCTAACAGCATCACCTTCATTAACTATCTCCCTGGGCTCTCCCCCACGTGCTCTTTTGCTTTACAGTGGTAATTATTGCTGTTTTAGAATATGTTTGTTTTTCTTTGAGGACTTGTAGCCACTTCCCGTTACAGAGTACAGTACATACTATGCTGAACATAGAAAACACAAGACTCATTTCACATTGGTCTTGTACAACGGTGAGGAGATGCAGAGTAAGAGGCTGTTTGGGGGAACCCAAGTTTCTTATTTAGGCGTGAGCGAGTAAGCCACTGCCTTAAACATGAGCAGTTCTGGGAAGCAATTTAGCCTGTTTGTTGGGGTTTTTTTTAACTGACATTGGACATTTTCCAAATACATACCACACATCTGCTTAACACTACCAAAATATTATTTTTTTCCTTTACTGCATTTGTCTCAAGAAGACTTTTGCTTTAATAAAATAACACAAGCACACAAACTGCTTAAAGCTAACTGCCCAGCACAATCATAAGTACAACTCACAAAGCAACTGATGCTTTGTTAAACCTAATTACATTTTAAAAAATCAAATATACATATTACGAGGCAAAAGGATTAAGCTTTGGAGGAAAAGAAATTAGAAACAATATTAGCTGTAAGTTCATTGCACTTACATAGGAGTAGCTGCTTCTGCATTCAAATGTGTTACTTGTAAATAAATTTACAGTTGCATAATGTATTTGTTATGCTCTTGGTCTCACTAGGTCTGTCTTCTATTATTTAGATGTTAAAAGCATGTTCTCTCCCACAGGTGATCATTGTGCATTACAAAGACAGCACTGAACAGTGATTTTAACTGTGGTCAAACTCCAAATGCTGACTTGGAGCTTATTATTTTAAACAATACTGTGTTTTGACTAAACTCTCAGTTATTCAAATTAATCTCCTGATTTATTTTCTATGAAACATACTCCCAAGCACCATTCAGGTAGCAGGTTAGTGGAATAAGCTCTGTTGCGTAGTCCCTAGGACTGAGGGATGCAAGAGCACACCAATCTTTCCTCAAGATTCTATGTGGATCTATTTTGAGAGAGAAAAAACCAAAATTTTCCTTTTGCATTTTAAAGCTTACTTAAGACTTAGCATTACTTCATTTTCTTTATGTGGTACAGTATATTCCACTGCAAGAGTCCAGTTAGTGTCCAATTAAAATGCCTTTATTAAGCTTTAAGTAGAGTGCATACCTAGAGCATCACACCAGCACTAGTGAAACAGGCCCCAGCACACCCAAAGTGAGATTGTTAATTCAGAGGTAACCAGAGCTGGTTCCTGCCTTGGTGTGTTTGGCAGTTTGGAAGTCCCTGCAGTTTCTATCCATTTACACCTCAGCCAGCAAATCTGGCAAATTAAAAGACAGCATCACATACAGGTGTGGATCAGTGAGCAACAGCAGCAGCAAGGATTGGGACAAGGTTCTGCAAAACCACAGTTCCCTTGGGAATTCTGACCGTGGGACTTTCTGTTCTTCCAGTTGGCCACAGCAAGGACGGGGCCCAAGACACCCCTGGCACCAAACACTTTCTGCTCCTGCTGCAGGTGTGCAGAACCAGCACCCCACCAGGCACATCCAACCCCAACAGCCACTGCTGGCCCTTAGTCCTGCCTCCCCTACCCAGGGACTCTTAAATTCTGACATCACAACGCGAAGAATCATCCTCATTTCCCATGGGGAGGAACACAGAGGCAAAATGACCCTAGGTCCCAGCTCTGGGGACAGATGTCCCCAGGGTCATTTGCCCCCTGCACTTGCTGACAGGCAATTCTGAAATGAGTCCTGCAGGCTGTACCCATGCACAGGACCAAGAAGCAGGATCACTTCTGGAGAAAGGTAAAGGCTTTCTCAGAGATAGCATCCCACATAGAGACAGAGGGATGGGAAAAGAACAGCTTCCCACTGATGGCAGTGCCCTGGACTTTTCTGCATCTCCCAGCAGAGACACAGTTGCCATTCCTAAGAATCTTGCAGGTGCTGTCTGCTTCACCGATGGAAAACACAGCATGAATTTACAACAAATACAAATTTAAGGGTTTCAAGTTAGACTAGAAACCACTTTCTTTGTTGGTTTGATTGCTTAGCATTATCAGCCTGGATCTGTTTAGGGGCCAAGCTTCCCAGAGAGCTTATTGCCAAATATGACAGGTGCTTGAGATGCCAGTTTGCTTAGGACGTGGAGGGAGCTCCCACTCACTCCACAGGGATTGGCCCAGGCTGTGCTGGAGGGCTGGGGCAATCCCAAGGCTGTGGACCTCAGCCACAGTAATGCAAATTTTCCCTTCTTTCCTGTTTTTTTTTTTTTTTTTTAACTTTTGGACATGAGACCTAGTGCTTTTCTCAGGGAGCAAGGGCTCTGTCCCAAGGCCCTCCAAGCAAAGGACACTTGAGCAGTGTCTTGTGCACAGGGATTAGCACAAAAAGCCCCACTCTAAGGAGAGAGCAACCAGGTGAGGAAACTGCATCTCTGCAGGCAGCATGAGGGCAGGGGCTGTGACAGCCCACCTGCACTGCAGAGTAGGAGCTGCTGTGGGAAGTGCCTTCACATGTCTAAAACATCCTCCACCTAAATCTGAACTGGTCTTACTTGATCACCACATTTACCAACCTTGGGCTCAAACTCAAGACATGCTCCACTCTTCCTCACATTCCTGCCAATGTTGTCCTTGGAAAGAGAACCCCCCAAAATAAATCAGGAAAATCCCCTCCCATCTCACACTGATGTGGGTCTCTGTTGGAATCAAGACTCAAGGACTGGCAGTAGGTCCAGACCATCACCTCTTCTGCTTGGGACCAACCCCACAACCACCTTGTGCTGCTCCTCACCCACCCAGCCACTGATCTGGGATGGGGAGAGTCAGGAGATGATGCTCAGGCCCAGAGAAAGGGCTGTGCTGACCTTTACCAAGCTGTTTAAACCAGTGCAGAGCAGATGGATGGATCTGCCAAAGGCAGCTCAACCTCAACGTGTCACCCTGTGAGCTGCACCACAGTCTGCCCACACACTTCCCTGGCAGCAGGTGAGCCTGGCACGGTCCAGAACCCAGCACTCCTATCCCCAGAGCCCTGCATGGGAAACTTCCCATGAATGCAGACAGAACAACAGCATCATGTGGTGCTTTTAAGCCCAACCCTGGCAGCTCTGGGTGGGAGAGCAGCAACAACACAGGAGGTTGTGCACCCCTGTCCCAGTGCTTCTACCAGGGATGCAGCTCTGGCAGCCTGCGCCATCTTCCAAGGAGAGCAAATCCCAGCCTATTTGGCAGCCAGCCCTTTCCTTCAGAAACAAGCTGTTCTGGGCAGAGAGCTGGGAGCAACCAGCTGGATTTCTTCCAAAAAGCCTGGTCACAAAGCAACTGGCAGAAGCATTAAGGGAATAAATTTTCTTGGCAGCTACTGGCCAAGTGGCAAAAACTCAATCCTTATCAGTGCATTTCTGTGTGTTGGGGAGGAATGCAGACAGCACCCCCAAAGCCACACCTTCCCAAAGCACCTCTTCCCCAGGAAACTCAACAGGTATTACAATCAGATACTGTAATATCATCAGTCAAAGTTTACACGTTTTAGAAGAAAATACTGGTAAACCTGATGGTACTTCTGTGTCTGTGGGATCTGGTGGGATTTATTCCAGGTTTGGATTTTCTGACAGGATGTGGAGTTTTATTTCAAAGGCACAGGTATCAAATAAAACCAGCAACATTAGTTTAATTAAATAGCCTAATAAAAAAAGTTAATGCTCAATTTAGACTTTACATATTCCTCCCTTATTAAGAGACTAGTTTTTGCTTTTTGTTTTTTTCTTTTACCCTCCTGGAAAGGTTTTAGTGCAGTGATTATATAGCAACAGAAAAATAAACTAAAAAAGGCACAAACTTTTGTGTTTTTTCTTTCAACTTTTGCTAACACTTATTTGTCTGTTTTACTTCGGTTAATAAATCACTGAATGCAGCAAGAAAATATTCTGCCGATTTCTGTACACTATACAAGAACCCATACCAACAGTACATTATTTCAGCTTCAGGAGAAATGTACAGCATAGAAAGACTTTTAAAAATATAGTGCCCCATAGAGAAATTTTGTTTATTAAACTCATGGTCTCTTGCTACAGTGTCCTTCACCATCCTCACCACCCCCTTATTGCTGGAACACATGCTGGGACTCTGCCCCGCCAGCTCCTCACAGGCTGGACCGAGCCCAAGCCAAGCAATGAAAGGGCAACTGGGGCTGTGCCAAGCGGCTCCTCCATCCCCAGCATCAGTGCCTGGCCCATGGCCCTTGCAGGGATGGGCTGAGCCCCCTGCCCTCTGCTCTCCATCAGCTTCGCCAGCCACATCTCAGTGCTGGGAAAGCTTCTGGCTGGAGAGGAAAGGGCAGCTCCTGGTAGAAGTGGGACAGACAGCACCCCATGTCCAAGGTTGGTGCTGTCTGTCCCCCCACCTGCCCCAGGGCCCCCTGTCCTCTCCCCACACCCCAAGGCTCCTTCCTTCCACAGCTCTCCTGCTGTCTCTTCCGTTGTATTTGCAAGCGTGGTTAACACATGCTCTACCCCTTCACCAACTTCATTGTGATGAGGTGGGAGGGTTTCCCCCCTCACCACACGCATAATACTTCATAAAATAATAATTGTTTTTCCCAGTAAATAAAGGGGTTTCCCCTTTAAATGTACTAGCAGAGCCAAACCCCTCTACCCACCTGAAATTAAGTGCAGCCAGAAATGGTTTTCTGTAATACTTCTGATACCACGCTTTAAAAATTAAAACCTACCAGTCTTCTTTTTCCCCAAGATGTAATTCATGCAAAGTTGCTATTTGTTTAAATAAGTTATAAAAGTTGATATCTCAGGCTAGAAGAAGCTGTAGTCTTGGTTATTCTTTAGTTGGCAGGCACTGTACATACATACCGGGTACAGACACATGCCGAATCTGCTTTGCATTGCTTTTGCATTGTACAATTCACAAATCTGACATCATTAAAGCAGTTAATTACCTTTGATGGAAGGCTGCAGTGAGGCCATCTACATTTATCAAACAAGCAGCTGGTTAAGATAATAAGTACGCTCCCCCCCACCCTGGTGCTCCCCAAAATGCTATTATCTGTCACACGTTGCTTCTCTGAAGTGGTGAGATTTGGTGCGCACATTAATGTGCAAATGTGTTGCCATAGGAACTGCAGCCTCCATTACGCCTCAACGACACCATTCAGCAAAAGCCAAAACTAAAAATAACAACAACAACAACAAAAAAATAACCCTTAAAAATAAGATGAAAACAAACAAAAAAAAACCAAAAGGCAGCAAAGAGAAAGTCCAACGCACATGCGGAGTCTGGCCCAGGACTGCAGGTTACGCGTGGCTACGGAACAGCGCAGGAGATACTTAGGTTTGATCTTAACATCACACTATGGTACAATGGGGCTCAGTTCAGCCGGTCCGAGTCTGTGCTGGCGTAGGAAGGAGGGGAGGCGGAGCGGAGTCGTGGTTACCGGATGCACCCGGGGTCTCTCAGACATTTGGCAGAATGAGGCACATCCAAAAAAAGTGCAACACCAGTGCCGTGGTGGCAGTGCGATGTGTTTGAGTGCGTGCACGCGCTTTCCTCTTCATGCATTGTAGCAAGCGGGTTGGGGCGGAGGGGTAGGGTGTACCCCCCACCTTTTCTCTGAAAACTATTAACCAGTAGATTACGGTAAGAGGAATGCATATTCTACTTACTGGTGCGAGAAATACTGAAAACTGCATTCAAGTAATATTTCTGCACTATTATGAATGCATCACTATGTTATCTTACACCTGGAAAAGGAGAGGACTATGTACACCAGAGCAGTTGTACTATTTTGCAGTAAGTTTCTGTGCTTTACAGAGGTACCTGGGAAGGAGAGGCCGCTGCTCCGCTCCGTCCCGCTGGGTTGCAGGACTCCCAGCACCACCACCTACAGCATGCGAGGAAGGGGCGCTGCTCGGCCGGCCCATCGAGCTGAACGGAGCAAACCAAAACGTGACATGAGGGTACAAAAACTCTAACCCAAAATTGGCAAATCAATGGTGATGAGAAATAGAAGGATAATTTATTATTTTTGAATGGGGAGGAAGGGGGAAAAAATACTTTTTTTTTTTGTTTTGGTTGGTGGGGGAGTTTTTTATTCTTCCCGCAGCTGCAGGCGGTAGCGGTGGTAGCGGACCTGGAAAAACATTCTCTCCAGTAAGGAGCGTGTCATCCCTGGCAGGGCATAATGTTCGACGACACCCACGTGCTTGAACCCCAAGGACTCATAGAGCTTGTGGGCTGCCATCTTCACGGCCGTGGTTCCCAGCACAACAGAGGAGTAGTTGTTGAGCATGGCGAACTCCAGCACTTTGCGGCCCAGGGCCTTGGCGATCCCTTTGCCACGGTAGTTGGAATCAACGGACATGCGGCGAAGCTCCACCGTGTTGTCTTCCTCGTTGCCCCGTGCTGCCACGATCCCCACCACGTTGCCGTCCAGGACGGCAACCCAGAAGCAGGAGCCTGTGGGACATAAAGCAGCACATGTAGTCACCCCCGATGGACAAGGGCCCATTGCCAAACACATATCTGGGAGCAGGGCCTGGGGTCCAAAACCACGTCACGTGTGGGGACTAATGACCTCCATAAACAAGGACCAAACACTCTTTTTCCCTGACAGCGTGAAGGAAATATTGTTTTCCCACGGAAAATGCACAGGGGCTACAACCTCCTGTCAGGCAATTGTAGAAAATAAGAAGGTCTCCCATGAACCTCCTTTTCTCCAGCTTGAACAGCCCCAGCTCCCTCGGATGCTCCTTGCAGAACTTGTGCTCCAGACCCTTCACCAGCCTTGTTGCCCTTCTCTGGACATCTCAGCATCCTTCCTAAGTTGAGGGGCCCAGAACTGGACACAGTATTCAAGATGTGGCCTGACCAGTTGCTTAATTATCACTCAAGAAAGCCACTATTCAATACAGCAGCCAACCATGGGCACTGAGAGGTCTCTTGCCCAGATGAAAAGCACTGACTTTCAGTGCTCTGGAGCAATATGTCTTCATCCAGAGGAAGAAGACCCCATGACAGGAGAAACCCATAGTCCAGACAATGGCCTTCTTAGCCAGCTGCTAAGCAGAAGAGAACCTGCCTTGGACAGCAGCTCCATCTTCTGCACCAACCCTACCAACTGTTCTGACCCAAATGCATGGCACATCTCTGTAAGACCAGAGTTATGCAGCCCGAGGGGGTGCTCAGGGGGGCAAAGGACCACCCCTCCTAAAAAACCAGGGGACACATGAGTAAGACAACTCAGTATACTTTGTCACTGGAGGAGAGCAAAGCACAGTGTGGTGGTGGGAGGTGCCTTTGCAGCTGCTGTAGGAAAAATGCACATTGTGACACCACGAAGCCATCCGAAAGAGATAGCCAAGGTCTTCCCTGCTTCCCTGTGGCACAGGTCAGCTTCCAAGGAAAAGCTGGCTACAAACAAGGGGAAGGGAACTAGCCCAGGTTCACCTCAGCACACTGGGCTCATCCTCGCATTCAGAGGAATGTGCAGCTCCAGAGACACTCTCTCTTGTTCCCACTGTGAGCAAGTCATCATGCTGCTGCTATCTAGGTCAACAGCTAATTTTTAAACCACCAGGGCCCATCTTGACCCATTTATCATGAGCAGTGAAGATGTCTCTGCTCTGCTGCTGCGCTGTCAGCGTGACTTGTTCCCCAGCACTCACTTGGATCTCAGAACGTGATTTATTCAGACACGACCCCAGACGAACACCTACAAGCACTGAAACCAAGCAGCCACCCTCCCTCTGCATACAAATTGCAGGGTAGAGAGCTCGCTGCTGGTTTTAAAGTGCTCATCACGTGGTGGCTGAGCCCAGTTCACTCCTCAGCCCATCCATCACACCTCTGGCCACACGGCGAGCACACCGAACCCAAGAGCCACAGTGACCCTCACCCTACAGGCATGGCAACCACTCCTGTAGTGTAGTTCCAAAAAGGAGGTTCAGGAATTTCCCCACACTTGGGGAGCAGGGGTGGGAGGCTTCCCTGGGGCTCCACTCCTGGGGCAGCCCCCAAAAGTGCCATGAAGCATTTATCAACTGGTGTCCACTGGGCTGCAGCTGGTGGCACAGTCATCACATCCCCCTCATCCAGCCCCATCCATGGCAACTCCTCCTGGAGCTGCTTCTTCAGCAAGTCTGCCTCATTTCCCCTCAAACCAGAGAAACAACCTAGGTTCCTCTCAACCCGAGGTTACACAATTGCTTCCATGACTGCTTCCCACTTTTATTCCTTATTTTCTCTTCTTAGCAAGCACCTCTTCTCTGTGCCCACCAAACCTGAGAGGCTGCTAAAGCTCGCTCAGCAACACTTCCCACATTTGTAAAATGGCACGTTTCTGGTACTTTGAGGTATTCTGAATATTTAAAACCCAAACCTGGACATACCCGCTACCACAGAGCCACCAAACCTTTCACATTCCCAGCCCTTCAAACCACCCTCTCCATATTCCCACACCTGTCCAATCCCAGCAGAGGCTGGACCCAATTGCAAGCAGCATGACAGCAAACTTGCACTCCTTGATAGTTTTTACTTAAAATTTTAAAGCTTAATTATAATGATTTTGAGTTCAACACAAAAAGAAACAGTATCTGGCACATGTCCCAGTGTGTTTTGTGCACACAACACTTATAATTAGCCATAGACAGGACACATCTGCTCAAACAATGAGAGTTGTATTCAGCTCTCCTTTACACCAGTGCCATCAGTCCCCAAGACTTCTACCCTGCTGTCCTCCTCATGTCTGTGTCTGCTCCAAGGATCACCAGCAGCCAGTTCCTTCAGGCTCAAAGACACCTCAAGTTCCCAAAGGTGGCTACAAGCCCAGGAACAGCTTTCCCCCATGGGGTTGTCAAATCCCTCCTCCAGGCAGCTATGTTACATTCAGATGGGGACTTGCCACTGAAAGCTGTCTTGGGATCACACCACATGCTGCTGACCCTGGGCTGGGACTTCCTCTCCTCTGGGAAAACCTTCCAGTTTCACAGCAGGAACACTGAAGGTCCTTAGATTGCTTTTTACCCAGACTCAACTAGATGACCTCTAAAGGTCCTTTCCAACCCAAACTATCATATCCTGTGATTCTACATTTTCCACAATGCCAGCCAGCTGCAGCTCCTCACCATATCCATTCTTCCAGCAGCACTTAACTCTGGAGCAGGGTGGCAGCACCCTGGAAAAACCACCTTGCACTCCAGGGTTGGGAAATGTTTTCCTCCTGACCTTTTCTGGACTGAGGGTATCAATTCAGAGCACAGCTTGTTTTTGGACTTTTTCATACCTAGGATGAAACAAAACTAACTTCATCTCAGCTGTCAGTAATGAGCAACAGCCTTGTTTGCAGCGCTATTATTAGCAGGAGCTGACGTTTTACTCTCTCACATGCTATCTGAAAATAATCACTGCTGCAAAGATAAACACAGACCCTGACAACTACAACTCTCCCTGCCCTTCCAGATACTCATCTAATGGCAGCATCTCTGTCTTTGCCTTCACCCTCACTTGCCTCCACCTTCTGCCAACCCATCACTGTGGTCACCCAAAGCCCTTGCAGCTGACTCCAGGATCTGTTCTTCATGGATGTCTTGCATTTAACCACAGCTGCCCTGGGAACACCACTCTGAAGCACTGGAGGCACTTTCTAGAGGCCCTAGCTGTTCCCAGCCAAACACCAAGCACTCCCTCCTAACTCCTTCTGGGCTGCCAAAAGCAGAAGTGAGGAGAAGCAGCCATGGAAAACTCACTACCACCTTCCTCAGCTCTCTCCACTTTCTCAGCTTGCTGCCTCACCACACAATCTTGACATCAGGAACTCACATCACAGACAAAAGATACAAAAAAGAAAGAATTTTTTTTTTACCATGAGGGTGGTGAGCTACTGGCACAGGCTGCCCAGAGAAGCTGTGGCTGCCCCACCCCTGGAAGTGTTCAAGGCCAGGTTAGATGGGGCTCTGAGCAACTTAGTCTGGTGGAAGATGTCCCTGCCCACAGCAGAGGGGATGAAGTGAGATGGTCTTTAAAGGTCTCTTCCAACCCAAACCATATAATAAAAAAAAACCCTTGTGATGCACACACCTATGAAAAAGGCTGAATGGCTGTGATGTGCATGCCAAGGAACATGATTTCGGCTTGCCCATGCTTCACAGCAAGGATCCTCAGCTGATGGCACCCAAGGCCTGAAAGCACACAAGATGGCACTGTCATTCTGCTCTAAATTTAAGGATGGTTCCCAGCTTTTGAAGACCAAAGAGGATATTCTTTTAATCCATCCACCCATCTCCCACAGCATGGGGCTGCCCTCAGAGTCCACACATCGCTGCTGACACCACATCCCAAGGATGTCCCCGCAGCGCTGGCACCACGCTGGCCACATAGCCTCCACTCCTGCCAAGGATGCCATGCAATCCTCCGGCTGTGCCTGCAAGCCTCCTCTCCCACCCTCCCCCACTGTCATGAGCTGCACAGCTCTCCCCCACGCAGCCGACGAGGATGGATGGTGGGTGAAAATAAATTCATTTATTTTTGCTGCAAATTCTTCTACACCTTTTGATGAATAAAAGGCCGGTGGGTGGATGGGTGGAAAGACTGGAGCCAAAAGCAATAGCAGAGTACTGCTAGAAGGGAGGGGGGACAGGGACATCAGCCTTCCTCACCAGCCTGAGTCCCACATGACTGACTATTGCAGGATCCAACAGCTTTCTTAAGCCCTCAGCATGCAGGGGCCACTAGCCCAAGCCCCAGAATTGTGTTCCTCTGAAAAGACAAAGCTCTGTCTTCCACATACTTTTCAAATACATTGTTTTCTAGAAAATTCTAGTATTCCCACAAAAGTAAGCAAAGCTTTGCTGCCCCAAAACTTCCTGAACTCACACTTGGGTGCTCCCTAGTGCCCAGCACCTGCACACTATGGAGTGAGGGCTGAGGCAGGTAAAACCTATCCCTGTTTTCCTTAGGGCTGGGAGAGGACTGAGCAGCTCCTGCAGCCGCCACTGCCTGTTGGTGCTAATTTTGCATGGATGCATCCCTGTGGGAAGGAGTTTTCCTTGGAAGCTCAGCACAGGGCAAGTATGGAAATCTTACCCAGAGGCATGCCAGTCTTCTCTCTTTTTCTTTAGGGGTGGCACTGCTATCTATGTAGCTGAGCTCTCATTAATTCTTAGAGGCTTGGAATGTAATTTCTAGACAGACTTCTAGAAATGCAACTTCTGAAGAAAATATCCCTTCAAGCAGAGATTGTGACTTTCAATTTTGTTCCCCTGCTGGCTCAAAGCTGTCACAGGTGATGTCCCTGGAGCATCACCCAGATGAGGGGACTGGCAGTTTTCATCACCACTGCTGGGAACCCACCAGGACAGGACCAGCTCCTCTTCATCCTTACAGCAGAGGAAGGAAAGCATCCTGCACAGGGCAAACCCCTCTCCTCCACTTTTCCCCAGGCTGCTATGAAGGGGCAAAGGGAAGGAAAAAAAAAATCAAATACCAAAAAGCTCAAAATCATTTCTGTGCTTCCCATAGGACAGGGTCTGCAATTGCCTGTGTTCCATGCTCTTAATATACCTACATAAAGGCTTGCCAAAAGTGACAGGCTTGCTCATCCCCAGAGATGCAAATGCTCCCTGACTCCTCCCTGCAACCCCTGACTGCAGCACAGCCTGGTGTGACACCACCACACAGAAACACCTGCAGAGAGGAGGCACAACATGCTGTCACATCATGGAGCTTCAAGTACTTGCCCTTGCAGTCACTTGTTCAGCCTGCTGTGCCTTCTTTTGGTGTGATTTTGGCCAGAATAGCAGCTCTTTGTGCTAAGCAGGTGTGGTCCAAGCAGGGCAGTACAGAGGGAATCTGGACCAAGTGAGAGCTGTTTTTACCTATGCACCAATAACCTGTTAAAAAAGCCCCAAAGTTCAGTGTCTGGGCTCTCCTCCTGCCAGCACTATTTACATACATCACTTTAAGAGAGACAAGCAGTACATGGCAGCAAGTGGACAGAGTCTCTAGCCCAAAGCTGGCTGTGTATTGCTGATGTCGCTTAAATTCCTGCTCTTTTATCCTGTCTGGGTCTTGAAGAAGGAGAAGAGGAACCATCCAGCACTTGAGGCAACACTCCCTCGTCCTTCCCCTTCATCCTTGGTGAAACACAGGGCAGAACAGCCAAGTTACATCAGCATCAAGGGAGAAAGAAGGCTCTTCTGGGGACAGCTTGGCTGCTGGGATGTGAATGCTGCCAGCGGGAGGGCACAGACATGGCACATCCATCGGCTGCCACCCAGCCAGACACAGCCAGCCTGGGTGCAGGGACCAACCAAGGACAGGCAGCAGCTGTCCCTGTCACTGACTACAGCTGCTCAGCTAGCCAGGATGGGGAGGGATTTATATCTGTGTTTATGAGGCATGCCATTATCCTACGATCCCTCCTTACCTCCATCTTTCCCATGTGTTGAGTTTCTCTCCTTTCCACCTTTCTAGTTTCCCTTGGCTTCAAGTAGGGCTGCATGACAGCTCCCACAAGTTTGCTAGTAACTCTACACTTGACTTCATTAAAAGGCATTCCTGGAGGGGTCCTACAAAATAACAGCATTTTTGTGTAGTTTGTGGCTATGAAAACTGGGTGAGATGCAAGAGATCCTGACTCCAACACTCCTGACATCCATGAGCATCCCTCTGCACCAGACAAGGCCCAGGTGTGGGGGAGCAAAATATGTCAGGGACACAGGAATGATTCATGCATGAAATGAGAAATGCTGTGGGACACCTTCCTCCCCATAAATTACCCCACAATCTACCACTGCAGGACACATTGCCCTGTCATAAATAATTCCCAGCTGGAAGAGTACAGGGCAGTGCATCTATATGCTGAGGGTGGGTGACATCCCTTGATTCATAGAGCATCTGGGCAGCAGGCAATGAGATCACCTACAAAGCATGAAAAGAGATGGATGGTTTGGTTCTGAGCAGCCAGTTCATCTGCTTCTCCATCTACCTTCTTTTCCATCCTTGCTACCTTTTGCCTGTGTTGCTCCCAAGGGCTGAAGGTACTTGCAACAACCCCAAAGCTCAGCCAAAGCCTCCTGAGTTGCAAGCAGCGGGGAATCAGTGGGATGACAGTGACATCCAGCATTCAGTCTGCAACACACCCACAGGGCAGATCCATGGACATTTGCTACCAGAAACACTGTGACCCCAATCCACCACAGCAGTGGGTCTCAAACTGCCCCAGGAGACAGGAGCTCAGAGTTGGCCTCTGAACTGATAAACCTGAGGATGAAATGACAGACAGGGTGATGGGGTTTTGGACTGCAAACAACTGCTGCCCTAAGCACCAGTGCAAACCCCAAACAACTTCTGCATTCAGAGTGGTATATGCTGCACCATGCCAGTGCTGATAAACCTGGAGCAGCAGCAGCTGCTGCAAAGGTGATGGCCCTACTGCAGCTTTACTTGCACCTGGGGGTGGAAAGGGTGGTGGGGTTGAAATTTAGAGTAACAGTATGAAAACTTTCAGTGCCAGCTCCATGCTTTCTGATGGAGCTGGCGCAGCCTCAAAAGCACCCAGCTACTCTGACACAGGTATTCCATTTTGGGGTGCCAAAGCCCCCAAGAAACCCCTAAGATGCTGATGGCTAGCTATAGTTTACTTTCACTCTAATATTTTGACAGGAAAAAAGAAAAACACATTCTGCAGCAAAGGAACTTCAGAAAGTGGCCAGGTTTGGTCCTAAACGGCATCTCCTGCTGTCACTGTTGGGGACGTAACCCAGCAGGCATTTCTAATCTTCTTAAAACCTTTGCTTTAAACCTCACCCTATTCCTCTGAAGCACCTCTACGACAGCTCCTGCCCACGCACCTTACTCCCGGCAAAGCTTTGCGAGGAGCCAGCCGGGATCAATGCAAGCTGTTAGTGGCCTTGCCCCACGTCAGCACTTCACTGGTTGATTTTACAAACAGGCTTAAGTCCCCTGGGGCCCAGAGTGTCACCACGTGTGACAGCACCCAAGGGGGTGCTCAGCAAAGCCCCGGGAAGTGCTTGGCACAGCGCAGGAGCTGGCTTTTGATGAGACAGCTAGAAATCCAGGCGATGCCGCAGATGGGATAAAGACAGCCCTTCCAGCACATTTCAGAGGCTGCTATATTAAGAAGTGTAACAGCAGGACTTTAAAATCTTCTATCAGGCTCTTTTTGCTGGCCATGATGCACCTTGAAAAGCAAAGACTGTAACAAAGCCAATGTATAACAACTGTTCAAGCAAAAGCTGCAGAAGCAGTTGTGGGGGATTAGAAGTAGCCTGGTTATCTGGACAGATGTAGCCTGACCCATTGCTCTGCTCTCTGCTGCTGAAAAGGACAACACAACAGAGAAAGTACAACAAAACCACAGATGCAGCAACCAGGTTCTACCTGCTTCTGGGTCACCAGGGGGAAAGCACAGATTGAGAAATGAGGCAGCATCTGTGGTTTTGGCATGTGAGCAATTGTTATCGATAAGCAAGGAATTAAACAGCTTAAAGGAGCGGATAGAGACTAGGATATGTGATTTTGCCTGGGCATTGTCCTCTGGGCTGACTGGATGATGAGTCCCAGTGCAATGGAGCTGGCTCAGCAGAACAGTCTGGTCTGCACGAATGGACAAAACCAGAAAAAAGTATTTAAACTTTTCAGGCTAGATGCTCTTTATGCATGCAAAATACACACTAAGCCGATCAACAGCAGAGTCAGGCCTTAAATAAGCCTATGTTCTAGAATTTAGACTGGTTTTTAGTTAGAAGTTTTAAGGACAAAAGAAATCAAGCTCTTCTGCCTGTTTTGCTAGCCTGGGCTGTGCCAGCTCCAAAAGACTGATGTGACAATTAGCTCCTCATTAGTGAAATTAGTTTACAAGATCAAATGTGCTGCTGGTTGTGTTTTGAGCCAGCTCCTTAAAAGGACATTGTTAAGGCTTGGTCTCTATCTTCTACATCAATCTTTCACTACATGGCTATATTGCTTTCAAAAGGTACTGAATTCGCCTTGCAGCAATTTTCACTTCCAAACATTGAACAAGCTGGGAAATCTACAATTATTGGATGTTCTAGAATTCATTACTTGGTGGCTGACTTTTACTTTATATGCTTTACTGTAAAAAGGGACTGAGCAATAACCATTGAATGGCTTTCTTTAGCTTAGCAGTTGGCCAAGCCATAAATCAAACAGGGAAAATGGACAGAATAAATCTGATTTGCACCATCCATCACTACTTTTCTAGTCTAAATTTATCCAAGACTCCCTTTATCCAACAGAAGTGCCTGTATCTACATAAGTATTGCACCAAATGCTTCAAAGCAAAGAGAGAAGCTAAAGTTCATTTACTTAAGGTTAAATAATAAACATAACTCTGAGCTGTAGAAAGATTTCCAGGGGGTTTTATGCTGCTGTGAGGTCAACAACCTTTGAGATGAGTCACTCTTCAGCAGAGCCCCTCTTCTGCAAATGACCACAGCTAAAGCCTACAGAGCTCACTGCAAACAACTGCTTTCAGTCAGGAGAAACTTAGGTAAGATGAATTGCAGCCAAGATCTAAATTCAAACTTAGGATATGGCATAATGATGCATCAGGACAGAATAACTCATCTGTGCATGCAAACTCTTTAAATCAGAGTCAAAAACAAGGCTGAGAGGTGCCTCTCCTAAAAGGTAAAAAAGGGAGCAACTAAGAATATTTGCATATTTAAAAAGTGACAGACAAAAACCAAACAAAAAAAACCCACCCAGGAAAGGAAACCACAATAGACCAAGTCAAGTAAAGGACACATATTCAACCAAGACACGCTGCACAGCATATTTCAGTGCTTCTGTTGGCTCCACACTCTTGCTGCCCTCTTGAGTCTCTAAATGAGGATATTCCTAGCCCAGCAGCCAAGGAGCAACAATGACAAGGCAATATTTGTGGTGCAGAAACACTGACCAGAAAAGTCTCAGATCCCAGGGTAGCTCCTCCACTTTTCTTCTCAGGACAAACTGGGAACTGACAGGGACTTGCACTTCACCAAACACTGCACAGCAAAGAAAAGCCACCAGGATACTCTCCCAACACCAACAATAAATATGGCTCTGCTGCACTCATAGCCTTTCCTTCTGCACATGACAGTGGTTTCACAAGAATCCTACCTTGTTGCTAAAACAAATCAAACCTCCCCGACCTCTAGCTTTTCATAATCTATGGCAGTGAAACAGCAATCACAAGGAGTTATATTTACTCTGAAACCACAGTGAATAATTCATTACTCAATATTGAGGAAGACATCAGGAAAAAATAAAAGGTTCAGGGTGGAGATTTGGTAAAAAACTACAGGCTGAAGTCAGGTGGTAGATGGCTTGATCACCTTAAGTCTATTGCAAGCAATAAATATTTCCTATTTCTAGCACAACATCTTGAAATGGTGCTGCACACACAACCTTTCCAGAGCACAAGCATCCAATAAGGATACCAGTTATCATCAGCTGGCACAAACCCACCCTGTCACCAGCTGCTACACCCAGACAAGCCCCTAAAATGCAGAACAATGGATTGGGAAAAGACCAAGAGGTGAGGAGTGAGCGTGGCTCATTACCTCTGTCCTGCCCAGCAACTCACCAAGGGCATTCATTTGGGCATTTCTCACTGGACCAATCTTGTCTGACCTGCATGACCCCCCAAACATCTGGGCAAACCTATTCCTCTAACCTCTGGGGAAGGAGTATGTGATTAAACAGGGACACTGGAAAAGATAAACTGGTAAGGAGAACCAGGCTTGGGACAACCAACCACAGACTTTCTGCCCTGCTCCCATCAAGGCAGCATGTTGTCTCTGCAGAGGTGCTCATCCTATAATGGAAAGTGATGGAAAAAAACAATTTCTATCTGCAGCATGCCAAGAAACAAGGCCTTTCCCTTGGAATGGGGTCTGATGTACTTCTGATATCCAAAGCTAGAGGAAGTAACAGGACTAATGCTACATTTTGTAGCAAATCCAACTCCTGACCCATATAAATAAATGAATAAATAACTAGCAAACCTCTCTGGAAGGAAACATTCTGAGTATTCTTGAGGTGCTTTTAGCAGCATCACACTTCTAATGCTGGAGGACTTGCTAGAGCAATGACTCTCTCCCTGCTACACACCAATCAGCCCATCCCATTCAGGAAGAGCAGGGAAGGAGGCCCTTTCTCCACCACACCCTAAGGTGTTCCCTAGTCCTGCTAGGGCTGGATCTGAGCTACTGATAGCTGCAGGCACCTCCTGGTATCTGCACCTTCCCACATCTTCAACCCAACCCTCAACCAGGTGGGTGGTGACTTCCATGACCAGGCAGAACCAGGAGACAGGGGTACCACTGTTTTCTCATTCCCCTGGTTTTGTGAGATGCTGAGCCCTCCTGAGATGGTGTCTTAGGGTACTCAGCGCTTCTGAGGCAGCTGGGACAGCCAGGACTGCCAGGGGCACTACTGCAATGAGAGCTCTCCTTGAAAATAAACACAGGCTGGTTTTCAGCAGGAGAAGGCAACCTACCATCCTTCAGGTACCACCTCCCCATGGCCATCCCACCACAGCTCCCACTGTAAATGAACACCTTTCTGGCCTGCAGCCCTCTCACTTCTCCAGCCTCACTGTGAATATGTAATCCCTGGGGGTTGCTATATTTATCCCTAACTTAGCTAAACAAAACCCTGGGGTGAGGTTGCTCCAGTGTGTCCCACCTGTGTATGCCAAGGCAAAGGGCTCCCCACTCCCACTCTGCTGCTGGAGCCTCACCCAGCAAGGAGAGCAAACACTGCCTCAGGACTTCACCTCCTTCTGCCACGAGTCATAGAATCCTACAATGATTTGGGTTGGAAGGGACCTTAAAAATCATCTGGCTCCAATCCCCTGCCATAGGAAGGAATGTCTTTCAATAGGGCAGGGTGCAGACCCCAGAAAGACCTCCCAAGCAGCTGGAGCCTTCATCATCACACACTGCTTCAACCTTTAACTCTCAGCAAACCAGTGGCAATGCCCCATGTGAGGCCAGAGCCCTGCCGTGGTGCAGAAAAAGCACACACCTGGATGGCCACTCCTGTGAAAGCCAACATTTTTCTACATCCCTCTCCCATCACATCAAAGCCTATGTGCCTTGGGTATAGTTCTACTGAGCTCCACTAGTCCAGACTCAAACTAGGACATTTATTTAACGTGGCAGTGCAAGAAAATTCCACATCCATAAATACACAAACATCTGTCAGGCTGGGCACAGACAATGGACATGTTGTGGATGATGCATTAACAGAAAATGAAAATTACATGTGTAACTCTCTACATCTCTAAAACAAAAAGAGAAAAAAAACCCCAAAACTTTGCCACACATTCAGACTACCATGCCACAACAATCAGGTC
Organism: Vidua macroura; assembly: GCF_024509145.1. Classification (NCBI taxonomy): domain Eukaryota; kingdom Metazoa; phylum Chordata; class Aves; order Passeriformes; family Viduidae; genus Vidua; species Vidua macroura. The sequence continues at coordinate 65,500,678 of NC_071574.1, forward strand.
AAAAAAGTCCCTACAAAAGCCTAATCCAGATCTCCTGTGATCACCACCTAGCAGCTTGTTACACCCCACACTCATGTGAACCCCAGCCTCAATACCAGTCACAAGAGCTGGGGCTTTGAAAGACATCTGTGAAGCAAATCACTGGAGTGAGTAGGTAACAGGCCATGTCTCACTCCATCAGGAAGACACGTGGCAAATGAAGGGCAGGCTGCTCAGGGCTAGTGAAAACAGACACCTTCATGCCTGCCCCCTCAGACTGAGGCACACTCATTCACAAAGAACCTGTGGAAAAGGGATCAACTTACAAATACACACTGCACTACAGCAACCAGAGCCAGAAGAGATGCAAATCCACATGAGACTGGGTAGAACTGCAGTATTTTGAGGATCTGTTGGATTGTCCCATCTACAAAGACAACACTAAACCTCCACACGCAATGTCCAGGACAGGGCAGAATGAATATATCCAAGAGCAGGTTCACAACTACAACTCCTTTTTCCAATGCATCAGTATTCCCTAAAACATCATAAATTCATCTTGCAGGCAGCTGACAGTACATACAGCAAACCCAAGGTTTACCACCAGTTATGCCATAGGTCTCCTGTAACTATCCAAAGAGCACTGGGACCTACACTGCCCCTAAGCATATGCTAAACTCCCAGCAAGAGACAAGGGATTTAAGCCCATGATTAAGTTAAAGCAAATGCTCCACTGAATCTTTAAGCCAAACTGTCCCAAGAGTTCAGTCTCAGTGAATGTGGGGGGTTATGTGAAGATTTTTTTTTTTAGAATTTCACTGAGATCCTCTTTAGCTATTTGAGTTATCCATGAAAAATGTTCCCACTTCTCAAGAATCCTTGCAGATGCTTTGATGTTTTACAGACTACTGATGGCTCAAAAAAAGCCCCATAAAACCCGGTGATGGCTTATTCCCAGACAAAAATCACTGTCCAAGAGGCACAGCTTGATGTTATCCCCTGAACACTGACAGCTTCTGAAACCCCACCAGACATAAATTTTCAGAGACATTAAGTGAATCTAATTGACTTTACAAGCAGCAAAAGCTTGAAAAGGTGTTTTACAAATACCAATTTTAAACAGTTTGAATTAAAAAAAAAAAATCTCTCATTAGCATCCCTATTGTACAGTAACTTCTTCACTGCTTGCTTTCTCTCTTTTTTAAGAAATCTCACAATAACAATGTAATTCCACCACGGAGGACTTTATCAGGATGCTCACTGCTGCTCAGCAGCCAGGTATCTGCCTTGCTTTCATTGCTCTGCCTCTCACTAACCATCATCTGAATTAGCACTTGGAAATGGCAGGTGCTCCAAACCAGGCTGTTTTCAAAAGCTTCTCTTCGCAGTTCTACTATTTAACATTATTTTAAATTGGAAGACTACAGATTTAGGTCTTTCCTGGATTCCCACTAGAAGTGTTACACAGTGTTTCTGATGCTGTTATCTAGATCCAGGGAGGATGAACAGATTTGGCACCTCCAAAAAAAGAACAAAAAACCCTGGTCTCAGAAAATGAAGTGGTTGGGCTTGGGGTTTTTTTTTCTTGCACACTCTGAATGCAATAAGGATTTTATATACCTGGTTAAAATGGGAAGGATTAAGTTTGTAAAAAAAGTTATAGGGGAAAAGATCGATGGATACATCTGGAAGTGATATGGGTCAGATGCTCTGAAGAGGGTGTAAGAAATGTTGTTGCTGGCAGTTCATTTGCCTTTAGGTAAAATGTTCTCCCCTCACTAGTGACATGTGGGTTTGTGCACTATTTGCAGCTTAGCAGACACAATATCCTTGTGCTGCTGACTTCTATTTATTTTCTCATCTTTGTTATTCTCAGTCTTCTACCAAAAGAAAGATACTTGCAAGTATTTACTTGCACTCACCACACTAAATATCTGGACAAACTAAGAAGAGAAGAAAGTACATATACAATAAAATGAGGTAAAGGCACATAAATTGAAAAGTTGATGGAAGGAAGGGGAAAATCAGAGATACAGAGGGATCCTGGGTAGGGGACCACAACCCATGGGAAATGCCAGAAGTGATGAGTAAAGCAAGAAGTAGATCAGACCAAAAATCACTGGAGAATTCAACACAGGGATGGACAAGAGAGCTGAGCAGAACTCAAAGGAATGAAAGTATTGCAGTTTGACCCAAGACTGGAAATGTGGGATACAGGGCTACTGTGCTAGGGGATGGAAGAGGGAAAAAAAAAAAAAAGGGAAAAAATAACTCAAGGAATCACTAGTGATTATCTGATACCTGTTAAAGTGAGTATTGAATGCAAGGTGCACTAAGGAGCTACTCATGACGAGACAGCTGGTCCAGCACCCCCAATTTCAATTAGCAGCATGAGCACAGAGCACAAGAGCTGCAACTGTAAAAAGCAAACAAACTTGCACTGCTGATGCTGGTTTCCAAGTCAGGATTCCAGCACACTGGCAAGCGAGAGTGGGAGCAGTTGGTATAACAATTACTGGTGATTGAGGGTAAATCTAGGCAAGCAGCTTACTTAAAAATGTATGTTTTGTCAATGCAAAACAATTGACACATTTGTCCTGAATCACCAAAGGTGGAAAATGAAAGGCAGAGGAAAGCCAGGCTGGCACAAATCCTGCACAGAGCTCAGCCCCCAGCATTGCTGGCTGGGACATGGGCACACAGCTCAGTCCTCCAAGGATCACAGGGGATGGATGCCCCAGCAGCCAGAACTTCAGAAATGGACCCCTCAACAGCACTTCTTCAACTACTGCACCAGTATAAAATACCTAAATGTGTAATTCAAACAGGGCCTGGGATGTCTGAAATCCCAGCACTGACTCAGTATAGATTTAATAGTGCCATGCAAAGCGGGACCTGCCTGAGAGGTAACAAACACTTTACCATATCATGGCTCTATCATGGTCAGTATTTCCTAGGTATACACTTGGCTCTGACCTGTGCTTCTTAAGGAAAGCTCTAACAGCCAACCATTCTGTTTTGGGCTGAACAAAGCATTACATCCCCCACTAAACACAGCTCCTTGCTTCATCATAGTGAAAAAAGAAAGAGGGAGTATTAAATCAGCTTACTTTGAACAAAAACTACCCTTCCTTTTACTTTCCAGTTCCTGAGCTGAAAAAATAATTTTCTCACAAAACCTCTGTTTTTCAGTTTTGCCACTTGGATAAGTCCTAGAAACAACACATGAATGTTAAGTGACAAATATTACTTGCTAGTTACAATTTCAAGCAGGACACGCTGTAGTGGGATTAATACCTTGTATTATTCCATTAGCATTTACACTGTTGCAAATCCCACTTTAAATAACAATATCTCATGTAGCCACTTAAAAATACAACTGTGCTACATGCTTCCTGCTACTAATTTTGAAATGTCTCCTTTCACTCCCAGAATCCCATTTTAAAGCAGAAGCCCAGCTTGGCACTAAGCCCTGGGAATCCCAGGCCTACATTTTAGAACTATCCTGTAAGAAATATAATTTTTTCTTTTTGAAAGAAACTCTTCAAAGAATTATAGAAGACAATGAATGATACTGTACTGTGCTGTCATAAATTGTTAATTGATTGCTGGGGTCCAACGGGTCCATAGATGACTTAAAAGAAAGCTCAAAGCCATCTGTAACAGATACCACAGCTTGTACCTGGCTCTGACCAGACCACTATGAACTAATTTTTGATGCATCCTTAACAAAGGACATGAGGCTTTTTGGTGATTCCATGTGCCCCCCTTACCAAAACACAAAAACAAAAGCCAAAAAAACCAAAACTAACCAACCCAAAAAAACCCCTCAACTCTCACCCCCGCTCCAACCCTATTATTTGGTTACAAGGAATAAATTTGTCAATAGAAACTAGGTAAGACATGCTGCTATCTTTGGATTTTCCTTAAGACTCCTTTCATTAGCCACCTGTCAGGATAACAAAACGATGCCTCAGCTTTCTACAGAATGGAAAAAAAAAAAAAAGGAAAGAGAAAAAGAAAACCTAAAAATACACTTTGAAGCTCCCTGTTTTGCTGATGCAGAAAGTAACAACAAAAGCTCATACATCCCTCACCTCATCACAGAACCAGATACCAGCAAAACACTCTGGGTCTCTTTTTTTGCTGTGGCCTGGAAGGGAGAAGTTCCAAGTATGTGATTATTTGTAACAGATCCCCAGCAGCGCATTACCAAAATAAAGCCATGCACTCTGCAATACACCAGCAAACAACTCTGCGAGCTCCCAGAGTCCCTGAGGGGCTCACGGTCACCCCAAAAGTCATTCCTATCCTGAGAAATTAAATATAACCTACCTGAGTCAAGATCAAAGCCTACAGAAGGAATTTCAGAAATCCACTCTGAAATCCACTCTTCAGGGAGATTTTGAATGGTTTTAAAATCATACATATTCTTAATGTATGATACATAAAAATATTTTTACATAAAACCAGTTTTTTTAATATATTTAGAGGTCTTCAAGTAGAGAACAATCGTCCATGGCAATTTCTAAAGTGTTAAGACCACTGGTGGTACACATTGAGAGACAACAACATGACCACACTCATGGGTAATCCTAGGAGGCTGAATATAATAAATAAATACAACAATGTAAGAATAAGATTTTTCAGTTCATGTTTCTACATCCAAAATTCAGTGCCAAGAGGGGCTCAAATCTTTGTACCTTTAAAACTCCTGCCACTAGTCAGATATCCAACACAGAGCCTAAATTTAGGCTATTATGAAATCTTAACCTGAATCACTTTTGGGCAATTGTTTTAAATCTTGGCCATTCCTAAGAAAGCAAGCGAAAGAAGAAGAGCTGCTGAAAACCCTTTATAAGAGTAATACATTTGCATTTAAACTTGTGAACAAAATTCTGGAGTCAGAACCCCGTTTTGGTTTATTCACTAAGACAGTCCTGAAAATTGCATGCTACCATGCCAGAAAATATTTAACACTGGAGAGAACATTTTAAAAAATTACTCAAAGCTATGATAAGAACCCAGAACACCTGTTGTCCTTGCCTCCTTCATGTTCCTAAGTCCCAACGTGGCTTGTTTGCTGGTTTTGAGAAGTTAACTGCGCCTAAAAAACTACTGATGTTCAATTTACACAACTGGTTAACTCTTGTACTGAAGATTAATGACGAGCACTGGCATGTACTGAGGATCTTAAACACCTGCAAGTTGAGCTTATGTTCAGCAGTATCATATCCACCCAGTCATGGCTCCAACTCAAACACTGCTGCACTGACTGATGGTCATGTCCATGAGCGACTGGCTACTTTTAGAGAGAATTCTTGAATTCATGGGCAAGGGGGGAAGGTCATATTACTCTGAAAAATTTACTATAAAATCTATTTTCATCTAATTTTGACATGGTACTGTGCCAAACTTGTGGATCTAAAGGGAGAGCTATTTTTATGTTATGGGTACGCACATTGAGTAATGGGTGTGTTGCATATGTTCCTGCTCCTGTGATAAATGAATAGGAAGGGGGGAAGGCTGCAGCAGCTTGCCCATAAAAATGTTTACTCCACTGGCTGTGGACGACACAGCCCTGAATCCACAGACTGCTCCCCTCATCAGGCAACTCCAGCTTTCCTATGTTGGCCCTTTGCTGAGAGCATTGCACTTCTACTCTGTACTACCTGAGACCCCCAGAAGTGGGGTGGGGGGAAAGATTTTGTGAGGCAGAAAGACCCTGCAGACTCTCCAGTGGGTTGAGCAGGGCTGGCCCACGTGGCTCAGCACTGCAAGGTACCCAAGTTGGGTCACCTCCTGATCTACCCTAGCTCTTATCAGCAGGGCTGCAGCACTGGGCTGGGGTTCTGCATCGTGCTTGCTGCTGTGACCAGGACAGCCCTTGGCCAGCTCTGGGAATCTGGGGAGGGGGGAGAGCTGGTGCCAGCAGCACTTTGCCCTGCTCACTGTGCCCATGCCCCATGCCTGCAGGACAGGGCTGCCAGATGGAAAAGCCAAGGCTCCAGCACAGCAAAATGAGGCAGGCATGAGTGATGGAGTGCCAGTGTCAGAGGAGGTGGGTTTTGGGAGGCAACCCAACTCTACAGACATTTTACATTACTCAAATAAAACCAAAATATTTCGGCTCATTACAAATGCTGGACAAAGCACATCCCTAACACTTCGAAACATGAGTTGTTTTTCATCTTGCTTCCCAAAAAACTGCACTGAAGATGAGAGATGCCAAACCAGGCAGTTCTGTGCTGCTAAGTTGCAGAAACCCAAAATCAACAGTAGAAATTGCTGAGCTGAAGAATCCCTGATTGTCCCACTTGCAGGAGGTCAGCTTTGGAAATACTTTAACAAAATACTTCCCACTATAAAGTATATGAAAAGTCTGTAATCCTAATCTTATAGGATCTCTCGGCTATGGAGGTCGCATCCCTGGAAGCACTCTCATGGAATTGCAGAGATGCCAGCAGTGATATGCTCACAGGACAGACCAAGGAGACCTAACCTCAGTTCAGCAGTGATAGGAAGCAGAGCTGGGAAACAGCCAGGAGGAGATAAGGACACAGCCTCTCCCGTGGGTTCCCCAGCCCCACACAGAACTCCTCACCACCCTACGTGGCAGTGTGGGAAAGGCAAGCATGAAAAACCCAATACAGGACAGGCAGCTCAGGGGTTTGGCAGATACACGAGGTCAGGGCACTGCATAAGCCAGCAAGAAATGCTGCAGATAGGGATGCTTCAGATTCCAGCTGCCTCTTGGGCACCAGGAGTGGGGCAGGGCTCTCCAAAACCACATTCCTCCACTGGGAAGCAGCAGCCCTGAGCCCTCTCTGGCGTCAGGTAACTGAGCCGCTTCTTTGCAAAGCAAGAGCTCCTCTATTCTTCCCAAACAATGTTATCATTCGGCAGCTTCACTCCTGCTTATCTAGCAGCTTGAGCATTATCCAGAATGTGGAAGAACTGGGCTCTGTGGCTGCCCCTCTGCCTGAGGGCTCAGTGGGGAGAAATACCCCCCCCCACCCCCTCTGCCTGTGTCTTTGGTTATTATTTGGTTTTAGGCATGGCAGAGCAACAACAGCTCCGGGGCTGAGGATCTCCTCCCAAGGTAGACCCAGTATTTTCCCTGTACCCCAAAAGTCACTGGTGCTCACCTCTGAGTCTCCCTAAGGCTCAGCACTTATGGAGCAGAGGTAGCAGGAGCCACACACTCACAACCAGCTGTTCACTTTGCAAACATCTCGCCAGAGGGAAAAAAAACACTGCCAAACAGCCTGATGAAACACACAAATACTCGCTTGTTACTCAAACACCTCACTGCAGGTGTGGGAAACCTCAACGTAGAGGCAGCAAACAGCATCTCACCTGCTCACAACCCAGCTCTGGACCCACCTGAACTGCTGTCCTTCTGGCAGAAGGATAAGATCCCAGAACCTCTGCCAAGACAGGCAGGGCATCCCCTGTTTGAGCTCAGCTGAGGAATGTGCCACCCAAGAGCAGCAAAAACTGAACCCTAATGAACCCCATCCCCCTGCATGCCCTCTTCCTTAGGGCCCTGTCCCCCAGGGAGGCTGGGATACCTGTGCAGGCTCTTCCCGTACACACAGGGGACAAAGGACAGCAGGACAGGAAGGCTCTGCTCACCCTGGATGGAGGCAGGAGAGCAAAGCACCCATCCCCTCCCTGCCTGAGGCAACCAGAGGTGCCCACCTGCCTGCAGAGCAGAAGCGGAGCTGTGCAGCTGCCACAGCCCCGAGCGCGGGTGGCTGCTGTGACCCCGCCTGCAGCAGCACTCCAGCTTCAGCTGCTGCATCACCTGGGCAGATGCCCCAACACCCACCAGGTGCTGCGGCCTCAGCTTCCCAGGCTGCCCATCTGTGCTGTCTGTCCACCCTCCCCTGCAGCACTGGGCACTGCGATGCAGCCTCAAGCTCCTCACCAGTTCCCAAAACCCTGACACAGGCCAGCTGCCACCACCACCACCAGGTCTTTGCACCATCAGGTATGCACACCCCTCAGCAAACCCTGCCAGGACAGCCAGCAACAACTCTTGAACACCCGCAGAGACATGGAAATTCGTCAGCCAAAGCCCCAGCTCAGTTGCTTTGGGGAGCAGCAGTTCTGCATGGGACACAAGGAGTCTTGGTTTCCATAAGCCCTCCAGCTGAGACCTCAGCTGCACAAGAGTCTCTCTAACACACCAACCACTGCAAAAAAACACACAACACAACCAACTGGGACAGAAGCTTGAAGAGACACTGTAAAATTGATTAGTCATCAAAATCATCAGACCATAAAAGAAGCTCCAGCTGTGCTCATCTTTTTTGTGTGGATAAATGCAAGAGGCAGGGCTCTATTTAAAATTAATTCAGTTTTTTTTGGTTGGTTTTGGTTGGGTTTTTTTTTTTGTTTACTAGAGCTTGTTACTCTGGTTGACAATTAAGGCCATTATCCAATTCCTTTCTTTTTCACCATTCCACTAGTCTTTTTTTCATAGTCTTTGAAGAAGGAAAAAAAAGAAAGATAAATTCCAATAAGTGCTATTTTAAAATGAAAAATGAGAGTTTACAAAGAGCTCAGGAAGGTGTTTGAACCATTCAACTTTCTGTTTTAAGACCCCAGCATGCACAACACAAACAATTCCTTTCACATTGACAGCAATTTCAAGTCACACCGCTGTGTACAAGCTCCAAGTTAAGCACTGGCCCAAATGTTCTGCCAGATCTTTGGCATAAGTGTAGGAGGGCAATAGAAAACAAAGATTTTAATTTTGGCTAGTGTACTTCTGCAAAATCACTGTCAGCACATATTTTTCAGTTCATACAAAACCCAGCAGAGGAAAATTCAAACAATAACTAACTTGGAGGCAAGAGGTTCAAAAAACCTGCAGAAGCAAAACTCTAATATGGTGCAACTCATGGAACTGTTCAACATTAATCATTAACCTGGGTGCTCATGGTATCCCACTGCAAACTGGGTCCTTTTGGCTTGGTTAGAAAACTGACCCACACATTCTGTGGATGCTTTCACAATACCACCAAGAATGATCCACTTTAATAGTTAAAATATCCCCTCAATGTAGATGCCTGCCCTACCAGAATCTATTTGCTGTAGATACACTCTACAACAGTACCCCAGCCCAGAGCACCACACAGAGCTGGCTGCCAACAACAGGTTTTTGTGCTTGGGTATCTTGGATTCCAAGGGCAAAAACCTCAGCAAAGCCACAACCAACATCTTTAGCAAGACCTTAAGACCATGTCCCAGTTCTACCTTTGCATTCATCACCCTGAGAAACAGGAATTCATAACCCCACCACAAAAATGCTCCCTTCCTCTTTATCCCATGCTGATAAAGAAAAAAAAAAATTCAAGGAGGAAAACATGGATTCTCTAAAGAAGGAGCAGCAAGCTGGCTGGTCAAACTCCCAGGCCAAGCTGCAGTTATATCAGGTTGGGTTTAACTTGTCTAGTCAAGCTCTGGCCATCTCCAGCCTCCCTGTGACCCTGTCCCCACACCCCATTACTCTTCTCTTAATACCTCACTGAGAAAGCTCTCACAAATATCTCAGCTGCAGAAATACAATGAACCCTTCTCATTCCCACTGCAATAATTTCTGCCTGGGTGTTAATTTGTAAACTAGACAAATAAAAGACAAACTTGGGGCTTGAATTTGTTTTATTGCCATTGTTCTGTCCTTTGGGTAGGATGGGCAATGCCAGTGTGGCACATTGCTGCCTTCCTCTGGATGTTCAGCCAGCCAGCCTTCAAAGTGCACAAAACTCTGGCATTTTCTAGGATGGCTGTGTTTATACTGCTGTCCTATAGGAAAAAAATCCACCAACTGCATTTTTGGAGGAAACAGGAACAAACCACTGGCTCCATGCCTTGTGGCCAGCTACACAAAATAGCACCACATGGATTCATGGCACATGGATGGTGCTGGTTCCAATGCACAGACACCTTTCTCCAGACCCCAAAGCCTCCCTGGTCCCTTTATATCCAACATCACTATAATCAAGAACCTTTAACAAGCACCAACAATCCCATAAATTTGCTTTTTATGGCATGGCAGAAGCCTAATTACATGATTAAATTCTGTCAAAAATTAAAGCCCACACATTTGCTCTAAAATTGCCATGAGCTCTTTCAGGTACCAAATAAAAGCAACGCTAACATTTCAAAGGCATGTTGGCAACACAGCTGAACCAAATTACATTACTGACCCTAAGTAAATTGAAGGCATTACTTTGAGTCCCTTTCCTTTATTTTCTGTATCTGCTAGTGTTATAAATACAGGCACTGTGATCCCTCTCAATTGTGACCACACAAATCCTGAGCACTAACAAGCTAAGCAGCTCACCTATTAACTCCATATTGCACGTTCTTATTCTACTGGAATCTTCTGCTGTTGTCTCCAGCATAATACTTTGCTGGGCCTCACCACAGAGGTGCAGAAATGTTTTGCTATGAACCCTTCTATTTCTTTGACGCCACCTTTAATGAAGATTGAGCTTTTTAAATACAAGTCACACATCACTTAATTTTTTACAAAAACAAGCCCTGTAAATAAAACACACTCCGTGTGTAATGGGACAAAATCTGTATAAGATATGCACTATGATGGGAAGAGAAAGCTAAATTAAGCTAGTTAATGATTGTCATAAGAGAAGCAATATTTTAGAGAAATGTAACATTGCATATTAGACGTGAGGGAAGGATTGTGGCTATTACACTTCCTAGCAGTTCTCTAGAAATGCCCAGGGAGAGGTTTGTCACACCTGGGGAACAGGAATGATACAGCAAAAACATGGTCACATGGAAAAACAACACAGTAGGTACCCAAGAAGAGAGCAGGTACCCCAAGAAGATGGAACTCAGGTGGGAGACCATCCTTGCCTTGCTTTTCCAGCTCACCACTAGCACTCTGTGACCATCAAAAGCAAACCTCAAACCCCAGCTGACTGCCCAGGCATCCCCCTGCTCTTGTCCTCAATATGGATGCATGCCTACAAAAAGGGAAATAGCACCTGACAGGTTCTAAAGAGATTTTTTTTTTTTAACGACCTAAGTTATCTTTTACAGCTTAACAAGGTAATACTATCATTAGATGTTGTCTTTTTAATTATGTGCACGTATGGAACAAAGGGATGAACCCATATTAGGGCAAGCTTATGTGGCAGTAGCCCTTTACATACCTGATCCATGCCTCTTCCAAAACACCTGCATTAAGGAATGATCTTGAATGACATGGGAAGATGGGCTCAATAGCTAAAATGGGCTCATCTGAGCATTTGGGCTAAAAGGTCTTTCATCTCCCTCTCCTCCTGCAGTCAGAGCCAATACCAAATGCACAGGGCAAAGAAACACCAAGCTCAACATGTAAGGGCTGGGGTGGACCCAGGCTGCAGGGAATAACCCGTATCCTCCAGCCTCAGTGTCCCCAGGCACCCTCACCCCAGTCCTCGGGGTGGCTGTGGGACCCAGCAGTGCTGCGCTCCAGGGTGCACAGAGGCTGCCTGGGATGACTAGGCACTTGGGGGAGGGGGGGTAATAAAAAAAACATTAAAAAAAACCAAAATCAGCAAAAAAAAAAAAACCCAAACCAAAACCAGAGATGGCTTTGTGCCTGGTGTGGCTAAAGAGCTGCATTCTGGTGACTTTTGAGCTTGCTCAGTGCTGCTGACAGGAGGAAAAGGCGCCAGCAGCAGGGAGCAGCCATGTTCCCCAGCAGGCTGGGGGGAGGAAGGCTCCCTCAGGGAATTCGTACTCACCTGGCGGTTTCATGTAATATTGCTCAATATCGGACATGTCCGTGTGCAGCGCACAATCGAGATAGTGCAGGATAACTTTTCTACTGAAGTAGTACCTCATGCCCATCAGAAAGACGGGCAAACAGCAGGTCAGCAGGAAGGACTTGGTCACAACAAAGCACATTACTATGGAGATAAGGAAGAGAAATAAACGACACCTGTCAGAAAAGAGAATTTAGTGTTGATTTCGGAATACAAACTCATTATAAAAATAAATCAATAAAACAAGCACAGTCAAAATATACACTTGCAGTACACACGCAGTTCACGCTCTCGAGATTATCGTGTTAAGGGGACGGCGTATCGCGACGAGATAAGCCGGAGAAGTTTATGAGGTCCTGAAGGAGCCGGTGGGGAGGACGCCCCCACGCCACGCCAAGGCCCACCGAGCCCCTGCGGAGCGGGGCCGTGGGGACCCCGAGAGCCCCGCACCCCCCAGGCCCCTTCGCTGTCCCCGGTGAGGCCGGAACGCGGCCGGGTGGAGGAGCCGCGCTGCGGGCACCGCTCTGCAGCCATGTGTTCGCCACTGCGGCAGTGCTATTTCCATCAGCACCGACTCCCAGGGCAGCCACCCTGCCCGTTCCCTTCCTGGGGGGCTTCTGCGGGTGCCTCTGAGCCGGCGGCTCTCTCCGGCACGGCCCAGAGCCACCGGCTGGGTCCCCCAGCTCCCCAACGCCTGCCGGGGGTTCCCCTCCAGCGTGGGATCCCGTCCTCCCCGGTGTCTGGAACATGGGGTGCGACCAGCCTGCAGCCACCGGGGGCAGGAGACCACCCCAAAGCCCACTCGGGGCGAAGGGCACGCATTATTGATTACTGGCATGGAGAGGGGACACCTTGCAAGCGCTATTTTTGGGCATTTAACTCAGGGACGTGAGGTGACCCCGCGGCTCGGTCCGGCTGCAGGGGGTACCCTCTCCCCACGCCGGGGGTGAAATGGGGGCCGCTCACTGGCGGGCCCGGCTGTCTCCAGGCAACACCGGCACGCCGTGCCCCCCCCTCGCCGGGCTGCGCGGGGGCGGCCGGTGCGCGGTGCGCTCCGCTCCCCTCCGCGCACCCCCGAGCCCTGCAATAACCAGAATGACTGATCTACCCTCACCCCCGCCGCGACCTCCCTTTCACGGCTCCCCGCCCTTAAACACCCGCGCAGGGTCGCGCATCCCCGGCGGCAAAAGGCTCCCCCTCCCAGCCCCCTGCCCCCGCCGCAGCGCTGCGGCTCCGCGGCCGCTCCGCACGATGCTGCGGCGCTCCCCCGGCCGCACCGCGCCCGCGGTCCCCGGCGCCTCCCGCCTCTCCGACCATTTTGTGAAGACCCACAGCGGCGAATAAAGCCGGCGCCCCCCTCCCCAAAAGGGAGCGGATACTCACCCGCCAGCAGCCCGTAGAGCAGCTGAGTGAGGGGCTGCTGCTTCAGCCCCCTGAACGCCGTGTTGGGGATTCGCTCCATGATCCCCTCGTAAAAGATGCGGCGCACCACCTCCTGTTCAGAGGGGTGGAATTCGCGGATATAGACATTATCGCGCCTGGGGTCTTCTTTTGGTGGGGTGAGGGGAGGTGGGGGTGAGGGAGGTGAGCCCGCCAAAGAGGGCCACATCTGGGAGGAGGAAACAATGATCGTGTCTTTTTTGGATCCTGGGATTGATTCATGATCTTCCGCCACAATCTTGGTCTCACAAACCATCTTGGGAGACAGACAATGCATGCAAACCGGCCGCGGGGAGGGGGCAAGGAGAAAAACGGGAGGGGAGGTGTCAAAAAATTAACAAAAAATAAAGATTAAAAAAAAAAAAAAAAAAAAAAAGGAAAAAGGGGAGGGGGAAGGAGCGGGGCGCGGAGCCGGCACGGAGACCCGCGGGCAGCGGGGCGCAGAGCAGCGCGGCCGGGCGGGACGAGAGGAAGGAGCCCCGCTGCATTTTCGAGAGGCATTTATAGGGCGGGGGGGGCCGCGGGTCCCCGGGGTCCTAGAGCCCCCCGCATTGGCTGCGCGGGGTCGCCATGTGATCGGGGGGGCGGGACACCTCCCCCTTGCTCCCCCCATCCCTGCACCGCCCCTTGCAAATTACTACGGCGCGGGGTTGCGCGGCGAGTCGGGGGCCGCGCATCCCTGCCTGCATGCATCGGTGCACGCGGAAGAGGGTTATGAATTTATTTTTAATGTATCTGTTTATCTACTGCGAACGCACTGTGCGCTCAGCAGCTTTCTGGAGTAGTCGCTGCGGGTGCGCGGAGGCGCAGGGAAGGAGGGCCGGCCGGCGAGATCCGCACCGCGTCCCGGCGGGCTGCGGCGGCTGCTCCGCCGTGAGTCCTTCCCAGCGGCGGCGCGGCCCCGGCGCGGGGCTCCGCGGAGCGCGCCCCCGCTCCGCCATCCCGCACGGAATGCCCTGCGGGGCCGGAGCGGTCTGGGAGGTGCAGCCACGCGGCCCCGGTTCGTCCCAAACCCAAGTAAATCCCTCTCTCCATCCCTCAGCGCCCCCCGGTCAGTAACTTTTCCTGCCGTGCCCACGCCACTGCGCGGTGCAGAGAGCGCTGCCGGCCCAGACGCCTCCGCGCCCCTCCGCGGGGTGGTGAGAAGAGATGGAGGGGGAGGGGGGATGCGCAGGGAGGAGGACGGGCTCCTCCTCTTCGCAGGACCCGAAAAGCTTCGGCCGCTCCCGGTTGGAACCGGCCGGCATCTGCCCGAGGCATGCGCCGTGCGCGGCCGGTGCAGGGACGGGGTGGGCGGGGGATGCTGGGCGGGGAGACGGGAGGCCCCGGACCCCCCAGTCCCGTGAGGTGCATCCCCCGAGAGCTTCGTCTGCGCCTCCCCCTGCCCGGTGACAGCCCCCAGCCGTAGCAGCTGTGCCTCTCCTCAAACTTCACCTGTGCATCCCCGCGGGACTTGCAGCTCCTGAGAGCCTCAGTGGTGCCTTCACCCGCAGGATGCACCCTATGAAAGTTTCATCTGCGCCTCTTGCTCCGGTAAGGTGCTCCTGTGCACCACCCATGCAGTCATCTCTCGTTAACATCCCTGTATCCCCCTGCCAGGTGCACATGTCCCTGTGAGATGCACCCATGCACCCTCCCTACAAGTTTTATCCCTGCATGTCCTGGGAGATGCACTCTGTGGTCAGGGAGTGTGGTGTGTCTGGAACTCAGTGGGCTTTTCCCTCCCGGAGCTCACAGGCTACGCTTTGGTCCTCAGGAAGATGCAATGACTGGATCTTTGCTTCAAGCTAAAGCTTGATTTCACTGTGATGATTTCATAGTGGTTTCATTGCTTCACTTTTCTATTAAAAATAGTTCAGGAGTATGAGAGAAGGGAGGGGGGAAGGTTTAGATAAGGACTTGGAAGCCTTCCCACCCAGAGGAGCAGTGCCAGCACCCCACAGGCTTGTACTGCATTGGGCGTCCCTGGTGAGAAGCTGCTCCTCGGGTGGCTGTGGGACCTGCTTGTGGCCAGGCACTGCAGCGCTGCCAGGCTGCTGGAGCACCCGCAGAGCTCCCCTTTCTAACGAGCAGTGCCTGCAACTGCAGCTGGAGCGACCCCCAGCTCCCAAAGCCTCTGACTGTCTGCACTGGAGATCAAAACACAGGATTATAAAAGGCACTGTGGCACAGGTGCAGTAGTGGATGACTTGGCCAAAAGAGCATCTCCTGCTCAAAAGTGGAACCTCCCGTGGGAGGGAGATCACCCCAATAAGCAGAGGCAAGGCACATGGCACCCCTGCATCCCCCCTAATATCTCATCAAGGAAGGAGCAGTTGGACTCCTGCACTTGGGAGATACCTGGCAGACCCAAATTCACCAACACAAAGAGTCAGTGGATGGGGGGAAAAAAACTGAAAAAAATCAGGGCAGTGTTTGCCTTTGAATTCTGAAAGCTTTGGTCCAAAGATAGGAGGTTGCTGTTTCAGAAATATAATTAAGATAATGCTTAGTTCCCACATGCCTGGGTTAAGCAGGCATTTATTTTTGTTTCATCCTTTCTAGTCAGATGTACTCCTTATTTATGAAATTACTACAGTAATAAAAACAACTAATTCCTTAAAAAAACAAAACAAAACAAAAAAAAACCAAAAAAAAAAAAAAAACAAACAACTTACTGCAGTTATGTAACAGCCAAGGGAGCTCCCAATTCTGGGCTATGGACCCGAGTGTTTGCAGATGAGTTATCTTTAGACAAGCACTAAATACTTGTTTACTATTTATGCTGCCACATTTGAGCATCTTATGAGCAGTAATGAATATCTCCTGTTCCCCTGAGATAAGGGGGTATCATGCTTGGCCACAGCAAGGGAACTGAGGCACAGAGGGACGCAGTGATTTGTGCACCATCATGCAGTGACTCAAAGAAGGCACAAAGCACTGGACCGAATTTCCCGAATCTTTCCTCACTGTATGGATGCCAAACTTTGCCTTTATTATTCCGAAGCCAGGATTCAGCTTTCTTTGTAAATGGGGGTGGAGGTTCTGGGGGTGCTGCACCATGGGGAGTAGGGGAGGAGGGAAGGGGGAGCTGAAAGCTATGACTGACCAAAGCAAATGCCAGTGAAAATTAAGGGCCTCCGAAATCAATTGCAAAAGCCAGTCAGGTTCACAGACGGCAGATTTGGGTCCCTGGAATGAAAAGGATATTGTTAACAGCAGCTTGCTGGCAAGGCAACTGCTCTGCCAGGAGCTTTTGGTCTTTAAGAAAACAGTTGTCATCCCAAGTCACTGAGGATTTTACTCTTGAGTTTACTTCTGCCACTTCAGGACCTGAGGGTAAATCTCCCACATGCCATGACCGACTGCTGAACCTCACGGATAGAACTAATTTAATTAAGATGGACAGTTTAAAGTTTGAATGTCGTGCCAGTGCTCTCAGCAGCTCTCGCTGCTCAGTGTAAAACAGGAGATTGTACAGATGTTTGATCCATTGGTACGTCGGGGAAAAAAACCTGGGATAATGAGGGCAGGCTGTGTGACTCTGGGGCCTGAGGAGATTTGAGTATTTCAGTAAGAAACATGCTTTGCCTTCAGCAGGTCTGCTTTAGGCTGACTTAGCTTTGGATTAGCACATCAAACCAGTAAGCCTTGGAAATGCCATTATTTATCCTTCCCAAATCAGCAGCTCTCATCTTGGGTCAAGGGGAGTCACTCCCTCCCATGAGCCCTAGGAAACACCCAGCAAATGTAGAACAGAATTACCAATTCCCCTGCTGACAAGATGATGCCCTGTTCTTTTTCTGAAATTTTAGGTTTTCTGTCCAACCCTGGGCTTTGCATGACTTGAAACATCTTCCAGCCAGATTTTACTGTAATTCTTGAAGCAGTGAGATCTGTGCGATTGCAAATCAGGGAAACAATTCAGGAAGAGCAGTTGCTCTCCCAAAGCACCTATACCTAAGGAGTGGGGAACACCAAGGCAAACCTGTGTGACCCACTGCTCAGTGTCTGCTGGACAAGGAGAGGCCCTGCTGCCTCTTCTGCAAGAGCTGCAAGCAGCCACAATCCTTGGCTCATCAGGGGCTGTATCTATCAACCTCCGCAATTAACTGTTTGACAGCAAAAGCTGCCCCAGGTTATATTAATGCAGTGATTCTGGAACAGCTCATCCCAGCAGGATGAGGCTGTCTATTAGGGATGGCTCCCACCCTGTCCTTTGCAATGTCTCCACCGGTGAGCAGGGGAGAAGATATTCAGGTTTAAAGATCTTCTCAACTGCCTCCAGGTTCTCCTTCAACCTGGACCTTGGCAATTTCAGCTGTTTTTTCCACACTTGACCCAAGATGCTCAGAGCAGGCTGAGTACCCCCTGCAACTTTCTGTCAAAGCAACTTCCCACCCTCCTGCTTTGCTGGGCTGGGGGAAAAGTAAAAGCCTCTTTGTTGACTGCAGATGTGCATATGAATGTGAGGCATTTGCCTAATAAATATCTTCCCAAAGGGGGATTAATTAGCATCCCAAGGTTTTCTCATTGCACTCCCTCTGACTGCAGCAGCTCTGCAGCACCTTCTATTAGGGACGCTGGTTTCCTGCTGAGAGCGTGCGCTGTCCCCTTTCCCACTGCACAGACCCCCAGGGCTGAGGATTCACAAATCTCCTGCTCAGGAGCCAACACTGGCAGCAGCTCCCGTGCTGTGCAAGTGTCTGGCAGTAACCACACACACATTCTGGTTTCCGCAGTCCTGCCATTCACTGTGACCCATCCCAGCAGTGATGAAGGCTCCCTCCTTCCCTGCATGTCTGGATGCTGTGAATAAGTCACTATAAAACCTGACATGCCAAATTATTTCCAACTGGTAAAAATCCATGAATTGGTAACCAGGGCCAGTGGTGGACCAGGACCAGGTAACCAGGACCAGAGGTGGGATCTGCTGACACACACAGATCTCTGCTGGTATTGGAGCTGGCTGGCTTTTGCTTTGGGCACAGCAAAGTGGGAAAACAGGCCCCTTTGGAGTCATGGAGCCTCACAACCCAATGTAGATCTCAGATAGAATGAATCATGTGCTAAAAGCAGTTGAGTTTATATATAAAAGGAAGTTAAGGGTGACTAGCTCAGCTGTGTAAGTCTCCCCGGGGGATCTCTGAAGATTAATCTCTTCCTACAACTTTTTTGGGCTGAAAGAATTTTGTGGGTTGTGAATTAAATACGAATGTTTCCCAAACACTGTGCACACCCACGGCTGGCTTTATCCTCTGTCGAATGGGGATTTTGGAACTTGCATGTACATTTAATGTACAATAACATCTATGTTGAAGAAAACCCATTCTAGATCAAAGCAACATTAAAATCTGAGCTATGTAGCAATTACTTGGAGATTTATCTAAAGCATCTCAGTGCAGCCATCAAGAATACTTTCAAACAAAGAAGTGTTCAAGGCCAGAATGGATGGGGCTCTGAGCAACCTGGTCTAGTGGACCTGTCCCATGGCAGGGGATTGGTACTGGATGATCTTTAGAGTCCTTTCCAATCCAAACCATTCCATGATTCTGTAGAGATTTTAAGCATCTTCATTTAAGGAGTAGTATTTTCTGACACTGGATATGAAGTCCTGGGGAGACAACATCTCTTTCTTCCTTATTATATTTTTGCTGCAAGCATATATATATGTATTTTTTTTTTTTTTTTGAATGAAGGTTCAGTTTTCCCCCCAAATGTTACCAGAAATTTTCACTTCAGTTAGCTGTAGGAGACAGAGCTGTGCAAGCAGACCAAGCTCTGTGATGAATGGGGGAGGCTGTCCAGGGGCTGTGTTGGGAGCACGAGGCCATGAAGGAGGGGACAGGACTACATGTGTCCTGAGAAAAGCTGAGAGCACAAGAGCTCTTATGCACATGGGAATAACACAGGTGGTGTGAGCCAAGAAATGCTCATTTCTTGGGGTTTTCAGTGCAGGACTTTGCACCTTGTCTGTAAATTAGCAGCACCGCTTTGGAAAATTACCTTCCTCCACAGTCAGTTCCTTCTCTTGCTGTAAATAACCTCCAGCCACCTGAATTTTGGCTACCTGCTTGGGTCAGCAGGGTAGCACTATTACAAAATCTGCTGTATCATGAACTACTCTGTCAATGTGTATCCATCTTTGCTAAGGAAGAAGGGGAGAATATGAGGTTATTGACTGTACTTTTGACCAACAGTTATTTTGCTGGTGTTTTAAACAAGGATTGTTTTAACTAATGATCACCAAAGTACAACTGTAGCTTTATGATTGGACTTGGATGAGGAGCATCCTATTTACTCTCCACATGGCAGACACTGCAGCCTGACAGCAGGCAGGGGGAAAGGAGTTTGAAAAGGATCAAGGGGAGGTTAAAAGGAAAACAGGAAGAAAATTGGAGCAGAGAAGGTATGAGGATATTCTGTAGCAAGGACAGGAAAATTAGATTTTGAAACTAACTATGGGAAGAAAAACCTCAAAATACTACTACTAAATGCCCTGGTTCAAGATGAGTTCTGCAATGATAGGGCAGGAAAAGATGTGGCAAGGTTACTTGAAGTTTTTCTGGCAACATTTGAGAGTCAGTTCTGCTGCTGAGCAAAGGAGAATCACATTTTCAGCTTGGCCTGCAAGGCTGCCCTGTAACTGCTTGCAAGGTCCAGCAAATGCCCCAACTCCTCCAGCAGCAGTGTGTGTGTAGCCTTGGGGGAGGCAATATAGATCATCCCCTATATGCATTGGGCTCATGTCAGAGCTGACTTTACACTGTTTTTTCCAGCACTTGATCCAGCCTGGGATTTTTCTTTGCTTTCATAATGCCTTTCAGCAAGGAACTGAGGCAAATTTTCAGGTATTTCCAGTTTTCCTGCTTAGTGATGGCCCCAGGCCACACACTGCTGCAAGACACAGACCACAGATCCCCTTCTCTCTGTACATGGGTTGGGGGAACACTCACTCCAGATGACACAGAGACCTGGACTCCTTCTGGAGAAGCAACACCTATCACAGAGAGAAGAATCTGACCGATCCTCCCTTCTCTGTCTGGGGGACCTCAAGTTCTTAAAATCACACTTCCCACAGCTGCCTGACACTTTGTCCTCTTCTCTACAGAGATCCAGGAATCCAGCATCCTCTCCGGGACAGTTTGAGCATGGGGACAGGTGTTGGACATCATCAGTCAGAGTCCACAAAGAGGTTTTGGGGGAGCCCTGGGCAAACTCTGAGCTGGCCACAGACAGCAGTGCTCACATGTGTCCCCTGCAAAGGGCATGCTGGATATCTGCTCAAGGAAGGTTCCACCCCAAAGTTCACTGGTGGGACAGGAGGATAGACCTGCTGCAGCAGGACACAGTCGCACATCTGTTTCACACACTGTTTTCTGGTGTTAGATGCAGACCTGCCTGGAGAACCAGGAGTCCCTATTTTCCTTGTGTAGATGAAGCTAGAGCAGCTTCAGCCTAGGCTCTCCTGAGAAGTCCAGTTTGGTTTTCTCTGGGTACTGCTCTGATTTTGCTGCAGTGGGGATGTTTTGATCCTTGTGTGCCCTATGTCCTTTAAAACTGAAGTCCTAAAAGCTTGTGAAGTTTGAAAGATCCGGTGGCATTTTCATAGTGATGAGGTTGCTATGTTGAATGCACTGGGCAAATTCAAAAAACACAGTGCCTTCCTATGGCATCACAGTCCAGAGCAATGAGCACAGCCTGGCATCCTGCTGAGGCCAGGGCAGGGAAGATGCCATCCTGCCATTGTGGGTGAATAAAATTGATCAGCCAAAGTGAGCCAGCCTTGAGTCACCTGTGATCCTGCATCCTCAATGTTGGTGCTGAGCTGCTCCCTCAGTGTCAGACAGCTGCTGCTCCTGTCTGTTTATCCAGCTGGGAAAGTGGGTGAGCGCCTTCCTAGAATTAAACCACTGTGCAAACACACACTCATGCCATTATCCTGCAGCTCACAAATGAATTTGAACTTGATTAAAAACAAAATCAGGGCAACTGATGCAGCAGGGGCCAGGGAAGCAATGATGGATACAGGCAAGAGGTGCAGGGCTGGAGCTGCAGTGGCTGGATGACAGCAGCTGTCTTCAGAAAATAGCAACCTGTGACCCTGGAAAAAAAAGGAGCGTTGCTATGAGAATACCAACATCACCCAGTCAATGGTGCCAGCCAGCCAGGGAAAGGAAGGAGGCTTTCACGCCCCGAAGATAGACAGCTTCATGCTGGTCTGGCCCAAGGATGAATTAATTCCGACCTTGGGAAAGGTGCAAGTAGTTCCTTGGGAAACAGAGAGCCGGTGCAGCTTCAGCTGCCCAATGTGCCTCCTGCGTGGAGAGCAGCCAGACGAGCGAATCTGCCCACGTTCGAGTTTTGCTCTTGGGTTTTTGCCCCACCATGGAGCCAGAGGGAGCCCAAGGCTGCTCTGGGATTCTTGGAGGGGAGCGGAGCTGCCCCGGGGGACAGGGCTGGCCTGGGGAGCTGCGTGCGCTGTCCGGGCCGCGCTAAGGGAGGACGAGCGGGGCTCATCCCGCGCTGCGCGGCGCCGCGCAGGGAGCAGGAGAAAGCGAATGCACGCAGACCTCCAGCGGCCCTCCCGAGTACTGCACGGCACTGTCACTGTCACTGTCGCTGTCACTGCCACCCCAGGGACGGGGACCTCGCCTGAGGCGCCTCTTCTTCCCCTGCCCCTGCAGGTGAGTGAAGAAAAGCTCATGTGCGCACTGAGCGGTCCTGTAGGCAAGCAAAGGGATATGGAAGAGGTACTCCTCTCCCCTCTGCTTCAGTGGATGTAACAACCTTATGGTCTCACCCTTCCATGAGTCTGATTTTGCAATAAACCATCTTTAACTGCCTCATCAGTCAACCCTGTCTACTCCGCATCCCGAGCAAGTGGCCAGTGCCTTAAGGTTAAATAAATAAGGTTGGCTGAGGCTGCAGGCCGTGCCTCAGGTCTCAGGGAGAATACAAGACAGTGCCTGTGCAGCAAAGCACTGTGTGACACTGCCCCGTGGCAGCCCTGGCTCCATCTCATTTTGAGGCCAGAGCCTGCAGCTTCTCTAGGAGAGTGCTCCCAGGGACAGGCCCCTGGAAATGCAGATAAACCTGCCCAGTCCTAATGTGGGTCAGGGTCCTGGCGTGGGCTCAGCTGCTTACAGCCTTGGAAACACAGAACCTGAGAGCAGCTGAGACAGTCGGGGGTTTCATTTCCCGCACTTGACCCTATGCTTTCTTACAACGAGGGACCAGTGCTCAGGAATGCTCAGTGGGAAACACTGAAGGTCCAGAAAAGGTCTGCCCTAAGGATTTTTACAGTGCATCACTGGGACAGGCATCACACATAACCTCCCACACACAGGAATGGGTACAGTACAGAAACCCTGTGCCTCCCTCCCCCCCCCCCCCCTTTACTCCCTCCTTCTTTGAGGTGCAGAGGGGCTTTCCCATGGATATCCTCCCTCCTGGTGTTCTCATCCAGACAGGCACAAGGCTTGAACTCATCAGCTTCATGTGATTTCATCAAAACCCTTCTAACAACCACCAGTTAGTTCTTCAGGTGCCTCTATTGTAAACACCTCCATAAGGAATGGTTACTCATTTACAAGGTAATGCTCTACGTGCCAGTCTGCTGCTCCTGCGAGAAAAAAAAGGATCACTTTGAGAAAAAAACAGTAGCAGTACAAACCCCTAGGGTTTGGTGATGGTTTCCTGGGTTTAACAATGACCAAGGAATTAGCTTCGAGGCTTTTTTCTTCTGTGATCCCTTTGCACCACATGGCTCGTTTTACTTAGCCTAATTTCTTAGCCCCAGTCTCCTCCATGGCTTTTTCTGATTTTCCTGATGACCATCACCATCATGCCTTCTGCAAGAGGCAGAATCATCTCAAAATTCAGGACAAATTATTTAGATACAAATGAGGTATCTTGAGTGGCTACAATAAACAGGTTTTATAAGGGGAAAATCAAGACCTGTGCTGGACACAAAATGGAAGATCAGAGGATTTGAATTCAAGGCTTAGTGTCTAATTTCAGCATATCCAAGCAAGGATTGAAGCTTGGTAAGAAAAACCTCCTTCCTTGCTTTCCCTCGTCCACCTGCTGGTGCTCCCTGGGGAGTGCTGCTGACTGCTTCAACTTCTGCACTGGCAGTGGCATGTTGGGCCTGGCAGTATTTGCTTTGCTCTGCTCAATACTGCCTGCATGCTGGGGGGCCAGAGCAGCTGAGATGTGGTGCTGGGATAGTGCCATAAGTCACAGGGCTGCGAGAAGCCCCAGGCTTTTGGGTCAGCATGCCCTGTGCTCAGCCATGCACTCACTCCATGCGTGGCACACCAAGGCTTGGGGCTCAGTGCCTTGTGGTTGCTGAGGATTGGAGCCTTGAATCAGCAGCACTGAGCCAACAGCCTTCCCCATCCCATCCCATCCCATCCCATCCCATCCCATCCCATCCCATCCCATCCCATCCCACA
Source organism: Vidua macroura (assembly GCF_024509145.1). Lineage (NCBI taxonomy): Eukaryota > Metazoa > Chordata > Aves > Passeriformes > Viduidae > Vidua > Vidua macroura. The sequence goes on from NC_071574.1 coordinate 65,524,325, forward strand.
TCCACCTCGTCACTGCTGTATCCTCTCACTGTACTCTGGGGTGCCCCTACCTAGTGGGAAAACTTTTGAGGGTCCACAGGTTACCTTGCTGCTGCTCACCCTCTGCTGTTCCCTGACTACCCCGTGCTATTTCCAGTACATCTCCAGAAAATAGCTCACTCCCCCCGACACCACTGGCTCTCTACAGCAGGGAGCGAACTCAGCAATTTACCAGAGGGATTCTGATTCTTATTTTAGACTCCTATTTTAGCCTTCTTTTTCTTTCTAAATTTGTTAACTTAATCCTTTTTACAGCTCTGGGAGCAAGGTGCAGCATCACAGGGACCCCAGAAAGACTTACTGGCTTCTCAGCCTCAGTCCCTGCAACCTGCTTTCCTCACCTTGCTCCCATGAGCCCCCTTTAATTTGGACAATAAAAGATGCTCTGAGCTAAGCAGCTGCTTTTTATTACTATTATTATTTTTTAAAGCTGCAAACATCACCATCTCTTCAACTATAGCAGAGAAGGTGAAATGGAAGATGTGGGGTTTGGGTATGTATGATCCAGGATGGTAGCAATGTTGCTTGGGACTGAAAACTTCAGAGTCCTAATATAAGTCAAAACTGCAGGTGGTATCTATTACCTTGCAATCTGCTCCATCTCTGTATCCCTCATTGCAAATAGCCCTTCTCAAGACCATGCTTTGCCATGGGATCTGCCTTGTATCTGCCATGTGCAAAAACCTGGTCTCCAGAAAATCTGTGTCATCTCAGTTTCAGTGGCTGGGAAGAGGGTGATTTGCTGTGGTCATGTGAGTCTCTTTTCAGTTGTTTTAACACATCAACATGCTGGTACAACTGGCCCAGATGACATCTGTTATTCCTGCAATGCCAGCTATGTATCATCTTGACTCATTTTCTATTAGATCCAGCTGTTCTGGCTGATATGCTATTGACCTTTTCAGCTGGTTCAGCACTTGGCTACCAGGAGGTCACTGGATGCCACCTTGAAACAGGCTCAGTGCTTGCAGCTATTCTGCTGGAGTGAGGATGGATTTCATCCACCTGTTTGGCGTGTGAGCACCTTGAAAGATCAGCTGGCCATTGCTACCAGCACAAGGTCACTGCCATACCTGCAGGCTTCAGGAAGCATCCATAAATCAGTCTAGCCCTGAAGTTTCAGTAAATTGTGTCATTTGGAATGTGCAGCTCAGCAGCTCATGCCCCCACTCTTGGGAGCTACAGGTTAACATCACAGCATGACCAGGTACTGACTCCAGCTTCATTAGGTGGGAGGAGATGCCATAGTGATGCATGTACTCAAAATACCTATTAAATATGTAGCAGCCCTGGGGGAAAGCAGGGCCAGGGCTTGGGAAAGGGGGGAGGATAGAAAGACAGGGTCGGTGACTGACCAATACACATAACTGCAATACAGGAGACAAGAAGTAAGCAAAGAAAAAAATGTTGAGGCGTCATATTTCATAGAGTGACTTGCTCTTGTGGGCAGTGATTTCTCCAAGTAGCTTTACTTTTTATTTTTGTTCATCTGTTTGCCCATTGTTTGCCTCTAAAACAGCATTTCTGGTTGAGATGAGGCCAGAGTTTATGAAGATTTCCTTCATCGAGTACAGCGTGTTTCTGTACTATTCTAGGGCAAAGTTAGTCTGATCTGTCATTAGAAACCTTTATACATGGGGAGTCTGAAGATTTTTTCAGTAACTTCATCTCTGTTTTTATTGTCTGGTGTTTAAATCTCCTTTTAGTTACTTGTCTAACTGGAGCCACTTTTGCTGGATATTACTCCAGTTATCTGTTGCTCTCCTGGGAGGAGCTGAGGGACAATGTCTGACCATCTCCAACTCTACAGCGACCTTTTCCATGTTGGATGATTGTCCTCTTTTGTCATTTTAGCTTCCTTTTCTAGACTAAACAAACCAAGGCCCATCTGAAACCCAGAGATTTATCTCCTTGTTGCAGCCATTGTGATTTGCAGTGTGTGTCTGCCTCGGTTTCCAGTGGCATTGCCACGGCCCAAATTCTTCAGGAGGATTCTCAGGAAAGAACACAACCTGTGTCTTTGGTTTTGAGCTTCCTGGTGGTTTTGGCTGCTTCTGGTGCTGTGGACAGGGAAGGAAATGGAGCAGAATCTGTCCTTCAAGGCTTTTGCTTTGTCTTTGCTCAGTACAAAAGCCTGTGCAACATTCCTGGAGCAAGGCAGCCTGGGCTGGTAGTACCCTCTTTCTGAGGAAACATGCCTGGATACACTTTTCATCATCTTCCTGTAGGGAGAAGGTAGAAATCTGCTCTCCTTGGGCTTTTCCCACAGGTTTCCTTTCCTCTCTGTAGGTGGGAGCTTATGTAACTGGTGTGCTGCCACAGAAGGCCATCTGGGCCAGAGGTCCTGCACCTTCTGGGAAAAGGAGAACAGAAGAAGAACAAAGGGCAAGTCAGCCCCCAGACACCACATCCATACCATGGTGAGGTTTGGGTTCCTTATGGTTGGATCTACATTGAAGCCCCCCTGGGTCCCCAGTGCTGAGGACAAATTTTTAAAAGTTTCACTTCATTTCTGCTTTCAATAATTCCCTGCATGTCTCAGAGGCCCCAGGGGGAATTCACATCCTGCTCAGGGACTTCCCTCCATCACTGGTGGCAGGCATGAGGCTGTTTGTAGGCTGGAGGGACACTGGGAACAGCACGTTTAGCTCATTTTGCTATCTCAGAGGGCCTGATTGTAGGGAACAGCTGGTCTGGCCAGGAGAGAAGTGTGATAGTGAGATGCCAGATGAAGAAGACTGAACAGAGCTTGTCCCAGCTTGCCTGTCCCCTCCAGCAGATCAAACCAAAACTGAGCCACCCCAGCAAGTCATTCAGATGACAGCAAATGCAAGTCAATGCCTTAATTTTTAAAACCAATTTTCCTCACAGAAAAGGACCTGTTTGGAGGAGCCAGAACCCTGCCTCCCTTGTGCCCTGCTCTGATCCTCAGAGACTCCCAGGATATTTTACTGTACTGCTAATAATGCTCAGTTTTTTCTACCCGAGGCAATTTCTGTTGTAAATTCTGGTTGTAAATCCTTGTAAATATCATGCTGGGTATTGCTTCCTCCAGGGACATCCACCTCCTCGGCCCAGGGGCAGTGGCCATTGCAGGAGACGTTCCAAGACTGCTGGTGCTTCTCACCCCAAGGCACTTTGCAAATCTTTGCCTCTCCTCCTGAGCCAGCCTTGGCTCATTGTGTGGGGGAGATCAAGTTGTCAGCCACTGAATTCTGCTGCTAGAATATTGAGGTGCTGGGACCCTGCAAGAACTTTGGTCTGAATTTAGAGGTCTTACATAAAGTGTTCAGTTTAATCATGATGCTTAATGTCAGGAAAAGGCTGGGATCCACCCACCAGACCTGACTGCCTCAGAAGTGGGGAGAAGCTCTACAAGCAGGAGTATGAACACAGCCATAATCTCATTCTCCCAATAACATTTGGGTAGAGAATATTTTCTCTTTAAGCAGATGAGGACAGTAGAGTGTTCTTGCCTAAACAGAGGAAGGTCATGCCATTTCACAGCCTACCTGGTTTCCAGCTGCTCTGTACAGGGAGGAACCTGCCCCAGGCCCCCTGTCACAGCCACTCCCCTACAGATGGTCCAGTGCCTGCAGAGCACCCTCAATGGTGCTCTGTGCCTCTGCACGGGCAGCTGAATGGGGCCCATGCTGGCTCTGCTTTGCAAAAACAGACCCTGGTGCAGGTAGGCAGTGCCTGGTGGGGCCACTTGTACCCAGACTCCAAGATGTCATTGTTTGAGACTGGAGCAGCTCCAGTTGATCTGATTATTGACTGTAATTGTGACTGTTTGGGTTAAACAGGCAGCTGCACAACTGGGTTTTGGGTAGCCCTTGTTTTAGCTGCACACACTACAGCCTTCCCTGCAGAACAATGCCTGGCCTCCAAGTGTGTGTAGCCAGAGCTCGGTAGAGTGTGGTTTTCTCTCTCTGTGAAGTTTGTTAGGACGTCAAAGAAAAGAATAATAAATCTGTTATGAGTTGCCATGAAAAGCCACAATCACCAAAGTGTTTTCCAGCTGTAAACCTGAAGAAAGATTCCAGTGTGTGCAACTGAAATGTTTCACTTCCATTTCAATTGCCTGTCACCCCACTCCAGCTGCAAAACAATATGTGTCCAGCAATGTCAAGTGTGGTTCAAAAAATACTTTTCCAACTTGCAAAATTACTCAAAGCCAACTTTTTTTTTCCAGCAGAACACAATGTCTTTAGCTCATCTGATCAATTTTTAATTTCCCCATGAATCTTGTTAGCCCAGCAGCAATCCAATAAACTCCAAAGGGTAGTTAGGCTCTGCCATTTCTGTAAGCACTACAGGAATAAATGTGGCGTGTGGAGTGATTTATGCAAGTTCACTTGTGTTTCCCAGTTGTGGTTGCAGTTCCCCTGCAGTTTCAACACTCTTCAGGAATATTCTTGCTTCTTGCCCTACTGCTGTGCTCCTGAATGGGCTGTCTGGGTCTCCCATCTGTGCTGCTGTCTCCCAGCCCACCCACACCAGATCAACCTGTCACTGTGATGAGCGTGGAAAAGGGAGCCAGGAGTGGGGCTAAGCAGTGTCAGTGTCAGCCCACCTGCCTGCCCAGCAGAGTGGGTCAACGCCTCCACCAGCCTGCTCTGCCTGAGGCAGCAAAAGGAGGAGACATCAGAGGACGACAGCAAGGCTGGAGGAACCAGAAGCACAGAGGAATTAGGAGCTAGTGGCAGTTGGAAGTTTATTACATAAAGATGTATTTCAGAGGGAGCATTTAACTTTGGTGCATGAGGAAAATTTCTGGCCAGGGAACAAGACAGAGGCAGTCATTTTTGTTATTAGGTATCTGAAAGGATCATGGATTTCTGATGAGCTTTGAGACCTGCAGAGCTTCTCCTGGGTCTGAGATGTGAAGTCAAGCATGGAATGAAATCAGTTCCTGGGATGAGTTAATATTTAGCATTATTGAACGGTGACCAGGAGACAAAGCAGGGAGGAAGTCTGTGCATGCAGTCAGGTCTTGTGTCCTGCCAGGCACAAGAGTCATGGAGAGAGTCCCAGATGGGGACAGGAACAGAGACTGACTGAGCCAAGGCAGTTGGAGAGCAGAGATCCCAACCATATTCCTGCAAGGGGAGAAACAAAGGTATTCCCACTGCTCCTTCAGTCTCTAGTTGCTGTTGAGGATGAACTCAATGACTCAAGTTATGCTGCTTGTGGAGAATCCTCATCCTTAAAAAAAGGAGTCAAGCGAAGCTGAGATCCCAGCAGTACTTACAAATTCCTCTTGAATGTTAAAGTCTTTGGGATGACAAATTCCCTGGACTACATCGCTAAAGCACATAGCACAGACCTGCTTCTCCTCTGGGGTGTCTCTGACTGCAGTAGGAATGTGTAGTTCTCGTGTGGCCTCCTGGGACCTGGCAGGTCTTTGGGCTCCTCTCTCACACAGCTGCTGGCTGTTCCACAGGGCTCCTTTGGTAGGTTTGGCTTTCACTGAGGACATGAAATTGTAGAATGTTAAGAGGTTTCTTCCTAATGTCTAACCTAACTTTTCCCTCTTTCCATTTTTATCCATTACTCCTTGTCCTATCACTACAGTTTCTGACGTAAAGTCCTTCTCTGGCTTCCCTGTAGGCCTTGTTCAGGTACTGGAAGGTTCCTATGAGATCTCCATGCAAACCTCTCTTCTCCAAGCTGAACAGCCCCATCTTTCTCAGGCTGTCTTTGCAGGGGAGCTGCTCCAGTCCTCTTATCAACTTTGAATTCCCATGACCCAGATGCAAGACCTTGCACTTTGCTTTGTTGAACTTGAGGAGGTTTACACTGGCCCACCTCTCGAGCCAAAGCCCCCCATCACTTCCCGTGCTGGTGGGGGGATTGGGGGATGGCCTCAAGGGTTAACAGCCACTGCCAGCTGTGGCTCTCCAGCAGGGACAGAGAGGGCCCAGGCACCCTGCCAGGAGGTAATGCTGCTTGAGCACTGCTGGCAAAGACTTCAAACCCCTCAGCTAATTTCGGATCTTCTGCTTGTGACACATAAAGTTGCTTTCCCATCTAGGAAAGAGCTCTTCCTTGGGACTAGGAAGGGAAAGGACTATTTATTAATATGACATTGTCAAGAGTGGCATATCTATCTTTCTGAAAGCTCTGTCTGAGGTGGTTTCCTTGATGTGACACTTTTCCTCCAAGGAGCCCCACCGTCACAAAATGCTGGAGACACGATGCAGGACAACCACTCCCTCTTCTTCCAAGAGTCTGAGAGAATAAAAAATGCTGAATATTAAAAGCAGAGAGAAAAAATTGGGCAAAGTCATGTTTACTTTTCCACATTGGCAAAGTCACATAAAACCTTTCATCTACAATAAAATTGCTATATCTATAATAAATACAGCCTTTTCTTTAAGCCAGTTAAAAGCAAGTTTTAGCTGGATCAGACTTGGACCCTACATGTCAGTAGCAGAGGATCCTGCCTGTCTGTGAGGCCCAGGTAAGAAAACAGAAGTGCTTGTCTCCAACTGGAGATGCCATTTTTTTTTAGCTCTCCCTGGTTTAGGAGTTGCTGGGGAGTTCCTCAACCTAAGGAGAGCCACCCAGGCTCCCTTCGGTGCTCCCTTGTGGAGGCAAAGCCTCTTCTACTGCAGTAGAAGACTAAACAAGGAAACCAGTCTGGGGAGGCTGGATTCCCTGTGTCTGGCCTGGGAAGGATGATGGGAGTGGAGACCTTTAATCAGTGAGGGACTTCCCAGAGTATGGTGTTAACAGATGCCAGTAATGAGATCATGGAAGGGCCATTAGCATCAGATGACCTGATCAGTCTCTCTTTGTCCTGAGCATGTGTCTAACCCAGAGCCTCTACCTTGTAATGCACTGGATTTGTGTTGACAGCACGAGATACACATGGCCTGTGACAACACTTGGCAAGGCTGAAAAGGTGTCCCCTAGCCCTTGCCATGGTCTGTCTCCCACCTTCTCCAGTGACAGCTATTGTGATGATCAAAGCTGCTGGATTTGGGAAGTTTGGGATGGGGATTGCTCCTTGTGTGTTGTCAGCTATATGGTGAAGTTTTACTCCTAGCTTCCTGGTTCCCCAGGGAAACAGATATATGTGATTGTAAGGATGTCACCATTATTATAATGACTCTTCTCAGGAAGCCACAGGGTAACAATGCATTCATTCCCCTGCTTTGCTGTCCCTATTGGGTAAATATATCACAATGCCTTGCAGACTGGCCCTGCCTTAGATCCTGTAAATGTAGTGTCAGTGTCAGTACTGGGATTTTCATATCCTAATCCCCACATCTGAAAGTTACAGACAAAACTGAGAACAGGATGGGGATGAGAACTCCTTTCTGACCTTCTGGTTTTAGAGATGGGAGAGTGCTTTGTGCAGCGACTGAGAGGACAGTGAGGATCCTGCTGTACAGGAACTGCTGGTGCCAGGACACCAGAGCAGGAAGAGTGAGTGCAACTGACTCCAAGAGCAGTCCTGAGGCTTTAGTATTGTGTTGTCTCTGTCAGTGTCAATTACTTGGAACTTGGTGAAATTTAGGCTCAGGACATGTTTCTTCCTCCACAATGGTTAAAAAAGCCTCAGATCTATATGAATAAACCTGCTTATTTTCAGTCCAGAAAAAATAAGGAATGTCATGTACTTCTATACTGTGCTGCAGGTTTCCCTCATCACTCAGGGGATGTGCAATTGAAGATTGTGTCTCTGCTGGGCTAAGGGACATCAAGAAATTTCCAGCATCACTGCTGATCATCTGACTAGAGAAGCAGAAAGGGAACACAATCTCCCTGCTGAAAGTAGCAAATCCAGGCACGAAAAATGCAGTGACAACCACAGCAACAAGACAAGCCTCTGGCACAGACAAAATCTCCTTAGTCTCCTATTTTGCCCTGGCACTGTCTGCTTGTTATAGCTGCAAAAGGCTGTAGGAGCACTGGGATGTGCCCTCCAGACCCTCCATGCTGGGGTCACGCAGTAGCTGATGTTACTGCCACAGCCCAGGGTCCCACGTGGCTTCCCAGAGTCTCCATCTGAGTGCTCTGACCCTACAGCACAGATGTTCCCATGCTCCATGGGTATGTCAGGATTTCTGGACATCTGCTTGCCTGGTAAGATTGGCTGCCCCAGTCAGGCTGCCTGACATGTGTAAATTATGGACAAATGTGCTGCAATCTACAAATACCACCATGGCCGAGACAGAGAGCACGTCCCCAGGAACACAGAGAGCTGGCTGCCCTCCCCTTGCTGTGATGTTTTGTGCACATGTAGCAAGTGCTTTCTGTCATTAGCTCTCAGAGACCTTCCTTATAAATCCATCTCAGCTTGGCAGGCTTGCTGCAGAGAGTGGGAGTTTTTCCTTTGGTTCACAAGTGCAGTTGGGATGTGAAGCTGCACGAGTTCACACACTGGGCTCAAATGTTGGCACCAAGACTTAATGCACAGCTGTGGAGGAAGGGAGCAGAGAGGATGGGGAAAGGAACCAAGAATGGAAAAAGAGGTGCTTGTTTGTAAAAGAGGAGCATAGAGCCAGGAAAAAAAAGAAAAAAAGAAATGCAGAAAAATTAGTGAGGAAAGAGGAAAGAGCAGGGAATGAAAGAGGGAGTTTTAGAAAATCAGGGGATGCAATTATTGTGCTGCAGGTGCCTGCCTACAACAGACTAATGTTCAGCTGGTTCTCTTAGTCCTCTCAGAGAAAGAGAGCTGGCATCCCTCTAACTACAAACCACGTATGTGCAAATAAAACCCACAGCAGCTGAAACACCCTGAGATGAAACACAGGAGATTAAATTACAAGCTAATTGGGCTGAGATGTTTTCAGAGAAATTCAAGTTTTGGCAGGAGGCAATTTCTCCTGAGGAGATGGCCTTGTCAAACCCTCCTCTTTCCCTTCTCTATTAAGCAACCTCATTCCTGCTCTGCAGAAAAGGCTGTGCAATTTTTTTTTTTTTTCTGTTGGAGGTTTTCATCCTGGACAAGTCTCCAAAGGACTATGGGACCTTCTTCTGCCCATGCATTAAACCAGTATTGCCTGCTGCATTCCAAATGGGAACTTCTTTAGGTCCCCCATGTCATAACACATTTCTAGTAACATGGTCGGGGACCTCCTGCCCTTGTGGACTCATTTAGTCTGGAAAAAGAGAGTGAAAGGAGAAATTCAGCAGCTGTCCACTCTCCTTGACAGACAAAGATAAAAATGATGGAAACAAAATCTTCTCAGGAGCACAGGCCAGTAAGAGAGGGGCATGGGCAGTCTGCAGCTTGGGAAGGACAATAGGAAAAACATAATTTCATGAGGAATGTAGAGGCTTCCAGAACTCCCAGACACTGTGTCCACAGTTCTAGGGTTATTTCCACTCAGGTTCAGCATTTAATTATTTTAGCTTCTGAAACTCTCTTGCTATTATTATTTTCCTTTTAAAAAGACATCCTTAGATTGTAGCAGGTGATTGAATCTGATTTTTTGGTATGTTACTAGAAAACCTTTTTAGTTGTTAAGACTACCCAATTTGTGTATTGGATTTGAGGTTGAGAATTATGCAGTTGGGCTTTTGGGTAGAGTGTTTTAATTTAAGGGTGGTTTTCCTTTTGTTAATAAAATATTCAGCCTTTAATGTCACATAGTCAAACAACAGTTGGAGAACCAATAGATTAGTGGTTCCAATTCTGCAAGTTCATTAGGAAACCCATAACATTTATCAGGTGCTGAAAGCTAACACATGATGTGTTAAATCTGTGATTTGAAATGAGCTTGATATATAATCCCTGAGACACCAGAGCATCAAGGTTAAATAAGGTTTCTCTGTGCTACACTTAAGAAAGCCAAATGAAAACAGTTGAGGTGAGTGAGATTAACAAAAATTACTTCATATGATAGCAATTTACTTCTGACTCATACAATCTTCCCCTTTTGTTAGTTCCAAAATTAAATAGAAGAAAAGCTGTGTTTTTATGGAAAAGAAAGCTGCATATTTTTTCTTTGGATGCTCTGCAGCTGAGCTGAGCAAAATCTGATTTACTCAGATTTAACCCTAAATCATATGGTTCCTGCAGGAATACCACAGCAGTATTCTATTTTTTCAGGTGCAAAAGAGTTTGGGGGTTTTTTAGTTCTATTTTGTGTGATTGTTCACCCTGCTGACATTTAAGGAAATGATGGTTGGTTTCCCCATTGTGTATAAAACCTTTCCCCTTCCAGGAAATGTTATCTTTTTTCCTAATCCTTCACTGGCCAGGATAAGTACAGCATTATAGGTTTCATACCTTGTTTAATTCTTTCTTGGCTTCAAGAAGCTGTGGTATGTTTTCCAGTCTTCCAAATTTCCAGTCTTCCAAATCTTCTCCTTTAGAATAATCCTTTTGATTCTGTTAGAAAAGTTAAAACAGAATTAATCAGAACAATTTGTTTTTACAACTGTCAGAAAACTTTCTGTACAAAAATCCTACCAAAAATACAGGAATTTTACAAAATCAATGACCTGCTGTACCCCTGGTCAGCAGCAGTGTTTCAGAAAGGCAAGGCAGCTGTAACATGAAAATAGCTAAGTGCCAAAATTTAATAAAAAGCTGTCAAACTCTGACAAAAGGTGAAGGAACAAGGAGTTCACGTTGTAGAGGGCACTTCCCTGTGCTCTGGTGATAATAGATTTGCTCTTCTTCAGGGAATCAACCTGGAATGAGCAGTGACATCACTGATTTGAACATCTTGCCTCCTTTCAAACAGGAGGGCTTACATTGCATTTATATTATATTATTGCTATTATATAGCATTGATATTATATTATTGTTATTATACATTGCATTTATATTATATTATATTATATTATATTATATTATATTATATTATATTATATTATATTATATTATATTATATTATATTATATTATATTATATTATATTATATTATATTATATTATATTATATTATACTATGTTGTCTGCTGTCAGGGTTTTTGCTGTGGCAACTTTAAATGGTGTTTACACAACATGAGTGTTTCTTTGAGTCCTGAACAAGAGCTTTGAGGTCAAATCATTGTCCTCAGCAAGTCCTTGGCTCCCTCCCAAGAAACATGCTTATGGTGTTTGCTTTCTAAGCAGGCAAAATGGTTAACAAAAACATGTCCAAAGACTGGCTGGGTTTTCTGATCACTGCCTGAAGGGTTAAGGCTTTCTTAATGCAGCTGCCTCAGGAGAGGTAGCTGTCTTTGTAGGACTGTCATATATCCCTGTTGAAAATGTTCCTTTGTAAACTTTTATCTGCTTGTTTATGAGCTGGGAATTGATTTCTTGATGACAGTATTTCTTCAGAGTCTTCAGTATATATAGCAGATCCCTCTAGAGTCTTTTGATGCCCCTAAGGATTACAGGTAGTGACTGAAAAATGTTATTGTATTTCTCCTTTTTTAAAAACTTTTTTACTTCTGGGAATTGTGGGATGCCTCGCAAAAGTCAGAGATTTCAGTACATGCTCTGCAACTCCTGCTATATTCATTGTAAGATGACAGTACTACAGAAAGCAAAACTGTATATTTATTTGTAGTCAAAGTACTTTTTGTATTATTATTATATGTATATATTATAGGCAGGAGTAGATATAAAAAATAAATCAGGTAAAAAACCAAGGAAGCAAATGGTGACATTTCCATTGTCTGCCCCAAGGACCCAGCAAGCTGCTGTCTAGATGCACTTACAATTTTGGTATTTTTTTTATAAAAGGAATTGTTCTGGAGCATGTATGACTGAAGTCCCAGGAGCATGGATGCAGGAAGCAAGTGCAGAAGAATCACAGCTGCAGGGGAAAAAGGAAATGGTCATGGTTCTTACAAGCAAAACGAGACCTACCAAGAGTCTCTTACTGCTTATGTTCTCTTCTGTCTGATAGTTTCATGGTGATAACAATATCAAGTGAAAACAGAAGTCCAGCTGTGATGATGTTAATCCAGACAAAATGGCAGGTGCTGTAGATTTGAGGGCTTTCAGCTTTTTTTTAATAGACATCTTGCCAGATGAAGCTTCAAAAGGCCCAAACAGAGGCAGTACAAACACGCAGGAAGGGTAGTTTGTTCAGGGCTGGCTGAGGACTGGACACTAATGTGACCAGGATTAGTTCATGTGGGGTTGGGGACATTTCACCAGGGACCTGCTTCAGTGGAAGCAGAGAAATGACAACAACAGTAAATGTGACATTATCAGTGGAATGTTTACATGGTGACAGTAAAAGACACACACTGCAGTAGTGAAATAGGGTACAGGAAGGGCTTGGTAAGATTATGCAAAATGGCAAGTCACTGCAAACAGAAACTTCTGAACAGAGAAAAGGGCCTGGTTTCTGCCAGTGCCACCAGTCACCTGCTGAGGCTGCACAATGGGAAGTGCCCTGCAGGCCTGGGAGCTGCTGTTCCACTCTGCAGAAGAGTTTGGAGGGAAGGCAAGGAGCCAGGGAGTGCCAAGCATTGCTAAGACTGTATTGGAGCATATGCAAGAAAATGGAGTAGTAAGGGACCTCTGGAGGCCTCTTGCCCAACCTTAAGCTGCAAATTGTGTACTCTGGCTCTGCAGAAATGCCCACTTCCAGCTGCCTGTCCACCACTGCCCAGATGTCCCACGGTGCCCATTTGGTACCTACCTACATAGCTGTTCCATGATGCACACAAGCACTTAGTCATGGCCATCTTCAATGGTGCTGGGTCACATTCAAGCAGCCAAATTGTGCCTTTAGACTGGATACACAGGTGGCCTAACAGAACACATACAAGTCTGTATCGAAGACTGAGGATCTGGAACAATCAATCCAGTTTGACATGAACACCTAGAGACCAAAATAAATCCATGATATAAAATAAACTCTTGAATGGCCTTCCCTTGCTCCTTCCCAAAATGTGATGAAGGAACAAACAGCCAGACTGCCTCCAAGAAAAGTAGGTTCATATAAAAGCAGGTTCACATCCCTCCTGCAACTGGAATCCATTTGGCCAAGAAAACAAAAATGATGTTAGATGTGCTAACCAGCAAACTGCCTGTGAGCCATAATCTTCCTTCTCTCATGTTCTTGTTTTACAACATGCATCCCTTGAAAGGGTTAACAAAGCTGCAGAACAGGGAGGACTCAGAGGGCTCTCAAAAGGCTTTTGATAAAGTCCGGCACAAGAGCTTATTGAGAAACTTGGCCAGGGGTGAAAGGTAAAGTCTTGTCATGGATTAAAAACTGGAGAAGAGATAAGGAGCAAAGAGTAGGAACAAATGGCCAATTCTTAGTGTGGAAAGAGATTAATCATGGATAGCTGCAAGGACAGTATTGCAGACTGGTGCTGTGTTTACTTACCACTGCCCAGCCAGGAACTAAAATGCACTGTTGGCTCAAAATGCTCAGGATAGCCAAGTCTGGAAGATTTAATACAAACCCATGGAAAAATTAACTTAAGAGTCCAGTTCTGCTGGGAGTTATTATCACTCTGCTTGTCTTAAGAGGTATGACAAGAGTAAAAAGGCAAATTGGTGTGAGAGGCAAAGAGGTGGCAGAGACAGAAAAATACAGGCTAATGCTGAGAAGACAAAACAAACACTTATTAAACCATTCTCATGGACAGCAAAATTAGTGCACCAGAATTAAAATGCTAAAAAAGTGAAAAATAGGAAAAGGGAAGTTCTGAGAGCACTACATGGCATTGTATTTGGATTAACTACACTGCCACCCACATCACCTGATGCACAGCAATGGATGGGAGCAAGGCAAGACTGAGACCTTTAAGTGAATATGAACAGCCTACACAGGTGTGCATAAATTACAAGAGCTCTCCATCCTCCTGCTCCCTGCTTAAATGAATAATCACTATCTGGACTCAGAAGAGGTATTTGCAGTTTTCTTCTGGAAATCTCTCATTGGAGAAAAGTTTTGCACAGGTTGTTCCTTTTTTTTTTTTTTAATTGGGTAGAAATGGCAATAAATTCAATTCAGCTTCCTGAACAGGGTTTTAAAAATATATGACATAAATTAGCAGCTAAAATTTCATTATTGCCTTCATATCATACCTAATAAACCTTATTGTCTCCATTTCACATAGAATATCACTGCAGTACAGAGGCACTACTGTAGTCAGTATTTACCTTGAAGGTGAGCTACTTTACTTAGCCTAAACATGTTTATTTGGTGTGGAATGATACATCCACAAGTGTATTTCTCTTCCTTCTCTCAGCAGAGGAGGTCTAGGTGAAAACTTGGATTTAACTTTCTATTTTAAAAGGTCACAGCCTTTTGTTGAGTCCCTCCTCTAGTGTTTAGTGACAGAGAAAGAAATAGTTCCCAAAACTCCTGACTCCCAATGTTATACTCAAGTACAAGAGTCCATAAGTGTCCTGAAAGGTGTCAAGTGGAGTTTGTTCTTGAAATGTTTTGGCCAGGCAAGAAAACATCATCTCAAGAACCACTCTTTGAAGGATGGAAAAGGGATGTGAAAATTCATATGCCCTGGTCAAATCCATCAGATGTAAAGGGAAGCTAAATAATTGAAAGCTGTTTGCTGCAATGAAAGGTGAAGGGAATTTAACCTACATTTCATGTACATATGATCTCTTTAGGACTCAGTGTTACACAATGCTGTCTCAGGAGTACATGGCATTTCTTCTGCCCTTCATTCAATTTCATTTATCCTCAATTCTGATTCTTTTGAAAGGGAATAGAGAAGGGGAATAGAGAAAAATGGACACTGCAATTAAAAAGCAGATTGTGTGTTTTCTACAGAGGGCTCTGTAGCTGCCACAAAATTGTTTGGAAATATCATGGATTCATGGAAAAGTTGTTTGGAAATATCATGGATGACAGCATTGCAAGTTAGTTAGGTGCACAAAATCAGGTAATTAGGTGAATGCAAAGAGGCAAAAGTTGAGAGCTTCCCTGCTATTAGAAATCTCAGACAAATTGCTTGCCCATAGGATCAGATGGGTTTCCTCACATATTAAAGTCTTCCAGCAATTTGTGTTATGCAGGCTGCAGAAATTTGATAAATAGCAATGTCACTTATTCAGGTAGCATCAATATAGAGTTCTGAAGATTGATCAAGTATTGTCAGAGGAGCTGGATTTGCTTTCTGACACATACAACAGGAACCTTCCTGTCATTTCTGTGTCCTAAGGGAATGGTGAAAATGGCCTCTGCAAACAGCTGAGATTTGCTCTGAAGTGGAGAGATGAATTACTTAGGTTGGGTACAACCAACCACCAGAGGTTCCACTTTCTCATAAACATCAGCTAGAGGACTTTTTCTTAAACATGGTCTCTAGCTGTTCTCTCTGATATGAATTGGAAAACTATGGAATTAGCAGAGAATGAAGTTAAAACAGAACCTAAGGCTGATGATCATGTCCTCCTCCTCCCCTGCCTTCACCTATTCTCCAATATATTCATATAATAGAGCTGAATAATTACAGCCTGGGGTCCATGTAGGCATCCCAATGAGCAGGATTGACATCCATAAAGCAGGCTGGTGAACTGGATCATCCAGAGGTGCAGCCAGAAAAGTTCAAACATGAGCTGAATATGAATGGCCATCACCAGACACTGTCTCTCTTGTTCCTACCAGAAATTATTCAAGTGGCAGATTTAGTAACTCACTAACTAACAAGCTCAGGATGAGCAGCTAAAATCTGAGCTCACCCCATCTAGCTCCAGACACTGGACTGTGGTCCCAAGTTTGGAGTCTCACTCCTTGTCTCTGTTTATAGTCAAATAAGAGGTAGACACTGCCTCATAGTGACTGAATAACCGAAAGGAAATGTACCAGAAGGGTTCATCCCCTCATCCAAAGCTAGGACAAAAGCAACTTAATGCATTCCTGACAGCTGGCTGTCAAACCTACTCCTAAAACCCTTTGGCGATGGAGATTTCATCCTCAGATCTAATTTTTTTGAAAACAAAGTGTTTTGGAAACATCCAGTCTGTCTTTTTGAGTTCAATCTTGGATTTCTTGCTCAACAGCTAGAAACAAAATCTTCAAGCCATGTCATTTGCTCAGCGTGGGGCCAGTCAGGTTGGCTTCACTAGATACAAACAGGTGATTTTTTAAAAAAAAGTGATGCTTGCATATGAAAATCAGACTTTTTCATTTCAGATTGTTTTAGGCAGCAGCAAGAGTGGGGCTTCTGCAAGGGGCAGTGAGCAACCACTCACCAAGACAAGGCTGGTGAGAGAGAGAGACAGAGAGAGAGGTTCTGTTAGCAGCTCAGTGACCATCAGACATGGCACAAGGCAATGAGCTAGGTCTGAGGTCCTCCCAGGAATAATTGCTGTTGTAGTTACTACACGTTATTCAAGGATGAAAAAATTGTATGCTTAGGAAAAGCACTTATATATTTCAAACTCTAGAAGTCATACTTTGCTTCCAAACTACAGTCAATTAGTTTTAAAATGTCAGTTATGACTTTCAATATTTCTGTATTTGACAAATAGGTTCAGATTTTTGAAAATGTTGGTTTTGTTCAGTGTTTGCACGTCAGCCTATTATGAGTCTCTGACAGAGAGCACCTTATTATTTCTTAGCCAACAAAACAATTAATAGTAATGTGCAAACATAAAAAGAAATACTGAATATCTGAAAGTCTTCCTTATGTATTACATTTACTTGTTCTCCTTATGCTCTGTGTACATTTCAAAGCAGCTTTCAGCCTCATAGCTAGCTCTGCTTTGAGCAGAAGGTTGGACTAGAGACCTCTGGGGTCCCTTTCAGACTGAATTATCTTCAATCTTGAGTGCATTCAACTCATCTCACTGAGACAACCCCTCTTCCAGCAGCCCTGTGTGATGGGCTCGCCCTGTGAAGACCAGCAGGGTTTTTGGCCTTCTCCAGACTCTCCAGGACCTACTTGAGAAACGATAGCCAGAAGATATGGCACTAGAAACTTTTAACAGCACTTTGCTGGGAATCTGCAGCTCCAATCCACCTTGGTACATCCACAGAGAAGCACTTTCAAAGCTGCTGATTTTCATGACATATCTAGGAAGATGTGTATGTCTAATATACGTGGGCTGAATTATGTTCTGGAGGTGCCTAGTTTCCTATGAATAAATGCAAAAAGGTAAAATACTATTTTAGGGAAAACCAGCCTCCCCTCACAGGTTATCTGAAGCACCAAACTCAACTGATTGCAAAGAGAAATTCAGTATTAGGTGTACTGGATTTGAGCTCCCAGGCTGTGATGTAGGCAGTGCCTACATCAGGCTGAGATGGACTGCTGCCATTCCAGGCAGGAGGATAATGTGAGAAGCAGTGAAGTACACAAACACAGGGTTGATGACCCTAGAAGGATGCTTCACAGACTTGCTTTGGTGCAGGAAACATCCAAGGAAATGGTTCCAACAAGAATTATGCAGAAACCATTCTGAATCTCTACCAACACCACAAATAGTGGTTGTAGAAATCTGTTGCTGAAGAAACAGGGACAAATGAGCCTCCTGTTCTTTCTCAATAAACCCAGATCTCAGTAGGGCCATTTTGCATAGTGAACGAATTAATCAGCCCAGGCACTAGATCAGACAAATAATTTCACTCCTGTGAGGAGCTGTCAGCACACTAGAATGATGAAACCAGCTAAGTATGTGTGGAACTAACTGGAAAAGAAAGTGATACATGACCAGAATATATTTTCCACTCAATAATGCCTGCCTGAATTTAGCCTCTCCAGTCATGCTAAACTTCAAGTCTGGAAAATACTTTGGGAGGAAGAGTAGACTGTCCAGTGCAAATTGAAATAGTCAGCACTCCTCTATGTGTGGCACCAAAACATCCAGTCATCCTTCATGCCAGTCCCTCAGCTTTTCAGGAATGATTGCTGACAACCTCACCAATTATTGTGCCATCTCAATTTTTCATTCTTGGGCACAATAACAGAGAATGACACAGTCACCAGGCTTGCAAAACAAACCACCAGCAATTCTGGTGCAATTGTCAGAAAAGGTGTAGACCACGACACAGCAGAGACACTCCTGTGCTTGTACTGTAGGACAGCCTCACTACAAATGGATGGATGATGATTATCCATAATTTAATCACCCAAATGGCTTGAAAAGTCTGTCACTGGCCACTTGAACTGACTCTTTCCAAGGGGGAATTGCTCCATTAGAATATTTTCAGAGAGGGACATTTTGAGGTACTTGTTTAACGTCTCGAAAGCTTGATGCAACATTGTGACATTTGAACAATTTGTATGGATGAAAGCACCCATAATTGCCATTTTGCAAGATGAAGTTGTTTCTTTGACTTTCTAACATCACTCAATTTGTTCTCACAGGCCCTATAGTAAGACCCTGTGATTACATTTTTTATTCTTTGATTTAGTGACTCCAATTCTTAGGAGCTTATCAGAAGCTTCATAGAATTCAGCATTTATCTTAAAGATCTAGCTTCCAGGGCAACTGATTACATAAGAAAGTCATATTTTATTCAAAAGAATAAGTTTCTAGTCCTCTGGGTTACAAGCAAATTTAAAACTCAGATCTGAAATATCCCAATGGCTTGTGAACGGTAAGATAAATTGGAAGAATGCTTCTTTCTGTATCTCATCATTTTGAGGTCAGTCTTAAAATGAAAGACTCTTGTAAATCTTGTAAAATGGCAATTATAGGTGATTTCCTCCACAGAAACTGCTCAGTGTCACACTGAGACAAGCTTTAGAGAAGTCTGATTTATGATTTTGGAATATTTTAATTTGGTGCACCATAATTTGAAATCTATAACCATGAACATTTTGGTGCTTCTGTCTCCCATATCAGATACCAAACATTTTATGTGAGAGTATGAAACCTTTAGCCTGTGTTTATATTTATACTCCCCCCAGCCAGCTTCCTAAAGAGTAGACACAGATATTGCATAGACAATATAATTCCACCAGATTAAAAAAACCCATCATATTGACTACCTCTTTCAGTCAAAGGCATTACATGGCATCCTGCTTTGCATTGGATTTTGGTATTCTGCATTGGATCACAAGCATTTCTACTATTTTATGTTTTGTAGCTTTGTTAGTTTTCTCTCTGTGGAGTCTCCACAAAATCTCATATCTGTACACACAATGACTATTCTGTAAATTTGTGGGTTTGGTTGAGGGGACACTTAATATTCAAAATGCAATATATTTTTATCCAACAGCTACACAACAGATATTAATAGAAGACAGAGATAACTTCTGTGAAGTGCATGGACCTTAGTTCCTGCTTTTCTTTGCAGACCAAAACCACAGTCTCTCAAACAGCATTTGTCTAAATGTACTCTTTGTTGTCTGTGTGGAGCTATGCTGCAAGTCCCAGAGTTTCCCAGGGAAGTGCCACTGCTGGAAAACAGAGCACTCTGGCAGAATGAAGACTTTTTTCAGGTCTGCACTGGTCTTAATTCATGCAGCAGCTCCTGAGGAATGCTCAGAGCCAGGTGAAGAGCCAATGCAAGGGAAGGCCAGGATAGGGACTCTGTTTCAGCCAGTCCTCATGCCCCACAGGAGGGGTGTGGTTACCAACCCTAGACCAACAGTGGCTCGGCAGCACGGGAGGTGAACAATAGGACAAAAATGTTAGGTAAGAGGTGTACGTATGAAAAGGTAACTCTAAAATACAAGAGCTGAGTGCTCAGCACCTTCATAAGGTGGTGTTCAGTTCTCTCTGCAGGGCACAGAATGAGAGGCTGGCAGGCAAAGGCCACTGTCCTGCCAGAGCCTTGGGTGACCCCATCCAGTGGCACAGGGTATGGGTATTCACCTCCTAAAGAAGAAGAGCAATGCTGGTGAAGACTGCCCAGTTAATTCCACCTCAGGTGTCCCCCAGATATGATCCCAAAAGCTAAACTGAGCTGTAGAAGATGTAAAAGATGCCTAGTCCCACACTGGGTGTCTCTTTGACCCTAACAGAGACCTTGGGCTACTCCTGGAATAACAGACCATATGTGAAAGCAGAATTTATAGCATATGATAAATGGCCTCGATATTCTCACTGGAAATTTCTTTGTGTTTTGAAGTGTTCTGAACCTACAGCTGTCTGAAGCTTCTAACAAACAAAATTCTTGGAAAATGGCAGTTCAGAAACAATGCAAAGTGGTGCTTGAAAATGAAATGTTCTCCTTATTGAAGATTAATTTTTAACATGCATACCTAGTTGCTTTTCACAAAAACCTGCATGCAATCACAATTCTCTTTTCTTCTAAAGGTTATACAGAGTAGATGCAATGGAGAGCAGTATTTTTAATGTATGTGCTAATTTAAGTTGTGACTTAAATAATGCTATGTCGAGCACCATAGAGTGAAAAAGTGGTAAGTATTTAAAAATGAAAGTCCCAATTCATCAGGTGCACTCATTAGTGGGATTATTTCCATACATGAAGTTTGGTATTCACTTAAGTACCTTTTTGGACCTGAGCCAGGGAATAATATTGATTTTGATGAGCTTTCCATTAATGACTCTAGAAGATTAAACACTTGGTTTTGGGGGTAATCACACAAGTAAACAAATTGTTTTGATTTTCTCTAAAATATCCCATTGGTCCCAAAGGCCAGCTGGTTCAAATTTACTCTTGGAGTAAATGCTTAGTTGCCATTAGATGTCTGTGAGGCAGGAGATGGCATTCTATAAATACTGTATGACCATGACCACAGCGGGGTGATGCTCGTTCCTAAATTGGATCAAGTGAATGCTGATATGTGAAATATGTTCCCTGCTCTTTCCTGGCCTCTTCTCCCACTACCCTGGTTCTGCTCCCTCTGATTGCATCTTACCATGCCTTATACCCCTTAATGCCTGGCTAATTTTAGAATCAACATCATGCCAAAGGCATGGTGATAATCATATATGCATAGACAAAATATGTGAAGCCCTGTAGGTTGATAGTGTGCCATCTTCTACGGACATTTATAACCCCCTTGGAAAGGCTCACTAAGGAAATGACATATGTTACTAATTAGTCGTGTTGCTAATAATAGTCATCTTTGGTTTACAGTGTTGGTTTCTTTAATCTGGAGCAGGTGAGAATCACGCAGGGTCCATGACCTGCACAGGGTTTATGAAGCAGTTTGAAATGCGAAGTAAAAACAGAAGTTGGAATGTGAGTCACCTACAGACCCAAACAAATGCAGACTTTGGGTTACTTTTCTGTGAGAGCAGTATGCACACAGCCAGTCATTGCTGTACCTTACTCTGAAACCTGGGAGCAGAGAATGCCTGGGAAGAGTTGGGGCAGCATTGTCTGGAAAGCTTCCAATACTCTTCCAACACTCATGGGAATTATTCACCATGATGCTGGAGAAATTTGGGTTGAAAAACAGCAACTGTCTAACCACAACTGAAATTATGTAGGATTAGAGGGAAAAAATAATTATCCAGGCAAAATTATGTGTAATATTTTAAAGTATGTTCTTCCTTGAATATGACTCTGTTGATGCAAGCAGATACTTTATAAATGGGATTCTAAGTGGTGTTCTCCGTGGGGTAACATAGACCTTCTTTGAGATAATCTTGTTAATGCACATGAACACACAAAATATCCTGGACATACACCAGCTGCCAGTATTCCAAGCTATGATTTTAAATCTGCCACTAACATCTCTTAGATTTCCTTCTAAAGCTTCTCTGACTGTTCTTTTTAAAATAACTAGTTTTTCTGCCTTTTCTATCAGCTTCTGTGACTTACATCTCTAGTTGTCTTCCTCATTCACTCAAATATCTGAAAAATGCCAAACTCCCTGCATTTAGATTCAATCTGGAGTCAATGGCTTGTAGCCATACAACACAATGTTATCTGATGACAGATTACTTTAGCTGTGGGGGTTGACTACCAAAAGGCTGTATTAATTTGTTCTTTTTAAACAGAGCTTGACCACTTCTTCCACCTGGCTTGAACAAATACAATATTCCTCATCTACAATAAAGCTTCATTCAACCATCACCAAAATAATAGGTTATTATAGCCTTAACCAACCTAGTCATCTCACCTTGCTAATTGTAAGGTTTTTCTACTAGTTTCTATATTAAGTATGCAGAAGAAGAAAAAAGAAATAGGACAAATATAATTTTATAATGAGATAGATAAAAATCAGAATGCCCTTGGCAGTGACTGCTCTAAGTTATATCCCTATGAAATAACAGGAAGACGGAATAAGGAGAAGAGAGGTCGTAATAGATACTAAAGACATGGCAGTCGACAAAGATGGGTGAAGTAGGCATGGATCATGGCTGTGTGGAAGCAGCTTGGAAAATTCAGAGAAATCAAAATTATATCTTCAGAACTATACCTGGCTACTCTGGTAAAGGCATTTGAACTCTCTCATTTGATGCCTGTAAATCATGCAAAATCTGCCTTGTGGGACTTTTCATAGTTACAAAACTATAATTTTTGCACTGTGAATGAAAAGACTGAAGAGACAAAGAACAAAGCCCTTGGTTTGGTGCTAAGCTAATACCAATGAATGGGTGTGCTGCTGAGGGAATGTCATAGATGTGAGGGCACTTCTGATGGCAGGAAAATGTAGAAATGAATTTGTTTCTCTGTGATGTGGTTAAAAGGACAGGCCTCTTGTGGTAGATCACACTCATTTCCCACCTGTGTTTTGGACTCCCTCTAGCCTGCAGAAAGGAGGCAGCAGTGGGATTTAAAAACTCCCCCAAATTGCCAGATCCTCAGAATGGAACAGGGAGAAAAAATTCTCAATACTTCAGGGAACTTGAAAGGGTCTTAATGGACAGGAACACCTGGACATGTCATAAAGCCTCTCTCCCCTGTAAACAATGCAAGATGGAGAAGAACTGGCAGTGAGTCAGCCAAGCCAGTGTTAGAAATCCAAGGGCCATGACTGTAGCAGCAAATCCTTTGTCCAAAGAACAGACTGAAGGAAGAAGACAAGCAGTTTTCCAAGAACTGGTCTGACTGCACTAACTGTAAAACTCGTACCCAAAAGCAGAGGGTGAAATGAGGAAACAGTCAGCAATCATTTAATAGAAAATCAAAATATGGAGAATTGAATCAGTCAAATTATCAGAGATATAAAGGGAATAATTATATTGAGAAAGGATTAAGTGGTCAGAAGAAGGAGAGGCAATGACACGATCAGAACTGCTGGGATCTTTCTGACAGCTCAGAAACAAGTCCTTGACAGTCAGTGATTTGTGTCCTAACCAGCAAAGAGGATAACAGTTGGTGTCTTCTACACACCAGCTATTCACACTTTAGTTATTTGCTTGTAGATACACAATTCACAAGTATAAAATGTAACTGGAGGGAAAGAGAGGGGATCCTTATTCTAATACATGCTGGAGGCATTTTTCTGCCAAAACTAAACAGCCTTAGAAATTCTAAAAATTGCAAAGTTAATCTACTTACTCAAACTGTTACGTCTATTCCAGGAAATTCAGTATTAAACCTCATCTTGACAGTCTAAGAAGAACTGACCACAGAATTAATTTTAGTGATGGCTTTGATACAAATGGTTATACTTAATTGGATTTCTTGTATACAAGCAAAATGAAGCTCAGATGATTATTGTAGTGAACTGATACATATATTCAATCCCTTAGAGAAGTGTCTTACAAATAGAAACAGTGATAATCCAAATAACTTGGAAAGAAGCATGTGAAAATATGATTGTTAACTCAAGCTTTTTAAAGATTTGTCTTAAAATGGTCAAAACATATTCATAACCCTGCAGTCAAGAATCAGAACTTCTGAAAACCTTACTCAGAGGCAAAATCAAGTAATTAGTTAATTTTTGAATAAACACAATTTCAATTGACAATAGAAACAGAGGATTGTTTTAAAAGTTTTGAGGAAAATATTTTTTAAATCCACTAAAAGGGAGGCAAACTGGCTAAACTAGACAATCTCAGAATTACAAGAACCATAATTAATGAAGTAAACTTCTACCAAGGCTGCACAGGGCTTGTCCCCATGCTATTATGTATTTCTATTGCTCATTGGGTGGTGAGGTGCTGGCACAGGTTGCCCAGAGAAGCACCTCCACAGAGTGAAGGTATTGAGCAAACATGAAATTGGGTGGACAAGATGATTTTTACCATGACTGAATGGAAATACTGTATTTAGAGTAAGAGATTCTAAGAAATTTTCACAGCCCAAGACACAGTTCTCTGGAAAACTGACTTGGGAAAGCATTAAAAAGCAGCAGTAGCTGTTTAGGCAGCCGTAGCCTACGGGTTAATGTAGTGATTAGAAAGGCAATTGGGACTGAATGTCCACACTGGATTGTCTCTAGCTTTAGTGTCTTCCTTTTAGGGGTCCAGAATCTAAGAAAGTGTCAATAAATTTGGGCAGGAATAGTTGACTCAGGATGTGGCTTGGAAAAACAATCACAAGAAGAACCATCTCTGTCATCTCTGTGACTTATGAAAAAAATGGAAGGTGACTGAGTTTTTTGACCACTGTCTAGCAGAAATCTGACAACAAAGGACTTCATTTTTATGGACAAAGGTGCAGGAGTCCAACTATGAGGAGCTGAGGCCAGGCAACTTCAGAACAGAGGTTTCTACCAGTGATGGAAACTGGCAACTAGAACAGTTTACTAGAATATGTTCCATATTTCACTGCTTCTTGTCTTTAAAATCTTTGGATCAAGAGAAAGGTTTTTTGTTTTTTTTTTTCCAGGAAGATAGTCTTGCTGAAACAGAATTCTGAGAAGGCTCACATCTCACCTTTGGGAAGGTGTTGGACTAGAAGACTGTGGTAAGTACATCTGACATCTACAACAGAAGACTAGGGTCACAAAGTTCTGGCCTCATGAGAAACAAATTTGGAGGCTGGATTTTAATCAAACATGTCTTTCTATGCTCCTGTCTTGGAACCATCTTCATATTATTCCCTCAAATGTTCCCTGTAAAGAAATGTCTAAGAAGGAAAATTAATTGCAAGTAAGCAGATATTGGTTTTGCTATGCTTAATCTAAATCCCAAATACATTCTTACTGGCTTTCCTGGGGTTTGGGAGATGTCAAGTGACCTCGTTTCATTGAGTCAGTTGCTCAGATTTAAACCAGGATTGCAAAATTAGTGATCAGCCTGTGCGCTGTGCTGCCGAGTGTCTGGTTGCAGTTTGTGCCATATGTGCATTCCATTTGAAGGGGGCCTGTGAGAATTTTGAGGACATCTGTTAGCAGCACTGTCCCACAGGAATGCTCACAAGTCACTTGTGAAACAGCCCATTTTAATTTTGAAAATCCTCTGCTTTTTCTATGAGATAGGGGATTTTCTTTACAATTTGTCAGGGTTGACTTTGCTGAATCCAACTGCACCAGCTTTGGCACTCAATTCAAAACCCAGTGTTTGGAGGAAAATAGTGCATCTTTACTAGTCAAGATGTACAATTTGCATTTCATTCATTCATTTTTCATTTGTGCTGCCAAGTGTTCTAAGGCCTTATGATATCTCTAGTTTCCCAAGCAGAATATTTTTTAAAACAGGAAGTATTTGAAATTCATCATTAAAAGAGCTTGTCCACTTTTCACAAATCCCCTCTCATCTTGAGAGACCAAATATTTCATAGGCTCAAGTTTCAGAACAGGATCTTGAAAGGCTCAGGGAACTTCAGCTTCCCTGTATTTTGAAGACATTTTGAAATCACACCATTTCACATCTCAGTGGAAATATTTGATGATTTCATACTTGACAATTACCTCTCACTACAACCCTGGTCTCACAGAATGTTGCTATTGATAGCTCTTTAGTGCCCTCTCATGATGATTTGTGTTTGACAGCATAAGAGAGAACATGCTCTTTTGGCTAACTCAAGAGTGATGGTTGATGTGCAAACCTCACTCACTCCTGCACCTTAAGTGGTCCTTTGTAATGAGATAAATACGTTTAAAAATTACAGTCCCACCATTCATCTCCACCCCTCTTATGGGACCAGAGCACAAGGCTCCTGTACAATCCTGCTATTGCAAAAGAGAACTGAAAACCCAACTGGGTAGGGTTCTGTGTCTGTAGTGAGTATCATCTCTATTGCCCAAAACTTTCTAGGTTTTTGCAGGAGGCACAGAAATATAGGAGTGGTGCCCTAAGTCTATGAATGCAGATAACAATACTTCTCTTGAGTTCATCAAGTTTAGTATTTTATCAATGACTCAGTCTTAAAAAAAAGAAGGTACCTTGTAAACTGACGAAGAGTAGGGAATTAATGGGGGAGGACTACAACAGAAATTGATCTGGCCTTACTCAATTTAACTATATGAGCCTAGGTCTTGTAGATATGTGTGTGTGTGTGTGTGTGTGTGATTGAGCATTAGGCAAAATAAAACCAAATCTCTTCTTTAATCTACTTAATTTAAATATTTGTGAGAAGTCAGCTGGTGAGTGGTACGTATCAGAGCTCACTGAAGATCTCCAGGGAAAACAAAAGTATCTTAAAAATATTAAGGTCCTTTTCTGGCTAGTCACAGTGCTGGGGCTGGTGCGATGCTGAGAATGCATCCATGGGTCCATTTAAAAACATTCATCAGAGGCATTTTATACTGAAAAATCAGACAGAGCTCTCAGCAAGCTCATCTAGTGGAAGATATCCTTGCTTATTGCAGGGGAGTTGGATTACATGATCCTTAAAGGTCACTTCCAACCCAAAATATTTTATGATTCTATGATCTCTCTTTATATACTATTGGTCAGTAAAGTTGTATTTTAGACATTAAATGGGTTGTTTGGCCTAAAGAACTTGGG
Organism: Vidua macroura; assembly: GCF_024509145.1. NCBI lineage: Eukaryota > Metazoa > Chordata > Aves > Passeriformes > Viduidae > Vidua > Vidua macroura. Next base: position 65,551,028 of record NC_071574.1, read on the forward strand.
TGGTTACAAGGTTGGGGTTTTTTTCAGTGAGAATACAAATTGACCTGTCAAAGCTCATAAATAAAAAGCTTGGTGGAATTTGGCTACTTTTTCACAAAGATACAATTTACTCTTCTGCTTGCTTAATGGCTCAGGAAGCTTAGATTTCCTTCACAGGAAAAGTTTCCAGAGCAGTTTAGCTGCTAAAATAATGTATTTTTAACCATGGTAAAAGTAGTCATCTGTTTCATTACTGGTACTTCTCTGCCATTTTTTATTTACCGGTATCTCTGGATGAGAAGGAGATACCACGAAAGGAATAATAAAGTATGTCTGAACAGTAGAAGACTGTAAGAACTGGCAAAGTTAGCTGATAACAGAATCAGTACCTGAAAAACCCTTATTGTGGCTGTTTATCTATAAACAAGATACTTTCTGGGAAAAGGCCTTTAGACAACACAGTCTAGAGAAAAGTGTCTGGGAACAGGAGATATGACATCTGCAAAGTCCTTATCAAGAAATTGAACCTGAAACACAACTCAAAGACGACTTAGTGGGAAAATAAACAATCTTGAATAAGGAGATACACATTTTGGAGGTTTTCCTGTCCTTTTAAATTATGGGTCCTCTTCTTAAACAGCAGCTCTGTTAATGCTTGGTTCTCAAGATCTTTCAGATGGAAGAAATACAAAAAACTTCAGATGAAGGACCACTTTGTTGCTGATGGGGAATCATGCAATGTCCAGCACCACACAGTGAGCTGGAGGAATTGTAATGTTAACTATGCTGCACAGCAGCTCAGAAGGGGTAAGAGCTGAATCACAGCTTGATCCTGCTATCCCACTGAGCTGCAACCCTTTATGGAATAATTGCATGTATGTCAATGGGATTGCAAGGAAGGTGATTTCTGCGTGGAGATTTTAACAAAGCAGTGGTTTTGAGAAAGGGCTTCAAGATGTATTTATTCCTAGAAGAGACAAAAACTAATTTAAATCTGTTTCAGTTACAAAGCAACTGAAAACAAGGATTCAAAAACTGCTGTGCTGCCATTTTGTCTCTGCAACAAAGGTGTCACATAAACCTGCAAGTAGCTGCTTAGTGGCACTGTTCTGTGTGGAGCATTTCCAAACCCCACTAAGCAGGAGACAGAGCACACCCCAATGGTGGGACCCTCCTCACAGCCTTCAGCACATTCAACACGTCTCACAGTTCTCTCAGTTCTTTAATTCCTTATTAAAAATACTAAGCATCAGTCCTATTAAGAATATTGTAGGGGAAGGTTCATGTACATTCTTTGGCCTGTTGTAACTGATCTTTTTTTTCCTCTTAGGCAATTTCTAGTCCGTGACAATATTTGGTCTCATATACCAGGGTATTTGTTTCCCAGATTGCCTCCTGTGGAGGACTTTGTCCTATGTCTCTTGGAAGTCCAAGAAAGTCACATCCATTCTTCTGGCAATGTACTAAAAAAACTAGTAGATTAGGGACAATTTCCCTTCAGTGAATCCAGACTGAGTCGTCCCCATTCTGTCATGTTCATCCAACTAACTTCTGGTTTTGATTAGTTACAGCCAATGCAGCTGGCACTGGAGAAAGGCTCGCTGGTCTTCCATCCTAGGATCAGCTCTTTCTAAAACACAGATATGACATAAATGAGAGGCAGCATATTTTTGTTAGCAACTCAGCTCCTCTTCCCTTAAATTCCTCCGGTTCTCCTGGGGTATATACCTTTCATTCCTAGCAGCTTGTGGCTCTTTCGCTTGTTCAACACCTCATGTTTTAACATCTCACTGTCTACAATTTGAGCCTGAAAAAATACATCTGGGGCCAATATTTCCCAGCATTCTCTGTGGTGCAGACTGATATTAATAAATCCTTTAACTCTGCTGTAAAGGTCTTTATGCTCCTAAATACTTCGTTGTTACCTTGCCACTCTGGGGAGTCTCTCAGTGGCTTCTTGTTTCTGCTGTGGTGAAGCTTGACATTGTGGACTATCTGCCCCTCTGAAAGCACTGTTCCACAAGGCACATGCCTTTGGATACGTGCCTCCATAGGACTGCATTTCCATTTGCTGATCTTTGACACTGAGGCACACTGCTGTCCTCACAGCATGCAGCTGAAATAGATACTCCTAAAATGCACAGTGCACGTGCAGAACTGGAGCTCTTTAGAAGCCTGAATATGGCCAGGTTCTGCTCTAAAATGAATAAAGAAACCATTCAGATCCCCAGTCATGGCTTCTTTTGAGTGTTCAGTTACCACAAAATGAAGCATCAGTCTCATGGTGGTCATGTGCCAAGATGCCTGGTTTGAGGAAGTGCATTCTCTGGAGAAGATATTTCCTTTGAGCAGATAACACTGAGCCAAAAATTCCTTTCAAAATTGATCTTGAAATAAATGGTGCATTATTTCACAGGCTTCTGTCAGTTACAGCTGACAGTGAAGCATACCCAAAGGAAACAGCACCACCAGACTGAGCAAGTTTGACGGTACCACTAAGCTCTGGAGCAGAGCTAGAGGGGTATTTGCCCACCTTTGCTAAAGGAAAGTGGATACAAACAATTCTTGCCAGCTTGCAAATAATTTCTGCTCTAGCTCCCTTCTTTATAGGTGCATATTTTCCTGTCTGAAGCAGCAAACACTGATTTCAGCAGAGGTTATGCAAAATGGAGAGGATGCAAAGTGTGGGTGTTTGTTCAGAAGAGACAGTGTGTATCCCTCTCGGATGCTGAAGGTTTTAGCCAGAGCAGCTGGCCTGGCCTCCCTCGGTGAGTGAGACAATAGATGTCTTGTTCTTGTAACTCTGTCTCTCAGATAGGAATTTCTTTGCCCTATGAATATCTTCAGAGTAGCTCTCCATGGCATGGCTCTCCCTGAGCTATCACAATTTCAGGGAGCTTCAGGAGAAGCTCAGGCCATGAACCATGCGCTCAGGAGAGATTAGATAACAATTAACAGTGGAATTTATGAGGCCAAAACTGTGTAGAATTGGAAGCAGAAGACCATAACAGAAGTGGAGAAAATGTCTTTGGCTGCAGCCCAGGCCATAGGTATTTTCCTGACCCAGCTTTCCCTTTCTAATTATTATAATTTTTTGTGTTTATATTGTTGGACCAACATGCCATTAAGCTAAGCCCTTCCTTCAGCGTGTTGTTAGCCACTGGACAGGAATTGCTAATGAAGAGCTGCATCCTTGCTTGGACAGAGCAGGAAGCCATCACGGGGGACAATAATTTCAGGCTGATGTTTGAAGTTGTTTGCGTTCACACACTGTGCTGGGCTGATGGGCCAATGCTCAGTGTTGTCTCAGACATTCAGCTGCCCCAATACCAAGGCTGGAGTTGCCATATCCTTGCTTCAAAAACCATTCTCAGTGGGATAAATTGGCAGATTCTGGCATTTTCTCACCAAGGCTTTTCCCACAATCTAGTTACACAGTACTGAGATCCCCCAGCCTGGACCTTAGCACCCAGGGCCCTGCACTTCTCCATAACCCCTGGATTTTTTCTAAGAAAAGAACTTGCTCTTGGTCTTACTCTTTCCTGTGAATTTCTGCCCCTATTCAATCTGCAGAAGATGGGGCATGTGAGTCTGCTGCAATTTCAATACTAGCCATAAAAAGGTCACAGATGTACTGTGTCAGCCCGTGTCACGCTTCTATTGCTCTGCTTCATTTTCTGTGCCTTCAAATCCCTCATCTTCACACTTGTCACTTGAGACAGCAGGTAGGAGCATGCACAAATGTTTTTGTAAGCAAACACAGATCAGATTGAAATGTAATTGTGCAACCACTGTGACTTGCCTCTCTATTTTTCAGTGTCTGTACTTAGATGTGATTTGTGACACTTGGTTTAGGTATACTCTTTTACATTGATTTAGCATGTCAGCTTTGTATTGATCCCATACTTGGGTCTTGTCATTTGTAGACGGTGCAGACTGTAAATTTCTCTATTTGAGGGCTGACATCCAAATGCTCCATACATGTCAACATCCTCTCCCTGTCATGCTCTTGTAATAATTTTCCTGGCTTATATCCTGTCCCAAAATGCGATTGACTGAAAATCAAGTTCTATTGATTGTCTGTGTTTCCAGGTTTTCTTTTCTTGTGTCTTAAATGCCTTTACTGATCTCATCCCTCCAGCTTGTATTGGCATATGAGGAAATCTGGAGGATTGGAAAATAAGCTGAACTACATCTTCCATTAATCTCCTTGGGCTTGTCCAAGCAATGCTGCACCATGGCAAAATTCTTATTTGTGTTTCAGATGATGACAAACGTAACAACTAGTAGATAACGTTTGTTGCCATCATGAAACATGATGCTGCCACCATGCTACATCCTTGAAAATAACCTGGGCACACCAGCACTCCTGAGTCAGTGTGGATGGGTTTTGAGCCCAGTGTGTCAGACTGGAGCATTGTAGGGATACATGCTGGGAAGAGGGCCCCTTGCTGTGTAGGATCAGAGTCACAGAGTCAAGCAATGGTTGGGCTTGGAATGGACCACTGAAGGTCCTCTAGTCCAACCTGCCTCCTCAAGCAGGGACCCTGAGAAAAGATCACTCACAATTTTGTCCAGGCAGGTTTAGAAGATCTCCAGAAATGGAAACTCCACAGCATCTCTGGGCAGCCTGTTCCACTACTTAGTCACCTTCACAGTAAAGAAGTTCTTCCTCATGTTCTGGAGGAACTTCCTGTGTTCCAGTTTCTACCCATTGCCTTTCATCCTGCTGTTTGGAACCACCAAGAAGAACCTGGCTCCATCTTCTTGACACCCTTCTTTCAGATGCTTGTGGACATGGATAGGATCATCTCTCAGTCATCTCAAGGCTGAACAGGATTCCAGGATGAGCCACTCCATCACATCTTCAGTGACTGAGGTGAGGTATTTAGGTCATTGGAATGAAATTAAATGAAACAGCATGTTGCTAATGCCATTTGGCTTTACACTGGATTTAAATAATCTTTCTGGGGGAAAAACCACATTTTTTACTTTAAGTGAACCAAGAAACAAACTAATTCTTTACATTTCAAGGCACCTTTCTGATCCATTCTATTCTGATCCATTGTTCTATTCAAATTTAGCTTTCAAATCTCATTACTTCCCTAGCTTCTCTGACTATTAAACTTTCCCTTTGCTTGTCATGTTTTTGTGCAATACAGTGGAGCTCAAAAAACCTGATTTAATTACATTTTAGAAGACCCAGTTTGCAACCACGGAGTTTCCACCCTCACATAGCCCCTAGTCAACTCCCAGGCTGGGAATATTACCTTTTATATCTACAATGTAGCTCCCTGCAGGAAAAAAAGAAGCAGAAACCCCTCTCTGCTAATGTAACAGTGTACATTGGTTGCTGCAGTAATGATGAAGTTGTATTTTTATCTAATTAGCACATTTATCCTCAGAACTGACCTTCAAAGATATACAAACTCCCTTGCCCAGATACTGAGTTGAAGAAAAATAACACAAACTAAACATCTATAAATCACTTATTTCTTTACTCACCAAACTCCTTTACCTAATCTGTGAGGTGAGCGGGTACAAGCATCTTTCACTTGACAAATGCAAGTAGTTTCATAGCAGAGATGGTGCATTTGCTATAACAGTTATCATCAGAGATAAGCTGAGATGTGATCACTACCAGGGAGCTATGAGAGAGCTGGACAAGAACTTTTCAGAAGGGCATGTAGTGATAGGACAAGGGGGAATGGCTTTAACCTGAAAGAAGGAATGTTTAGATTGGGTATTAGGAAGAAATACTTTACTGTGAGGGTGGTGAGACACTGGAACAGGTTGCCCAAAGAAGCTGCAGATACCCCATCCCTTAAAGTGTTCAAGGCCAGGTTGGATAGGGCTCTGAGAACCCGGTCTAGTGGAAGGTGTCCCTACCCATGGCAGAGGAGTTGGAACAAGGTGATCTTTAAGATCCCTTCCAACCATAACAATTCTGTGATTCTATGATTCTCTGTGGGAAATGGCACAGGACCTTACATACTCCTTTTTCATCCTTGGATCTAGCTCAGTTTTGTTCCACTCCAGAGACAATGGTACAAAAGTACTTAAAATGCAATGATGATGCAGATATCAGGCATTTGACTGAATTTTCTGTGTTCTTTGCTTCTGTACTGGAAAATTAATATCTCTTCTTAAATAAACATTTTCCTGTTCTCCTTCCAGTGTCTCCTTCATTTTGCTACTCAGTATATAATGGTATTTATCCATATAGCCCCTGGTCACCCTGTCATGGCAGTGACACTTGCCTAGCAGTGTGACTTAGCAGGTGACTTATTCCTGCAGCTTCCAGTCTCAGCCTCCCATAGTCCTGTCCAAGTGGAATTGGCCAGCATTCAGGGAATTTCATTATTTTTTCTTGGGGAAATAAAAGAGTTATAAAAAAAATAAAGAGCTACTATGATTATTTTCCTTTTTGCAGAAAAATATGTTTATTTAGCCACAAATTTGTCTATTAACACAGTGAGCATTTAGTAAATCAGACTTTGCAGTAATGTTTTTGTTAAAAGTATCCACAAAAGTAGTTCAAGGTTCTTGCAAATCTTGGTATGTTTCATATCTTCCCAAAAGGAAGAAAAATATGAAAATTTTCTCCTCTCTGAAATATTAATTTTTCCAGCATGTCTGCTCTGCTGACAGGACAACTCCTTTGCTCCTGTTCAGTCCTACTTTCTCTGTGGCCAATGCAAAGATCTTCCCTTCCTCTCCTATTGAGAGAGATCACAGTTGATTTGTGTTTAATCCAACAACTAATTACCTCAAAAATGAGGCTGTGTAAGCACAGTTAATGGCACCATGAGGCATTTATATGTCTAAATAATGAGCTAAACAGCAATGCCCATGCTGTTTCCACTCCTCATCATCTCCTTAGCAGGGATTTTATTAAGAGCTTGCAGACATTATATATCAAGACATTTACAATATGCCAGGATTTTGCCCCCCAGTTCATTCTTTGTAACTTCAGCCTGACTGAAACATTGAAACATTTGCAGCTTGTCTGAAAGTCTAGCCAAGCACTCACTGCCAGTGTGACTGGCCTTCAGCCACTGTCTTTTCTGAAATCCTGGGTGCACAGCCCCTCTTCACCTGTGTGCCACCAGCACTGTGGCCCTACAGCCAAAGCTGGCTGCAACACCACAAGTTCACACGATGTTTTGTGAGAATAATAAGAGCTGGTGAGACCTTGTTTGTTCCTGTTCCTGCTCTGCCCAGCATCCCTGCCTGTCAAGGGGAGGATTGTGATACCTCTGCCAGCCCCAGTGTGCTGCCAGTGGTGCCATGAGCAGATGCTGTGGAACCCTTCCCACTTCCAGCTTGACCCACTTGAGCCTTGGGTCAAGCTCAGACCTGGCTGCTTGCTACCTAAGCCTCAATCTTTTTGCAGGATCTGTGCCCCCTTCATGTCCAGTTGGTCTTTTGGAGGGCCTTCTGCACTGCCAAGCCTCCCTCAGTGCCCACAGGGCCAGCTCTGAGCAAGACTCCCCTTGCTCTGTGCTTGACCTTCAGTGTTGGCTGTCTGCAGATGTTTTTAAGGTTTTCTTATGTGTAAACTGCAGATGCATTTAGAACCTTGGCCTGACCCTCACCTGTCCTGGATGAGAAGAGTGGGGACAGCACCACATCCCTGGGCACAAGGTCAAGGGAGAAGCTCTGCAGATTCCTGATAAAACTTCTTTGCTCTGACTACACAGTTCTGCCTTGGGATAATTGCTCTGCCCACAGACAATTTCTAACACTAAGAAACTCTGCCCCTCAGGGTACAGGAGGGTTGAAAAACAGTGGCTGTGAAAGTAGGCAGCCTCTGCTTATGCAGGGCCTGTGCAGGGCCCAAAAGTTCCTCAGGAGCTGCAGCATCCTGTGAATATCCTCACCTGGGAGCTGCTATCAGTTCCCTAGGGCTGAAATTAGTAAATAAACATTTTTACCCATTGTTACAACACCTCTTAGGTAATTTCAAGCTAAGAAATGTTTGTGCAGACCTTCACCTTAGCTCAGACATGAAAACCATGAGACTTCAGTTACTGACCACAGTTAAGAGGGGAGCAGAAAGGTGCTGCTGACATCCAGGCAGAGATTTAGGTCCTGGGGTTTTGTGCACATTGCAAAACCTCAGACACTGAGTAACAGTCTCATTGCTTAGTAGGGGAAAGAGGAAAATCTCACTTAATAAATGACACACAAGTGTGATGATTCAGAAGGGCTAGTTCCTCCAGACTAAGAAAATTAAAAACAAATTATAAGCAAACAGGAGGAAAGGCAAAGACAGAAGGCTAATGGAAAGCAACAATTTTTCACATCAAAATAATCACATTCCCACAATCAATAAAGAAGACAACATTGGCTAAAATTCCTTCCAGTTTCTGTGGCAAAGTGAAGGCTCCAATTAGAAATAGAAAAGTACCATATGACAGAGAAAGAGAGGGGAAGCAGACCAGAGCTGATAAAAATGCAAAGTTCTGAAGCCTAAAAAATTGGTAATGTGTGATAAAAATATCCGGGCAAATAAGGACTTTTCAATAATATACCAAGAACGAAGATCTTCTTCCATTGGACCAGAGAATACAGATCCCATAATGCAGAAGGATACAATGTCAGGAAGGTGATGCCTCCAGTCCCTTTTTCCAATCAATTTCCAGGGGAGCTGTAAGGGAAGATGTGCTAGACTACCTCCACTTCTGTCATGCTGCAACACCATGTAGAAGAGTTTCCATCCTCTGGCTTTGCTGTACACATGAACCATGGAGGCTTCCTTTGCTCCCTGCTGAACTTTTGCTGCTTTCACCTGGGCCAGCAGTGAATAAGAGATTTCCACACAGAGGGGCACACATGGTTCCCTTGAGGGATGGGAGCTTGCCATTTACATCCTCTACAAGAGATCTGTTCTTCTTTGAACACAGACAAGCTGAGGTCTGTGTTTTTACAACATGGCATTTCTCTTGTTAGTGTGCCAAGCCCTTTTTCTATCAGCCACATTCCAACAGGCAGTGGGCAGTAGCTGTAAGACATGAGCAGCATCGACACTCTCATCTGGTTGCCTTTACATTATGTCCCACTCAGCCTCTCATTCACTTCCTGAAGGAGGCACTGCCCACTAACAAGCTCTCCACAGCTCTTCCCCAAGGCTCTGCAGACAGTCAGTGACAGGCCTGCAAAAATCCCCTCCCTAGGTGAAGGATACAGCAGCCACATGGAATTTCTTATTTACAAGTTAGATGCATGAATTTCCATGATAGTGACATTCTCTGGTGGCCTTCAGCTGAGGGCTAAAGTCACCAGCCAGGTTTCCAGTGCTCATTTGCAGCCATTGCATCTCCCTCTTCCCTGGAGGCTGAATCCTGTGCTGGTCAGGGTGGCCTCACACCTCCTCCTGCCCAGCAGGATCCTGGTGCCCAAAGCCAGGCAGGTGGCCTGGCAGGTCCCTGCAGGGTATATGACACAGACATCCCAAAAGCACCCAGCTCTGTCAGCATCCACACTTCCAACCAACCACATCTTCCAACCCTCACAGACATGATTCAAAAGTCTGTTGCTGGTTTTGCTGGAAGTTTGATTTAACTTTGTGCTGTGTTCCTCCCTGCGACACACCAAATATCTCCTCTGTGAACAGTCAGGCTTGGCTCTATCTTATTTTTTTTCCCTCTTTGGAAAGAGAGAAAGGGCATCAGAAGCAGAGCATTTCTCACTAGATCCATTGCTTATCTGCTCTGTGTAACAGACTGTTGGATATGGGATCAGCTTCTGATAATCCATGAATAGATTTCCCACCCCACATCTGAAAGGTTCTTGGGATGACTCATCTGACTCCTCAGATGCTGTGAGTACAGCTATAATATAAACCAGCTGTGTCCTAGTTTGGAAAAATATCCATCCATGTTGTTGAGGAATAACTGCAACTGGAAATACCTTAAAATAACTGAAGTAATCCATTTTATTTGTAGGCTGCAGCAAACTGCTGTTCCAGAATGGTCTGCACTAAGCGGGCACCACATTATCCTGTGAACAGGATTTATTGCTACAGATATAAAAAACAGGGAAGCTGTTCTTAAAATATCTTCCTCTGAGGCATGTCTCTGCCTAAAACTATAGAAAATGCAAGATGTATTGGACAACACACTGGAAAGCTCTGAGGAAGGGAAACCAAGGAAGGCTGAATCCCAACTGCCATTAATGGTTGTTGGAAGTAAATCCCAGAAAAGGCAACTTTCTGTCTCTTTTCAGATGCATCAAAGAAAGCTGGAGATATGAACGAGGCTTTGTGTTATCTTCCCTGCATTTTGGAAAGCAGGAACTCCTCCACCTGTCAACAGACTGAACTGTGTTAGGGGATGCATCCATCCTGTGCCCCCTCCTGCCTGGTAACACAAACTGAACAGAACTGAAACAAAGCTGCTGGCCAGAGCTTCTCAGGGACATAGAGCCACTCAAATGTCTGCAAGGTCAGAAAGCTGCTTGTTCACCTGCTGGTTGCTCCTGAAGACTTTAGAATCCTTTCAATGGGAGCTAAGCCTGTGATGCTTGATGGAAGAGCTGTCCCACATGCAGGATCACAGGTAACTGACCAGCCTTCCTCTTAAGCCAACAAAAAGACTTCCAGTGATTTCAACACTTAACAATTTCCAAGTATCTTGATGAATGAAACGTTTATCACACGGTCTTAAAAATCTGAAAAGGGTACTTGAAGTGAAAGGTCAGGCAACATTATGGACCCTGACAAGATATCATGAGTGCTGCTTTTTTTTCCTGGTAGCAGAAGTCATGTAAAGAGGAATATTTGCACTCTACATTCACAGGGCTCCTCCCATGTTTGCTGAAGAGAAACTGATGTAAGCTTATTCCATCCCCACTCCTGAGACAGGAAACATCCAGAGGCAGAGATAGGAACTTAAATAACCTTTGCTGTACATGTCCATGATGACATCCTCTGGGGTTACTTGCAGGAGAAACTTCAACAAAGCCTGGTCCAAAGAGTCTGCCCATGGCCAAGCTACTGAGGACTTTGTACAGCTCCCTGCAGTTTTTGAGCAGACAGGTGAAAAATTGCTGGAAAATCTGAGTGCAGAGACTCTGTTTTCCTTCTCCCCCTCACATAAAATAATTATAAATAATTGTTTCTGTATAAATTAATGAAGGCAGTATGGTAAGTTAAGTATTTTGCAAAAGAGATAAAAGTGAATCAACAGCAAAGCAGTGGTTTTAATGTAATCCTCTTTCATTGACAGATGCTGCATCCATCCTACTGAGAGAGGCTTGAACCTCATGGACATGGAAACCTTTAGCACTGCTGCTCACCACTGACTGCTGGCAAAATTCACCACAGCACTTTCCTGTCAAGGACAGATGCCTGACCCCACTACCAAGTCTGGGTCAAAAGAAAGACCAAAGCTGAAAACAGACCTTGCTTTTGCTCTTTGTGTAATTTAGGACTGGTGTAAAAGAAACTCAGGTATACAAGCTCCATCCAGAACTCCCCACATCATTCAGCCCCACTCACACTGCAGCAGACCAGCAGGCCTTGCAGGGCACAAGAAATACAATTGGCATTACAGCATCTCTTTCTAACCAGTATCACCGGAAACAAGATTTACTGTTCCTTTACTCCTTTGTCCTACCATGAATTTTAAAAAGCTAAGTTTTATTTGCCATAGGAGTCTAGAGGACAAAGATTTTTCCTTTACATGAACATTTGGAGAGCTTTCAGAGCAAACACAAAATCCAATTTACTTCCAGTTTTTCAGCTACAAAAAAAAAAAGCCCCCAAACCAAAATGAGATATACCAAGAGCTGGCATCTGATGAAAGGAATTACAGCAGTCTACAGTATAAGCAAAACAAGAGGCACTGCTCACCTTATGGATACAGAAATGACAGGCCAGACCAAGGCTTGCACTCAGACTTGCATCATACCCATTGTGTAGGGATAAGGGCTTGTGCTCTGCTGTATTTTAGGAGGTTAAAAATGCTCCTGGGCATCCTGCATCAGGCTGGGCAGTGGCTGCTGCACAAATCTTGTCTTCCTGGTAAGTGAGTTGCATGCACCAAAACAAAGGCATTTTCAGAGGGATTTGATCTCATCAGTTTTCCTACTTGGTTCCATTTTAGATGATCTTGTGGCTTTGTCTACTCCTTTCTCTATTCCATTTTTGGGTACCTATGGGTTTTTTTTTAATAATCTGTTGTCTGGTGCATTATTCTGAACCGTAGCCATCTACATATCACATTTCCTTTTTCTAAACCTCCTGGCACTGCTGACTGCTGCTGTTTATGACTAATTCTGTAATTACATCAGAAATGTGTTGGTTCCTTGAACACACATGAAAACCATGTCCTTCTCTGAGTGCCACTCACATAGAAATTAAAATTTTGCATTTTCCCCCAACCAGATTATGGCTGTCACTTCCTTAAGCATAAAGCACCTTTTTTATTGCTGTTGTTTCTGTAGGTGCCCCCTGCATATTAGGATCATTTTTTAATAACTGAATGAGAAAATTGCCAACCACCACAAAGATAGGAAAAGGTAGACAGAAAACTTGCAGAGATTAGGGGAGTTTTGGAAGGTTTCCAGAGCAAAGCTGGGAATTTGATCACTTGCAGAAGAGGTGACAAAGGTGAATGGTGAAGAGGAAGGTTGTTTTTCCCTTAGGGCTGCCTTCCTGTGTTGACTTTGACATGCACACATGGGATGACTGAGCCCTGGCTGCTCTCTGTGCCTCTCTGAAATGCAGCAGCTTGGCAGCAGCTGCCCTGCTGCTCTGCCTGACTGCCTGTAGGGCAGACCCTGGCTGTGACTCCAGGTCTGAGTACACTGGAGAGCTGGATACGTGGCCATGAGTAAAGACACCTCAGAGGTGTGAGTGCTAGGAAATGACAGTGGCCCTACAGTGTCCCCTGTTGCATTGCAGACACCTGTAGCACTGCAAAGGGGCCTGGTTTCCGCAGGTAGCCCCCAAGAGGGTGACTTGCAGAGGGAGTGCCTGGGGAACCCCACTGCAGGTGGAGGAAAGCTTCTCAGCTTGCAAACAATCCATGTACCCTTTGCAGGGAGTAAACCATGATGCTAAAATACTGCCCAGCACAAGCACTGAGCAGTAGGAAGGGAAACTAAAGCACCTTCAGAGAGAACCCAGCCAGATGGTAGCCATGGATATGCCCTGTATCAGAAAATAAGTCACTGTAATCCTGACTTTCCTCCTTGACTCAAATTGTTTTTAATACACTGTTTGCAGAGTAACAACAACAACAAAATTAAGAGACATTAACTGACTAATGGCTGTTGCTTATCCTGCAATATCCTGAGGACCAGACTCACAGGACTGGGAGCCAGTACCTGGGAGTCCAGTAGCCAAGAGATGCACTGGAAGTCACACAGGTTTGCACCATCTCCTAGTTACATGCCAGACAGTGCAAATGCCAGAAACCCAGCACAGCTCCTGAGAGGGAAATAATCACTGCTCTCCCCAGGGAAGGGAGAAACAGCAACTGTAATTTGTGTAGAACAAATTCACCTTATCATCAGTTGTCACAGGAGAGTCCCTAGGCACTGCTGAAGAAACTGTAGCTGGAGAGAGGCAGCTTATGTCAAAAAGTCCAGCAAGAGCAATCAAATGAGCTGAGAAGGGCATGCCTGTGATGTGGTGGGCAGAGGATTGAAGGCTTTGCTTATTTGAGCTGACAAGCTAGGCTGGTGGCTCACAGGGCCACCTCAAAAGGCACCTCTGCCTCTGCTGGGATGAGTGTTTGACAGGTTTGTAGCACAAGGACTCGAGTAACAAGCTAGATGTTAATTGAATTTATTCACTGGTGATGGGTGCATGGGTTTCCTGTGCTTTTACTTGGGTTTGCATGCAGTCCTAAGATTTACAAGCTGTGAACATCTGCAGTTTGGAATTACTTTTACAGCTACAGGAGGCTTTTCAGATTAACTTGTAAGATTAAGAATTTTCTGCTCACTTATCTTCCTGGCGTTTAAGTGGGCATCAGGATGGAAGAAGTGCTCCTTTCCTGCACTGTTCACATTCCCACACATACAACTCTCCACCCTGAGCAATCCCACCAATGTTGGAGAACCCTTTTTGTCACCCCAGAAGCTGAGGGATCTCCAAAGCTCACTGAAGTCCAGATGTCTCAAAAAACTTTGTGACTTATGTTGTCTTAGTGATCTGACAGATTCACCTCAAACTAAGTCCACCCACCTGCTCCTGGAGTGGATGAGGTTGATTTTCCCTGGCTTCTATAACCACATGGGGAAATATCCACAGGCCTACTGTGGATGGGGAGATGGTGGCTAAGTTTGCCTCAGAATAAAGTGGTAAATTTGGCCTGTTTCTGGAGGCCAGGAGCAGAAGGGCAGCCCCACAGGTTGAGATATTTTTTCTTTCTTTGTAATGGCTTTTGGTCTGATAACATGAGCTAGCTCTGAGACATTGTTCTGGCAAAATTGATAACAATATCCTCTCTTCTTCTGAGCTGCTGCTGGAATTGTTCAGTGGTTGAAATAAGAAGTCCTTTGATTATTGTTTCCTATTGCTTGACTGGTTTGATAAGGTATTTTGAAGTCAGTGGAGTAAACCAACTCATACCAAGTAATGGTGAGGCTTGCTATTGTTCTGGGATGATTTGCACCACGATAATTTCTGAGGCATTTGGATGCAATGTTTAATTAATTCTGGTGAATGATTTAAACGTCAGTCAACTGCTGCTAACCTGAGATAAGGCTATTTGTATCATTTCAGTATAATCATCTTCTCCCCTGCATTAATTAACACATGACAGCATTACACTGACAGCTTCTTAACACTTCTCTAACATTTCTTCCAAATATCTCTCTCCCACTTCCCTGTGGACAATATGTCAATAAAACCCCCAAGTATTCTTTCTGAAAGCCCTTCATGTTTTAGTGTTGTGTTTTGCTGGGTGCAATGACACAGGCTCATACCAGTGAAAGGCCAGTTGGTCCCTGTCTGGCTGAAAGACTGATGAAGAAGCCATGGGGTCTCACTAGCCTTCAAATTCATCCTGAGATCCAGAAGCCACACATACTGCTAATAATGACAGGACTTGGGAGATGTGAAGAACCTAGGGCAAGGCCCCCACTGGGATGAGAAATTGCACAGGACAATTAAGCAATTGACTTTTTTGGGTACTATTGAAGTGGTCCATGCTCTGCTGCTGAAAGGACACCATGTGTTTCATAGTGCTGAAAAACATTTTTCAGCCTGTGGGTTTGTTTCTCATCATCTTTGTCCCTGCCTCTATATTTTAGCAATAGCCTTTTCATGAATTATTGAAAGTATTACTGCACTTCCCAAACATCTCTGCAGTTGTTCATCTGAATTCCTCAAGATTTTCTCTGACATTTTCTGCAAAGGCTTCTGTGTTCTGTAACAACACAGAGACCCACCTTCACCTCATCAGGGAATGACACCTGGATCCTCTTGACCTCACATTCTCCATCTCATGGCATCATACCAAACCTCAGATGTCCAAGTTAGGTACCCTGGCTATGTTCCCTCTATGGTCTTGGAGACTCCCCATGTGTAGCTATTTCACCAGACCTGTCTCCTGCTACCTTAGGTGGTTGTAACCAGTGTTAATTCAGGAAGAATCTGGGATCCAAAATACATTCACAGGTTTAACTATTTGGTTTTTTAGCTTGCTCTCCCCCATCTAATCATTAATTCACTGCTGCAGCTTACACAAACAACTGTCCAGAAATGACCCTTATTATCCGCTACCACAAAAACAGAACCTGTCCTTAAATCACAACTCTGGCACCACAAAAATCTCTGCAATGTGATTTCAAAGAGGTGGATGCAGGCTTTGGAAGGAATAAGTTGTTCACAATTCACTGCTCAGAAATATCTCACAATTGGCTGATGTAGCTTTGAACTGAGTCACCACAGCACGCTTGTGCCTGAAAGGAACAGCAGCTTCCCGAGCCTGGGCTGTGCAGAGGTTGTTCCTCCACCACCCCTTCACCCTGCAGTCCTCCCTCTGGCTGGCACACAATTTTCTGAGTCACTGGTGCTTGTGCATCTTGCCCTTGCACAGTGATTATCATTTCTCAAATCATCAGTAGTCCTTCCTCTCCTGCTGCCTCTGTGTCTTAAAATAGCCAATAGAGCTCTGCACCCTGTGGAGAGGATGACTTTGCTCTTAAACTATCTCCGTGGCATGCAGGTAAAGAAACACAGTAACGAGCATCTAAACAGGGCTTCTTTGATATATATCAAGCTTTGACTAACTTAGTTAAGAACCACCACAATGCTCTGGCCTTACCATCTCCTGGACAATGGCTTGGACCGATCTTTTCACTGACCTCACCCCCTGAGTCATCAGGTATCCAGAGTTTCTGCAAAAATTAAGCACCGAAAATTAAGTCGAAATTAGCTGCTTAAGTCTTGTCTAACTTGCACAGAAGAATACTAACAAGAAGATTTAAAAGACTAAAAAGTTTCAAAGAGATCAGTTTTTTGCCTGGAAGTATTAATTCCACAAAGCAGAAAGGTTTGACTAGCTATTCCCTAAGCATCACTTCACAGAACAGTATTTCTGTTTACCCCAACTCATTCATATTTTTTCAATGCAACACACTATAGCATTTTTCCCCTTGGATTGTGGTTCCTAAAATGCTAATACCTTTTAGCTGCAGGTCCCTCTACATTGCATCTCACTGGTGAATCAAATTCTCACTGCTTGATGTTCTTGCAGGCTAGCAAATGTATTTGGAGCGCTTGAATGTTAATAGTAAAAAATATTTTCACAGGGCTCTACAAACTAAATTCATTAGAATACTGTCAGTATTCAGTGTGAAAAAATGGTTTGTAACAGAGATTCACTCTTGTAAAGCCGCTGTGGAAAAAAAAATAGACACGTATAAAGAATGTTTCTGATAGAGGAAAAAATAACAAAGTAGGTGAGTATCTGGGAAGTACAGCTTTGTTATTAAAACACTGGGCTGGGAGATGGATGTTTGCATCATATTTCCAGCCTGGCATAGATTTTCCATGTGACTGCGGACAAATTGCTTGCAGATTATTTCTGAAACTGGCCTGCAGTTTTTGGGTGACACTTTCTGAAGACTGACACTTCCTCTTGGCTCCAGCAGCACCAATGCTGCCTTTAATCCTGAAAACCTGAGGCAAGGCTGTATTAGCTTTGCCTGCACTGCTCTGAAAGATCAGCCCCCAGAGCGGGCTCCGCACCGTGTGTCCGGTCTCCTGCCCACCACAGAGCTCGTGTCCGAGCCCTGGCTGCTGGCTCACAGCCTGCCCAGGCAGCTCTGCCAGCAGGGTTTAGATGTTCTCCTGCTCTGTCTGGCTGGACCTGCCAGAGCAGATCTGTTTGGTTTCCTCCATGTTTATCTAGCCTGGTCTACCTGTCACTGCTGAGTGCCAAGGCTCAGAGCTCCAGCACAGCATCGCCCCAGCTCATACACAAGAAACAGCAGGGAGGCCTACATGGCTGTTTTGTAGGGAAAGACCTGAACAGTGGTAATCCTAAACTGAAGTCATTCTGCCGTAAGCTTGGATCAAGCAGTTAGAAACAAAGAAAACAGTCATTGGTATCATAGAATAATTAAGGTTTGAAAAGCCCCCCAATATCATCAAATCCAACCACTAACCCAGCATTGCCAAGTCCACCATTAAACCATGTCCTTAAACACCACATCTACACTTATTTTGAATGCTTCTATCGATGGTGATTATACTACCTCCCTGAGAGTCTGTTCCAATGCTTGACCACTCTTTGAGCGAGGAATTTTTCCCTAATATCTCATCTTAACCACTCCTGGTGCAAATTAGGGCCTTTTCCTCTTGTCCTATTATTTGTTGCCTGGGAGAATAGGCTGACCCCCCTGCCTACAGCCTCCTTTCAGGTAGTTATAGAAAGTGATAAGGTCTCCCCTGAGCCTCCTTTTCTTCAGATAAAACACCTCCAAGCTCTCTCAGGTGCTCCTCATCAGACTTGTGCTCCAGACCCTCCCTCAGCTCTGTTGTTCCCTTGATATATTCCAACATCTCAGTGTCTTTACTGAACATTCCAATTTAAAAATGGTTTCCAACCTCAGTCTGTGCCTTGGTTCCCTCCCTGGTACAAGGGGTTTGGTCTCACTAATAACTTGCAGGCTATGATTACAAGTACTTGTATTTTTGAAGTACCCAAACAACAAAGAGTTCCAGAGACATGCCCAGGAGAAAGTGAATAATGCTGTATTCAGAGCAGGATTTAAGGATGGGTATTGAATAAGACACAGGATCCTTCCACAACAGGAAGGATAGAAGAGATTATTGACTAACTGCTCACTAATTGAGCATCATCCTTTCTGGGTACTAAATGAAGTGAGGGACTAGAGGAAACGATGTGTGCAACTATAATCTGTCTTCAAATGCATGTGCATGGAGGGGCCTGAATTAACATTGCACGAACACTATTAGTGCCGACATTTCCTTAGTTGAATGCTAAGTTTTGACTGCTTTTATAACATACTTTTCCCTCTTCCAGTCTTGTACTTCACAGCACTATTTGGGCCAAAGGAAATGGAAATAGAGCAGAGATAGCAAATGCTTCCTCCTATTCTCAAACACCAATTCTCTTCCACTCTGCATTGGTGGGGAACACAGATCTCACAACACAAGAGAATGGGGCCCTTGGTATCAACACTGGGAAGCCAAGAACTGGAGTGTCCCAGAATCACAGTTCATAATTTGTGTTGGGACTTGACTATGCCTTTGTTTTCCTATTTACACAATAACAATGCAGATTCAATTTTCCTGAGGGATTTTCAAGGCCTCACTAATATTTGGTGGCACTATTCATAAAGAACCTGGGAAGAGCAGGTTTGCAGTTTGTAGCAGAGTATCTGATGTCTTAGTCCTCAGGCAGTAGTAATGTCCATTGATTGCCTGGTCACATTACCTGCCAGAATATGAAAGAGCAGAAAAAACTGTAGTGAGAGGATCTGGTTTTGCTACAAGTAGCAGAATCCCTCTTAGACAACACTCGTACATGCTGCCATTGACCACAGCCAAGGAAAAAAAATATTGCACTCATGTCAAATATTTATATATTACAGCTCAAAAATACCCTCCAGGAAGAGCATGAGAGAAAAGAAGTGAGAAGGCAACAACCTAAGACAGGAGGAGATCATTTATAAGAGATGGGCAGTTCATATATCTGTAGGAATGAATAGAGCCAGTGGAATGGTCCCTGTGACACAGCACAATAGTCTATTGTCTCGGTGTCGATAAATCAGCCTCAGCCTGTGCTTTGAGAGCCATATGTTCATTATTAAACACTGTTCTGTGCTCCCTCTTGCGTTTCCTCACCAGCCGTGTCCACGCTGTGCACAGGAGAACGCTGCCCCTCCTACCTGGACGAAGCTGTGATGGTGACTGATCCTGAAGGGCACTTTGGTTGCCACTGTCCCACAGGGGTTGTTTCAGCTCCACACAGCACCACATTGCTCTGCATTAAAGTCTGGCTCCCAGCAGTGCCCATCACAGTGTACCAAACCCCCTTAGTGCCCACATGTGCTGCCAGGACAGAGCTCTGCTTCCCCCATTTGCCTGGTGGAGTATGTTTATGTGCAAGGTGTTCATAGTGGGGATGCTACAGGGGTGGCTTCTGTGAGAAGCTGCCAGAAGCTTCTCCCATATCTGACAGAGCCAATGCCAGCCAGCCCTGAGGTGGATGGAGGAGATAGGGAAAATCAGGAGTGCAGTTAAACTCAGCAAAAAGGGTGAGATGGGAGGAAGGTGTCTTAAGATTTAGTTTTTGTTTCCTATTATGCTACTATGATCTAATTGATAGTATAAGAATTCTTCCCAAGCTGAGTCTGTTATTCCCATGATACCAATGGGTGAGTGATCCTTCCTGTCCTTATGTCAACCCATGAACCTTTTCTTAGGATTTCTCTCCCCCATCCAGTTGAGGAGGGGGAGTGCTAAAGTGGCTTTGGTGGGAACTTGGCATCCAATGAGGGTCAACCCACAATGTCTTACCAGACAAGTCTGCACACCAAGGAGAGCTCATTTCTTGCCTCAGTCAACAGGATCTCCTCCTTCTAGATAGCAGCAAGATCACCTTGGCTTGCAGGTTCCTCTTTAGGGGAAGCTTTTGTTGATAGCCATACTCTGATGAGCACGTGAAGGTTATAAATTCCTTTACTACAAGTTTTATAATTTTAAGCATTTTCCTGTCATAAAGACATAAACAGCCTTATGTACTACCAAACTTGCAAAATGACTTAGAGCCATCAAGAGCTTTTCCCCAAATGCAGGCTTTGCTCTCCACTACCTTCCTGCGAAACAGCTGCAGAATATAAGATGGGTAAAGGTAGCTTTATCTGCACCTGGCCCAGCAAGCAGCGATTGGATCTGAACTCCCCAGAGGCCACTGTTGGCTGAAGCAGATGCAGTGCTGTGTGAGAAGCTGGGCTGTTGATCATGGGCAGCTTTTCAGATTTCCCTTCCCCTGGGAAGGGTGTTAGGCACCATGATCCTTCTCCCTTTAAGGTTGCCAAGGTTAAAAATGTCCCTAAGAATCCTTCACTGAACCAAGCTAACCTGGGATATAAAAACAGTAAATTCAAGCAGTTTTAAGCACACATTTGTTTATTTTCAGTGCTTTACTCAGCTTGGGCAATGAGCAGAGAACATTTCATTTGTCTTGGCTCCAAGTCAGCTTCTTCCTGGATTGGCAGAGGGAAGGTGGTGTGTGTATTACAAGATACAATGTAAAACTCTGGTTAGAGGAGCCATGGCTGATAACCAAGAGGACAGCAATAATTTTTTGAGTAAGTACCAGACTCAAATACTGGCCACCTGCCCTTATAAAGGGTAAACATTTTCTCAGTGCTCTCTGTGGGAAAGAGCTGGAGGGTGACAAGACAATACAAGAAAGCCCTCAAAAGATCCTGCAGTCATTCCTGTGCACAGCTACTCTACAGCAGTAGTTTCAACTGCTCCTAATGGATGGCTTTTGCTCAAAATATCCTGTGCTGGGGAGGAGGCAGCCTCCCCAGGCAATCTGCTGCAGTGTTCCTGTAGCCTTGTGTTGAAAAGTCAGGTGAGGATGTCAGACGTGCATTATGCCATCCCCAGAGACTGACTTTCCCTCTTCCCTTTTGCATCTCACTCTCTGGCATAGTTCAAGTTTGCTCAAATTGCTAGAGCTTGCTGGATTTGAAAGTTTATTGTTCAGTGATCTATCTCTTGCTAAGAAAGAAATTACTATTTTCCTCTGACCCCTTGATTCTTCCTTCCCTCTGTCTTGGGCAGCAGCGCTGGATTCTGGTGGGATCACTTGTCTGGAAAAAGTTCTGTCTGTGCTCCCAGGTACTCAGGCACATTGCAGACCTGCCAGGCCCTTACTAAAAAAAAATGCTTAAAAAAAAAAAAAAAAAAAAAAAAAAAAAAGACTTCACAGAGGAAATATTAAAGCTTCAAAAGAAGGGGCATGAGCTAGTGGCAGGCATATGCCTCTCCTTGGTAAGTCCCCATACTAAATAAGAGCCAAAATTCTCATGCAAGCAGTGCATGGCTGAAGGTGAAAATTAAGAGAATGAAGTCTGGCCATGCAGAGCATCTGTGGCAGCATATGAAAAAATGTGATTTACCAAGCAGGAGAAATAGAAGACAAATTTCATGCTACAGATAATGACAGACTGAAACAAAATACTGTCTGGGTGCAGAGATTAGAAGCTCTGAAAATCTGATATTATTAAAGGAAGATGTTGCATTTGGGAGTAACAATCTCATTGAAACATTAATAATGAAAAAACATCGGTTATATTATATGGCAGGGAATACATCCATCCTCCTAATGATAACAAGACAGATGATTTTCCCAAAACTCATGCCACTTTTGGCTGTAACAGAGGAGGAACTGGGGATTGCTCCAGAGCATATGGACCAAGGATTTGCTCCAATGCACATCCTCTTGTGAACATGCCACAGGCTATGATTAAGTGTCTAAAAGCATTTGTGAACAGAAAAATTATATGTGTCTGATGTGGCTGTGTCCTACTGCTTCTGCTTTGAAAAAGGATTTGCAAAGTAATCCCAGTGTTTCTAATGCTTCCCACTGTCTGCATGCAGTACATCACTTATATTTCTATTTCTCTGGAGTCCTTGTTTGCTCAAAGGCAAATGTGTGGGTCTGTGGGGATTTCCTTCCTTGTTGAATGGCATTTTTCATGGTACAGCATAACACCTGGATTAATTTGAAAGCAGTCACAGAGAGACATTCTAGGGATCCCAAGCAGAAAGGTCTCTATACCTAGATTAAACTGGAAGGTGCTTTCCCTGCTCTGAGCTCACATCCCACCTGACAGGTCTCCTGCCTAGCATACAGTCCTAGATGTGAGAGCAAAGCCTAGCCACTACTACAGGGCTGGGAAGGAAAAGAGAGGAAAAACAACAAAATCAGCCAAATGAAACAGGAAAGCATTTTTTAATGCTTTTAGGAGCAGCACCACAGAGGAAATATCAGTTCTGAACTAAACCTCTCTTTCCTTCTGGAACTCAGAGCAGAACAGCGTGTCTGCCAAGCTACCAGGCCTCTCTCCAAGGCACTGCCAGGCTTTGGACACCTCAAGCCCTCTCAGCAGCTCAATTTTCCCTGGGCAGGCTGATCCTCCAGCTGCCCTAGTGCTATGCTCCAAGCTCACTTCCATATTGTACAGACTAAGCTTATCTCTAATTCTTCTTTGGAAGCTGCTCTGCATATTTCCACTGTCCTCTCAAGTGTGAAACCTCTCCAAATCCTACACCTGGCAAGGTATTGCTGCCCCTCCCACCAAAGCTCATGAACTGTGCTTCATACACTCCAGCCTTTTGGCATTTCCTATAGAAATTGGTTCCTCTGGGCCTGTTCTTGTCATCATTTGCCTCTGTGCTTCTCACCTGCTGCTGAGCAGACACACATTCTTCAGGTTTAACAAGCCCTGAGAAAGCAAGGACTGACCATGTCCCCAGCTGTGCTGCTGAACATGGAATGGTTTGGGTTGAAAAGGACCTTACAGATCATCCAGTTACAGCCCTTCTGCCATGGACAGGGACAACACCCACTAGATCAGGTTGTTCAGGGTTCCATCCAACCTGGCCTTGAAGATGATTTTCAGGGATGGGGCATGCTAGAAAGAAGCAGGAAGGTGGCTTCTCAGCTTGCTGAGGTTTGCCATGGCAAGGGAAATCCCTTGCTGCTGTTGTATCTAGCCCTGTGCTCTTCCTTAGGGTTTGCCACAAGTATAGGGCTGGGACAGCTGATGGGTTTCAGCCCTGGATGTATGAGGTTTTGCAGGTGGAGGGACTGAGAGAGGAGAGGCCACTCCTGGCTGGCCCAAGTTGGGGTAGTAATTGGCAAAGGCCATAGCAGGTGAAGTGTGGCACCTGGGAAACGTGCCTGAGTATGAGGAGGTGTTTTTCCTCGACAGTGTGCCTCATAGCAAAGCCTGCGATGGTCTGTGCTATAGACTCTGCTTTGCAGCACACAGGGAAAAACAGCAGAAGCTTGTGGTGAATCCATTAAGAGCTGGGAAACACTGGTCTGTTTGCATTCAGTTAGCAAATGGTCAAGAAAAATTCTCTGAGGAAAGCAATTTTTTCCTGCTTTCTTCTTTCACTCTCCTGACTGCCTTTGTCTGTGTCCTGGGGACTGAGAAGCCCATTGGATGTTGTTCAGGAGTATAAACTACTCTTATCCTCAAAAAGTGACTTTTCATGACTATCTTTAGACCTGCACCTGCAACAAACCCAGAGACATCTCTCAGCACTGGTAAAAAAGTCCCTTTCACATCTCTAAGGCAGTGTGGATCCAGAAAATACTGCTTCAATAATGTAGAAAAATTAGATCTCCAGAGACTGGCACATGCTAAAACAAACTATATATGTGCAAATAATCACAGACACAACCCACAGGCATAACGATGGAAGGGAAACACCACTAAATATCTAAGCACAGGTTTTTGGGATTTCCCTCTCAGGCAATGAAAAGATAGTGAGAATTTTCCATCAGGCAGCCCAGAGGTTTTTTTCTCTTTGGAACTCCTTGCAGGATGTTACAAGAGGAAACACTTTATTGGAACAAAGTATGACAGAGATATTTCACATGAAAAGGTCCATTGTAAAACTAACATTCCCCAGTTTGGAAGTAATAAGGAACTTTTTGAGAGTCCTCACAAATGTGCTTCTGCATTCCAGCTATCTTAAAAATACTGGTGTTGCACTACAGGCAGACTAAGATGAATTCAGAACCTAAGGCTCAGGGGAGAAACTTGGATGTTTTGTAATGACACTTCTTTATTGAACTGTACTGATAACAGTATGGACAATCTATACCATAGCCCACGTCCATGGCTGGCTGCTGGAGCACTGACAGGAGCTGTTCTTGTAGCCTGAGACCATCTGAGAAGATGACTATGCAAAGGAAGCACAGGTCCAAGGACAGAGCCCTGAGGGCCCAGAGCCTCCAGGCACAGTTCCAGGTGCTGGCACAGAGCAGTTACCTGGGACAAATCAGGCTCTGCCATCTGCCACAGCTGAGAGCTGCAGAGCTGAGCTGGAGGGCAAGGAAGGAAGAGACCAGAAGGACTTTCTTCTGCAGGCCCCAGGGAGCTCACATAAGCTGCAGAAACCATTAGAAGCCTTTTTTTTTTTTTTTTTTTTCAGGTATTTGAAAAGCAGACAAAGTATTTTTGAGGGTCACAGGAAAACCAGGAAAAAACACTGGGAGAAGCCCCTTGGAGTTACACTCCTCAGAAACAGCTCATCAAGGGGATGATACATTCATTAGGGTCCTTGCCCCCTAGAAAGAGGATGACAGCACCCACTTGTCTCAGAACAACCATTTCAGGGCAGCTGAAGATTTAGGCTTGTGCTCTGTTGCAAAGATGTACTTGCTGCTCTCACAGCCATCCTTTATAGGGGAAACTCGGTTTCTACAGATATAATGATCCTTCTTTTGCTGAAAGGTCAGAACAGTTCCCAAGCACAGTGAGCTCTGCCAGCAAGATGAGTTGTCTGCTACCCAAGGTATGCCTGCGTGCAGGCTTCTGTTATTAGAAAGGAAAAGTAAAGCCCTACAATGCTGTGGTATGGTCAGACATTTCTGGAACTGACCCCTTCTGATATGAGCACAGCAGCCTTGTTCAGAGCAAGGTTACAGCTGGGTTTTGGGTTGGTGTAATTGCTGTGCAAGAGGAGGCTCTGTATGAACCAAGGGCTGAGTGGATGTGGCATCCCTGCATCAGGTGCAGAAGCTGCATCACTTGTGCTAAACTAGGCTGTTCCTGATTGCCAGCATGGGCCAAAATGCCTCCTCTAGTATGCTTGGTCCTCTGTTGGGATAGAAGTGTCTGAGAGCTGTGCCCATATGATTCCCTGCCATATGGGATTAGCTACACTGGTATAAAATAGCTTTATACCAGGCTAATGTCTTCCATTCTGCCTTTTAAAGTTGTTAGAGCAATCAACCTCCATGCACAGGCAAGACTTGACTTTCTTTCCATGCTTGGAAGGTTTTATTCACAGCTATGAAGGCCAGACATCTTATCTTTCTTTTTATCTTTGTTTAGTGAAAGTCTGAATCTCAGAGAAGAACCTCAGATGCTATAGAACTGTTCTGTGCATGGAGACCCGAGAAACAGAAATATTTCATGTTATGGATGCAAGGAATTACATGAAAGGAATCCTCTCCTCATTAAAACTAGTTTGTCTTGTCCCCACAGCTCCCAGTGGCTGGCAGTTGACTGTGCATGGTATTTTTTTATTCATGAGCTAATACCAGAAACTGCCTCTGAGCAAGATCTAACATTGGGCACAACCTCAAGACACATGACAGTGTTCTTCCACCCACTCCAACTTTCCCAGTGTAGCCATCACTCATCCATCCAGATTTGCAGCCAGAACTAAGACAGACACAAATCTGGTTAGAATGAACGCAGCTGAGGGCTAGACCTAGTGGAGGGCATGAGGCTGGCCAGCTGCAGCTGGTGAGGTTGTGGTATTTCTTGTCACTAACAATTGTTATGCCCATCAGTTTGGATCAATTCCCTCCCCTTCCCTTTTGATTTTTGAGAATCTGCAGTGTCCACATTGGATGCCACATCTTTGCTCAGAAACCTCATCAGGCTGAAAGAATGAGGCAAGAAGCAGTTTTTTTCGACTGACTAGACTTCAACTACATTTCTGCTTTTTTGGGGACAATAAAAATGAATTTTCTTCTGCTGGCCTTTCAGAGAGCTGGGCTGCCTGAAACCAGAGGGACATCTTGGATGAGGAAGTTTGGAAAGAGCACCACTGGAGCTGCCAGCACAGGTGAGCATGGCAGAGGGTCATGGTCCTGTGTGGTGGATGGTGGAATTGAAATCACTAAATCACAGACTCACAGAATGGGAAAAGTTGGAAGGGAACATGGATGGATCATCTGGTCCAACTGCCCTGCTCAGGCAAGGTCATCCCAGGGCACATGGCACAGGATTGTGTCCAGATGGTTCTTGAATATTTCCAGTGAGGAAGACCCCACACCCTCTGTGCAATCTGTTCCAGTGCTCAGAACAGTGAAGAAGTTCTTCCTCATATTCATGTGAAATTTCCTGTGTATCAGTTTCTGCCCATTGCCTCTTGTCCTGTTGCTCCTAGAAGAGCCTGGCTCCACCCTCTTGGCAGCCTCCCTTCAGATGCTTACATATAAATAATGACAAGTAGGAGAAGCCAGCAGTGGAAAGTCAGAGGAAGCAGCAAGAAGAAAATGTCCAGCAGAGTTGGCTATGGAAGGAGTGACCCCTGAGTGGGTGGCTCTGGGAAAAGCCAGTGGGATTGGTGAGGCATGTCTGTCCCACAGCCAGCCCTGGGATGGGTGGGGAAGCCTGGAAAGCCTCAGTTCTTTTAGTCAATTCACTGCTTGTCCTCTCCAGTGAGGGGCTGCTGTGTTGGAGCACACATCTTTGTCTATGTGAAGGAGCCTTAGGAGCAGGACTGGGGAACATGCAGGCTGAAGGCAGCTCAGGTATTTTTGATCTGGTAACTTCCAAAGGCACCATCCCTGTTGATTAGCTCCTTATTTGGTGAGAGGTTACACGGTGAGCCCAGGATACTGTGATGTGTGAATGCGTTCACAAGTTTGTGCCTTTTGAATGATTGTGGTTGCTTCCTGAAACAAAGTAGAATTAAGTGACAAATACAGAAGATCAGCTCTTTCAGACACTGTTAAAACTTGCTCCGTGTTTATGTGTGGAGTCAATGGAGTTGTTTGTACTCAGGCCAGATTTGAAATGACCTACCAAGTCTAAACTGGCCAGTATAAGTAGAAATTCTTACAACTCCTTAAGGAAATTTAACCACATAATGATACCACAAAATCATAGAAGTATATTCAAAAGGGATGACTGCTGAAGACCAGCAACAGGAACAGCACAGCACTTAACAAAATGTGCTGTCAGTCTCTCACAGAACTAGCCAGCAAAACTTTATAAAAGCCTGCTAATGTTTACGATGAAAGGAGACACAGAAGAAAGTTCAGACTACAGTGGACATGCTAAGTATAGAGGGGGAAATAAAGAGCTATTCCTAGACCACACTAGGTAGCTAAGCAACTAACCTACAGAATGCCAAGCTCAATTCCCCCTAAATTCTTCCAAGAACTGAAATGAACTCTTATAGCAGATACAAATCCTCAGTCACTGAGCAAAATCTCTGATAAAAAGAAGAGATGGAAGAGAAAACAGCCATTAGCAAATCTTGCTTAAGGAACCCAAACCCATACCTTATAATGAATCAAGGAAGGAGGAAAATCCATTCAAGGATACAGAGATGAACTCTAAAACAAATTGTGTCAAAGCCAAGGTGAATAAACTTTCAATTCATATAACCATGCTCCAGAGAATACAGGAAAAGGACTATAAAGGACCTTTTGAAAATGCAGATCATTACCTCAGGAGATTACTTAAAACAGTCTGTTTGTTTTGTTGTAGAAAGAGAGAAAAACAGTTATGAGAAATAATTGCATGTTTTCTTTATTTCTTCAGACTCTGAGGTATCTTCTTCAAATGGCAGGTTTTAGCACATTTTTAGCATATTTTTCCCTGCCAGAGCTCCTCTTCCTCAGAGCAAGCACTGACTGCAGTTCACTGTTTCTCAGCATGTCCCGACACATGCAGGTTGTGTATGAATCCAGCTGTTTGCCCCAAGGAGTGGCAAGAGCAGGACACAAGAGGAAGGCTGACTTACCATTTTCAAGGCTAAAATTTGGCAGTCTCAGCTAGAGCACTGACAGCATCTCCTGTGCTGACTAAATGTGACACTGGCTGGAAATTTTTTCTTAAAAGATGCTGCTCTAGGCAGGTTTAAGCTATTACTTGCCATGCCATTGCACAGCTCTGCAGGAGGGTTTTGCAGGCAAACCAAGCTCATTTAAGGAGATGTGTGCATTGCACTACCAAGCCAGAGGAAAATTCTTGCCTCAATTTGAAGCAAGCATAGTATTACATTCCTTGAGATGAGCAAATGTTCTGTTACATCCAAAGAGATACCTAAAATGTGGCATTTTACTCAAAAGTACAGTCACAGTGAAGGTGAATTTTCAAAAGCAAAGCCCTGTAATTTCTCATGTATGTGATGACAACTTTGCGTTTACTTAACATTTTATGAAGAAGCCAAATTCCAGATGTATGAATGCTTTGGCCAAACCACAAAAGCACAAAGGAGGTCAGAGATGCATCATTAACTGCATTAAATATTCCAGGCATAAGCCCCTGAATTTAATATTTCATGAACAGTTAGCAATCTATTTTATGAGGATCTGTAAAATACCTTCATTTCTATCCTGCTGCCAGTAGTGAATTCGTTAGCAAACTGTGTCTGCTAACTTTGGTTAATGTAAATAAGGACATAGATATGCTGGAAACCAGGAAAATAATAGGCTCAGATTTTTAGCTCCTGCCAACTGGTGTAGCTCTGATGGCTTTGCTTCCACTGTCGACATTCAGCTCACAGAATGACACCCACATTTAGGCATCTACAGGTGGGCATCAAAGTCCCCATTTCAACCTGTGGAGATGTAATTTCCCTCTCAGCTGACAGATGGCTTGAATGGTGCTTTGAACTCCACTCACCAACGGAGCAGAGTTCCACTCCTGTACCCCTGGATGCCAGATCAAGTTATCTTCACAGCCCCCACCTTAAGGTCTGATGCACAGTATGAGGAACACAAGAGCAATCCTGGTGGGACAGATCTGTGCCTGCTGCCCTCTCATTATCATGGCCGGTGCCTCACTTTGAAAAGAAATGGGCATAACTCCTCCAAGTACAGGAAGGTGTTGTCCCTCTCTCTGGATCACAAATTTCCATCTCCCATCCTGCTCTCTTTCTCCAGATACTTCCTGTCAATTACTTGAACAGCCTCTCCTGCCAACTGTCACAGTCTTCTGGGTTTAGCATTATTTTTAACTCTTGTTTGCAGAGTTTACTGAATGCTGAGTGCCTGGGAAGATGCTTTTTCTAAAAATGACTCAGTGACCAAGGTAAATCAGACCTTTTGCTGGAGCTAGTAAAGTATTAAACAAACACTCCCATGTGATTTGCAATCTCACGTTCAGTGATTACAATCAACTGCTAGACATGGCAGTACCAAAGTGCTGCCAGAATGACTTTCTGCCTCTTTGTGGAAACCTGAAGAGAAATATTTTCTTCTTCCACAGAAATGCAGCACTTACTAAAGGTTTATACTGCTCCGAGTTTCATTTTTCTCACTTTGCTTATTTATCTTCTTGCCCTCAACTGGCCTGATACTTCTTGAAAGTACCTGTTAGATTCATCACTTCCTTTCATAGGTTATCCCCCTTCTAAGTGGTTTTTGAAGATGGGCCTTTTCCTCTAAAGGAGTGGGGTTTGTGGCACTTTTTTCTCTTTTGATGGCACAATGACACCTTTGCTCCCAGGTTCCTGGTCTGTTCTCACTCCCTGCGTGCTCAGTGGCAGCAGTGAGCAGGATTACTGCTACTTCTTATCACCATCAAAGCTGCTTTTCTAGCTGTGATGCAACAGAGGAGACAGGCAAGCAGAAGTAGTTACCAGTGGGGCACCTGCTCTTTCAATTAAAGTCACCTTTCCTTCAGACTTCTGGGTTGGCTAGAGCAAAGAAGGGGAAGAACCTGTGCAATGAAGCTCTATGTTTAATCTCAAGCACAGGGTAGTTCAACAACAAAATATGTGAGGATAGATTTTTGAAAAAAAAATACATAAGATCCACACATTTTTCCATTTCTATTTTTTTTTTCCATTTCTACCCTTATGCCTGTAAACAGAAATAAGGTACAGGTCCTCAGATAACTGCTGAATCCTCTGCTACTGCTGATGCACAAACCCTCATCTAAGGAAGCATCCAGATACTTGCCCAGACTGTACAGTTGCTGGAGAAGCAGATTTTTCAAAACTTGTCATGTGAAATATGTCAGACTGTTGGCAATATTAAGACACTTTGCATTTTACCTAAGGTATGTGAATCTGCACAAGCTGGACCTGAGACCAAAATATTTTGATTCAAGCAGAAAACAATCCCAGTATTAGGTGGCAGGGGTTGCTTTTGTAACACATTCATTTAAAGGGAAAAAGTGGGAGGAACTACTGAACTAGTAGTACTAGTGAACAAGGAAGTCCCTGAATAAATCTTTTGAGGCATGGGGCTTTAGGCTGACAAAAGTTCAGCTGCAAACATGATATCTCATTTCCCCTAAAGTATTCTGCATTTAAGACTTTTGGCTCATCCAAGGTCCACTGAAGCCAGCAAAAACACTCCCATCTTTTTCCATGTGTTTTAGGTCAGGAACTTTCTGAGGAAGATGTGTAACAAATCCAGCACATTGAAAGCAACAGACACATTTCCAGCTTTGCAGAAAATCTAGCTAGGGAGGGAAAACAGGCAAGAAAATAGACTATTTTTGTGATTTTTTTTGCAACAGTATCTGACTGTGGATAAATTCTTTTTCCCACTTAATAGTATTAATATATATTAATATATTAATAGTATATCCCTTATCTTGCCACTGTGTGTAATAGTCATTTGTTGTCTTTTGTCTCACTGTGAGCTCCTTTGGAGCAAGGACTGTGTTTCTATTCTGATTTTGTATGGCCCCTGGCCTAAGGGTTACTGTCCAAGATGCTACTGCAACACACACACACACAAAAAATATCAATAAATAATGACAATATCTCTTGTAAAGACAGTAAGCAAAAGTGACAGACTTTGCACAGGTTTTGGCTGTGTTGAACAGTCCCCATAGTCCTCTTCTGTGCCCTTGTGGGCTGCACAGTGCCAAAGGACTCCATGACTTTGTCCCAGCCCTTGCTAAAATGCCAGTTGGGAAATGCTGAGCCTTTTTGTCTACTCTTAGCGACAAGGGTAGAGCCAAAGGCACTCAGCATGTTTCAGAAAATACCCAGTCCATGGCAGGATGTGCCCCTGATGCATTGCATCTCTATCATAATCAAGAAGATGAAATCTGTTACCAAGTCATGGGTACTAAATCGTCCCTGTAGTAAGAAAAATGGGAAATTATACATACCACTCCATGAAGCTGTTCATTTTGGGGGGGCTTATTCTGACAGCTTGCAGTTCTCCTGAATGCTTTGCACAGTTTCTGCAGACAGTGAAAACAACTGTCCTTCTGGCATGATCTGGAGCTAATTCATCAAAAAGTAACAAGTTTTCCATTACTGGCTCCCTGTCCTCTTTCTTTAGGCATACTGCCATTCTAGTTAGGTATCCTGGCATCTTGTGCTGGAGCATCCAGCGAGTCTCTTCCCAAGAGCTGTCCGTGGAGCCCACTCCTCTGGCCAGTTCACTGTTGCCTGGACAACAGTGACTCAGGCCGTGCTCCAGCCCTCTGCCCAGGCATCAACATCCACACACACAGCCAGATGAGACTGTGCCACCGAGATCACCTTGCTGCCTGCAACAGCAAAGGCCCCAGACTGCTAATTAAAAATAGATCAGAAGAGAGAGAAGCCAGCAGGCTTCGAGCCTCATCTGAAATGAATGAAGTGAAGACTTTGGATGACATCAGGAAGCGCTGACTAAGTGATCCAGTCCCCAGGACTCTCACTAATAGGACAAGCACAGCCTAGAGATGAGACTGTTAGGACTAATTAAGCTGACACGCCACAAAACGGCCACGAGATCAAAAATTCCATGTAAGGTCGATAATTGACGCCCGGCAAGCCTTTGTGGAGGGGATGCCCTTGCAGAGGGCAATTAAGGGCCGCGTTGAAAGCGAAACGCTGCCTAGGAGCAGGAAGAAATGCCCTCGGAAGCGTGAGGGGAGGCTGGGTAACCACGCTGCGGGCCCGGCGCGCGGGCTCGGCCCCGCCGCACGGCCCGGCCCGGGCGCGGGGCGCCGCAGTACCGCGCGCTGCCAGCAGGCGGCGGGGCGGCCGCCGGCCGGAGACGGGCGAGAGCCGCTGATCCACGGGATCCCAGAATCCCGGAATGACAGAGTGACAGAGTGACAGAGTGACAGAAAGTGACAGAAAGTGACAGAGTGACAGAGTGACAGAGTGACAGAAAGTGACAGAAAGTGACAGAGTGACAGAGAGTGACAGAATCCGGGAATCACAGAATCCCGGAATCACAGCCACAGAGTGACAGAGTGACAGAATCCCGGAATCACCGTCACAGAGTGACAGAGTGACAGAGTGACAGAGTGGCAGAGTGACAGAATCCCGGAATCACAGTCACAGAGTGACAGAATCACAGTCACAGAATCCCAGAGTCACAGAATCACAGAATCCTGGAATCACAGAGTGACAGAGTGACAGAGTGACAGATTCCTGGAATCACAGTCACAGAGTGACAGAGTGACAGAGTGACAGATTCCCGGAATCACAGTCACAGAGTGACAGAGTGACAGAGTGGCAGAGTGACAGAATCCTGGAATCACAGTCACAGAGTGACAGAATCACAGTCACAGAATCCCAGAGTCACAGAATCACAGGATCCCAGAGTCACAGAATCACAGAATCCCGGAATCACAGAGTGACAGAATCACAGAGTCACAGAGTGGCAGAATCCTGGAATCCTGGAGTCACAGTCACAAAATCACAGAGTCACAGAATCCCAGAATCCCAAAATCCCAAAATCCCAGAATCACAGAATCACAGAATCCCAGAATCCCAGAATCACAGGATCCCAGAGTCACAGAATCTCAGAATTCCGGAATCACAGGATCTCAGAATCACGGAATCTCTAGGTTGGAAGAGATCTTCAAGATCATCAAGTCCAACCCAGCCCTAACACCTCAATTAGACCACAGTCTGAGGAAATCCAGGATGGCAATAGGGAGTGAGAGCGACAGGGACTCCTGGCCCTGCAGGGACCCCGGCTTGCCCCTTAATCCATACCTATGGCCACCAAAAGCACTTCCCAGCCTGGTTTTCTATAGCTCCTTTTAAATATCCAAACACGTAATGAAGGCAGATGTTTCCATTCGAGTTTGATTTTCTTTTTATTTGCAGAATAAAAGTCAATGAGTCAGGTCCATTTTTGATTTCCACTCATCTCACTTTCAGGCCCTCAACACTGCATCCCAGCAGCAGGGCACTGATTTGAAAACAAGTATTTCCCTGCTTTACTGTTAGCTGTAGAATCATTGTGGTTATGAAATACTTTTCAATGTGAGCAACACTGTCCTTTTAGAGGCAAGCAGCAGTGCTGAAACACTGAAAATAGTTTTCCCTTATCAAAGGTGGCAACGAGGAGAGGGAAGCGACAAGCAAAGATTGCAGGCTGAGTGCGCTGAGTACAAAATGTGTCAAAAGAGAAGGCAGTTCAAAATGGATATTGATGCATAAACTACAAGGTGTCATTGAAACTCAGAGCTAGAAGTGGCAGTGGAAAGGGCAAAACCCCACTCAGCAAATGCTTGGATTTAGTTGTCTTTGTATTAGTGGTGTACTTGTTCTGGGAGCTTCAGAGACACAATGATACTTTCTCAGGGATGAGAAAGGAATGGGAACCCTCATGTCTAGGGAAGAGGGATGCTCAGAGGAGAAAGTGCTGCTCTCGCTGTTGCTCCACGTACAGAATATTTCTTTCATAACTATAGGTAAAGCACTCAGAGCTCCAGCCACAATTAAAAAAAAAAAAAAAAAAAAACCCAGACCTCTCAGTGACTTTGCAGATTTAAACTCTGAGGTCTTTGTGCTTTGATTTTCTAACTGCAAAAAGAGACAAACAATGCAATTTGCCTGCTGGAAGCAGAAAAATGTTGACAGATAACACAGGTGCAGGGGACATACCTGCAAAGGAAGTCCACAAAGTAGGTTTATCACCAGGGGGTTGATTTATCTGTCATCAGTCAGATAAGTAAAAATGTTCTCAGTCTGACAAAATCCATCTTGTTCAGCAGGTGAGTGCTAACAGACAGATAGTTTTCCTGGATGGCATCAAAATATCATGTTTTCCTTACTGAAAAGACTGAATTTCACTCCAGAAGCTGCTTGTCACCTGTGACCAGCTGTGTCCACCACAGCACTCTGAGCAGTGAAAATTACAAATACCCTGACACAAAGAAAGAAATCCACTCAGACCTAAGTATCTCTTTCTTCCTGTAATCGGAGCAGCTCTTTTTCTCAGGACAGTGGCAGCTGGATCAGGTCTTACAATGAAGTTTCTATTGCTTCTACAAAATAGCCAGAGAATATTTTGGATGGAGTTGCCAGCAATAACCCTGGGAACAATCTCTCATATTTACAAGTCAGAAGCAAATGTCCTATGTAAAAACCCTGTGGGGTCAAAGGATGCCAACCTTTGCCATATGAGTGGGACAGCAAGTTTTATCCAGTATGAAACTCTGGAAATACGTTTTTCTCCCACACCACAGCTTCACTTACTTGCTGCAGCTCACTCCTTCCTATGTCTTAGCAGGCTGTAATGTAAAAACCAAACCAACCCTGCTTAAATTTTGCACTGACAAGCATCTGAGTATCTTTGTGAGGGGAAAGGCCCTAAGCATCAACTGAGAAGTTCAACATCATTAACTGTCTCAGTTTACCCTCATATACACAGAGCAGGAGAGAAAGGAAAACCACCTCTGCTACATCCTTCCCATGAGAATGGAGAGTCTCAGTGGATGCAGGGATATAAAGAGGGGTTTGAGTACAAGCAACTGGCAGCACACACAAGTCAAGTTGTTTAAGAAAATAAAAAAAAGAGGGATGTGCTAAAAGCCAACCATTGTCTCCTCCTGGAGAGCCGCCCACTCTGCAGGCACTTACTGCTTCTGTCAGCTCTTAGGCTGAATTTAATATTTACACAGCTCTGGAGATGACCCTATCTGGATTTGTGTGACAAACAGCATGAATATAAAATCCTCCTTCTCCAGAGGCACCTGGTTGGAGCTCTATTTTTCTTGCCAAAACATTTTCTGCCTAATCTAAAGGAACTTGGCCCATAAATGCAGCCCGACATTCTTTGGAGCATCATCAGAGATTCTGAGACCTACATTAGCTGAGTATCCGGCAAGCTTCCAGTCCCCCTAAATATTGTCTAAGTACTCAGCTCCCTGAGGGAAGAGATTTGAGAAGAAATTGGCATGCAGTAAAACTACTTGTATTTGTTCTGCCACTGTCAGAGAAATGGCTGTGGGCATCTTTTGGAAAGCTGCAGGTTTCCACTAACATTTTGACATTTGTGCTGTTTTGTTTGCAGCTGACAGGGCCCAAAATGATGAAAAATCAATTCACCTGGTCCCCAACTGGGTGCTGAAGAGAGTAAATGTCTCTGTACACCGTTATTTTACCCTTGCTTGATGAAAGTCTGCCCTTGGGAACTGAAATCCCTGTCCAATCCCTCTCTCCTTTTCTGCAGTATGTTCTATAGTGCACAACTCATCCCCACTGCCATGAAAATGAGATCTTCTGGCATCCTCCCTTTTGGTATAATAGGCTGGGAATTTGCAGAAGATTCCTTAGTTGAACTTACAACACTGGTAAAACTGCCTGGTTCTGCAGCAGATATCCAGGTGGGGTCATGGAGACTGTGGTGAAAATCCCATGGAGAGGAAAGATGGCCAGAAGGGCAAGTGCTTCCAGGGTAAGCAGCCCCCAGACCCAGGAGAGGTAAGAGATTTGTTGGTTCCATTTTCCTGCCATCTCTTTTGATCCATGCCTACCTCAACTTCTGCCATGGAGGATGAAGCACTGCTGGAGATGCTGTGGTTCAGTGTCCTGTCCTGCACATGGCATGTCCAGGTGAAAGGCAGAAACTGCAGGTTCTCTTATGTTGGATTTGCAGTTATGGAATTCCCCTACATTTATTGGAGCAGATGAAGTTCAGCAACATCACAGTACAAGCCCAGTGCAAACAGCCTGACCCAGACTTGTCCCTGTATCTGCCAATTCTCCTCTCACGGATGCTTCTCCCAGTTTTGGAAGTGCTGTTGTAGGACATAAATCCATAGGACTCACCCCAACTGCCCCAGTCTCTCTGTGGGGGAAGATTTTAGCCCAGTGGTTACAGGCAGAACACCCAGCCCCACAAAAGTGCAGGTACACTTTAGAGAATTCACCAGTGGAGAAAAAAATGTGGATTTAGATGCTGGCATCATTGGGAATTCTTGACACACATTGAGCAGGCAAACAGAAGTAAAACAAATACAGACTGAATATGTGTGAGACTGTCTTGAAAACAACTCCTATGACTCAACATGACATCCTATCAGGCCATGTTTGCTCTGAGGTTACCAGCACAAAGCCAAAAACTGACACATTACTGCGGCTGGATGATAAAACACAGAACAGCTCAAAAAACCCCAGATGTTTTAATTTCCACCCAAGTTTTCTAACATCTGTAGAGGGATTCCTGCTGAGGCAGATGCGAGTATCTCCTGCTGCACAGATGTAACGCAGAGAAGGACTGGATTTTACAGGGCTGTGCAAAAGTGCTGTCCAAGTGCCATGGTTAACAGTCCTTACAGGCTTGTATCTCACTATAAAATGTGGCACCCTTGTCAAGTATCTTAACATAGGCTTTTCCCATATGATCTTGCTCTAAGCATTTGGGATTGATTCTCTAACACCTAAAGAACAAAGACTGACCCTACTCTTCAGGCTGCAAAACATGTTCTGGGGCTATTTAAGTGTTGGGATTTAGTGTTGGGGAAATTCTTACAGATATTTCTCCAACCCCCCACTTCCTGTACAGGGCATGACTGGAGAGAGCATATTCTGGTTTCTCAATGTGGGTTTTAGGTTTAACACTGAATTACAAGAAGGTAAAATTGCCAACAGCCCACACTTCTGTTCATTGACTGATAATAGAAACAAAGAAAAAGAATTATAAGCAAACCTTTTTCATGAAGTGCTTGTGTAACTTGTTTTGCAAAATTGTTTTCTATGTTTCCATGCATGTTCAAGATTTACACTGCCACAGTTTGGCTGTGTTAATCTTTAACTAGCCTACACAGCACATGGGCTGATCAGACAGCCAGCTCTTGGAGGGAAGAGGACAGAAAATACAGCCATAAGGAAGGAAAAATGTGTAGGAGTTCAGTTTACAAACCAGTGAAACCAACCCCTGGGCTATAAATCAGGATGAAGTTAATGTGTCTTACTTCAAGAAGACCCCATGCATTGAAAAAATGAAGTCTGACTGAACTAATGAGACTGATTCAAACACAATGGAAAAGATATTTGGTGCTGGTGTGACAGCAGAGCATCGCCAGGAGCAGTCTTTGTTGGATCTGTTTTATTGCAAACATGCTCTTTTGATTCTTGGCATCACTGAGCCAGGGATGTTCACACTACGAAGCTGAACCCAAATCATCTTACATTTCTGGAGCTGTCTAAAGCTAGATACTTGGAGCCACCTCTGAAGCAAAACAGCTGGTTTTTGTTTTTGCTTTAAATTATGGAAAGAAGAGAGAGTGTCTGTACTGCACTGAGCCCTGTGCTTGGGTGTGCTGGCTCAGCATTCATGGCAATTTTCAGCCATCAGGAGAAAGTGATACCTAATATTGTGTGGGCATGGCAGCTCAGAAGGGTCCTGGTGATCACAGGTTCCCTGTGGCATTCTGGTTGTGATCCTATGCTTTCAAGGAGGATGGCATGAAAATACATGTAACACTCAGACTGCTCAGAGATCACTCTATTGTAGGAAGGATTCTGCCATACCATCAGAAGATTGTCAAGATTCAGTGACTGCCAAATGCTGGCACTGTGTCATGCCCTCTGGACACTATTTTGTCCTATAAAGAGATGCAAAGAGACAGAAAAGTAAGATCTGCCCTACATTCAAAAGAGAGCTTGTAATTCAAGCAGCATACAGCAAGTCCTCAATATCAAACAGAATTTGTGAGTTGTATGGACAGATTTCCCAGACACTACCAGGCTGGTTTATTCGTGTGCCACAGCTGTCAATAATGATGCTGCAGAACAGCACACACAGTGTAGGGTAAGTTCCAGAACTGTGGGGCAGGAGCTGTGAGCTGAGATGTTTTCAGAGCTCTCTACCATTACAAGTGTGAATCATTTTAAGGCTCCCCTGAACACAAAGGCTTGGCAGACATAAGGCTTTGCTACTAGGTCATCATATGTGAAATAGCAGGGTGAAGTTTATTGAAACGAATACAGATGCAGCATTTGGATGCTGCTGATTTTTTTTCTAAAAAAATTTTCCTCTTTTATTTTACACTATTATTAGGTACTGCCTCTGTCGATTTTATCTTACTGTGATCCTTTGTCCCTAAGGCAGATCAATTTTCATTCTATTGAATACCTGGGGAAAGGGGGAAAGGTTTTATACAATGTCCTTTGTTCCTTTTATTCTTTTTCTTAGTTTTATGGAATTTCTCCACATCAAAAATGCAGTGGTATTTTGTCTGTCTTTGTGATTGAAATTATACAATGCTAAGAATTGTATATTCACTTAGGTTTTAATTTTCAAATAAGCAGTTTCTTCAAGTGACAGGAGTTTAGATGTAACTTCGTCCTTACTGTATATCTGATGTTCCAGTCCACAAAAGATGTTGAATTAATAGGCTTTGTTCTTTATATAATGAAAGCCAGAAGAAAATAATAACATGTAAAGATGTTTACAATTTGATATTCGGAGCTTTCTGAAGCTCTGAGTTTTTAAAATTCCCAGTGAATTCAGTGGAAATTGCAAATGTAAAAAACCAGATCACTAATGTCTAGGGATGAGTTTACGGCTATTAAATAAATTTGCTTCTGGCTGATGATAAAATTAATGGGGTTTTGGATGTATTAATAAAGAGATGAAAAACTTACTTGGAAAGATGATTTCTAATGCTTTGATATTCTGTTTCTATCTTATTCCTAAAATGTCTTTGGCCCATGAGCACTAGAGACAAGTAAATATTGTACAATTGTATTTACATTCCAGATTAATTTTAAAGGTCTACAAGGATGAACTTGATGATGAAGACAGAAAGTTGGGACTATGATCATTTTTCCATCATTTTTCAGTTCTCCTGTCAAACACTTATTCAGAACACATAAGTACCAGCACTTCCCTCTCTGTCCATGTTTTAGGAGGAAAATCAGCAGGTGGCTCAGAGAGCTGAGTGATGGGGATGACAAGGGCCATGTAGCCCTTGGTACATATTGAAAACCCTGAGGTTCATATTGAAAATCATCAGCTGATCACCTTAATCCACCCCCGAGACGTCACTTTGTCCAAATGACACATGAGGGTGCAGGGGGTCACATTTTCTGCTTCTCAGGGGGGCACTGCTGCCTTTCCTTGTCCTGGCTGTCCCTGACACGTGTGAGGACAGTCACTCATTCTGGTGACAGTGCAGAGAAGGGACAGCCCCGCTAACCCTTGCGGGCTGCTGGCTGCAGGGGGGAGCTGCCTGGCTGGACACAACTCGCTCCGTGTTTCCCAGCTCCTCTGATGCACTGCACTTCTCCTGAGGGCTGAGGTGCAGGTCTGAGGAGCCATGCAGAGAGTGGTAATGAATCAGTTTGGATGATAATGAAGCATGGGGTGGATCTGACACTGCAAGGTAGAGACAGTTAAAACCCTGAGGTAGTACAATTTTACTTCTCTCCCCTAACATCAGCACATCTCACACGAGCAAGGAGCAAAGCCACTGAATAAGAAAATGCCATCCTAACATCCCTTTTTCAGGGTAAAACTGCCCTTTATCTCACCCAAACAGAAGTGTGTGTAGTGTTTTTCACAGTCCTCAAATGAGCATAATAGCTGCTGGCAGTGAATCTACTTTCATCATTATCAAGGGCTTTGTGATTACGTGTGTTATTGCTTCCTGTTGAGATTGTTACAGTGAAAGCCATTTGTGGAAAATTAAAATGAATAAAAGCTTTAAAATCTAGTATCATGTTTCACTGTTGTCTTCTAAGGAGTGAAATTTAACTACCTATGTAGGAGAGAAAGCCAAGAGCCCTTGTAAGCAGGAACATCTATTTGCATGGAGTGTTTACATCTAACAAATGTGCTTTATCCTTGATAATTTACCCTGTTTGGGTGCAGGAGAGCTCAGACATTATTTAAGCATGGAGTGAGGAACAAACACTTCCACTGAAAGTGCTGGATTGAAGTGTGTGCACAGGTAGAAGCCTGCCTGCAGAGCGTACTCAGCCTTTGGCAGGCTTTGGCACAGATTAGAAAAGTGACAGCTGAATAGGAAAAAAATCATAGGAGTGTCATTAGATGGGGATTAGTTGTCTGGACCATCTTTCCTGACTTTGGCCTTAACAAGTGTGAGCTGGTATGGAGATAAGTGAGATGAAGGACCAGCCTTGATCAGAGCAGATGCAACCTGCATCGTGGAGCCTGGAAAAGGCTCATGTCCTTGGAAGATGCAATGCCACTGAAATTGTTGTCAGTGCTAAAATTCCACAAGGGAGCACTGAAATCAAGGAGGTCTTTACTTTTACTTCTTATTCATGATAAATCATAAAATGGCTTATAGGATAACAGGAAATTTAAAGAGGGTCTTTCTAAAAGCAAACTAATGGAGGCCACAAAGGTAGATAGACATTATTTTTATTTTTTCTAATTTTGCCATCACTTGTCTCATGGAGGATGATGCCAGTTACATGTTCTTTTTCCTTGAACCCTTGCATTACTGGTTCTAGCAGTGTTAGAAGGTTCTCCTGTGCTAAGCACACCCCTGAGGTATTTTTGAGGAGCCCTTTCCCACAGTGTCCACAGTCTCCACCTCTCCTGACCTTCCTGGCTTGGTTCATTGGGTTACTCAGGACAGCAGAGCTTGATCAAAGAAGGCAAGGTGGCTGAGATGGCACCTAATAAGACTGGAGTGGTGCTGACTGGCTAGGAAAAGCATCCAGAAGATGCATTTGGGGTGATTTTTAGCTCAGCCTTTTGTTGATGGAGTTTACTGCCTGAGAGCACAGTTCCACAGCTCTGGCAGTGCCAGCAGGAAGTCTGAGGCCCTGCTCTGAGTGCAGGATGTGCACAGGGAGGTTCCATACCACCACAAACCTATCTAGTCTGTGCCTAACCTCTCCAGAAGGAGTTTAGCAGCTGGCTTGTTCTGTAATGTGTGTCAACTTCAGTTATGCATCACAAGGTGTGCAATGGTCATCACACCTTCTGCTCTGTAGCTTCTATTCCTCTCTCCACATCCTGATATTGGGAAGAATTTGTTTTATCTGCCTTGTTGGGATTTTGGCAATCTTGGTATATGATGACTGACACATCAATTTATTTAGGCATGATTAAATAAAAGATATCATGGTCATAATGTAAAAAATACAAGGCCAGCTGCATGACAGGGGCTATTTCCTAGTAAATCCAGCCCTCATTTGTGCTTATGGTTCAAAGACTTCTTCAGGCAAGTCTCAAGACAGAAGCTATCAGTAGATAAAAGAAAGCTTATCTGCAGATCTAATTGCACATAACGAAGTATGGGTAAAGTGAGTATTTTGCTACACAAAACCCAGTTAATATCTAGGAGGGATACCTCCAGCAGGACATGGCAAAACAGTATGAAGAATTGTGAAACTTCTGCTTTACTGGAACTGTCAACAGTGGCCAAAATGAAGAAAAAGTAAGAAAGGAAAAAAAAAAAGGCACAGTTAAGTCACGTGACAGAGAGATGACTCTACAGAACTACAAATCAAAAGAAGACAACATAAATATGTAACATTAAGATCCACTTCCTAGAGCAGGCAGGATGGTGTAGGGCTCTGCTGGCAGCTGTGAGAGCTGCTGGTAGCCCTTGTACTCTGCTCTGCTGGGTGTGAGCACTTCTGGCATTTAGACAGAGCAAACTGGTCTATACCAGGGTTTGCAGCAGAGTGATTTTTAGTACTATTACTGAAAACTAGAAGTTTTGACTACCACCTGAAATCTGGTGCTCTCCTCCTACAGGTCACTGCAAATTGATAGGGCAGCTATTAACCCAAATTGCTTCCAAGAGAAACTGGGCAGGCATTAAAAAAATGGGTTCTGAGTTTCAGTCAACTGTTTGGGAAGTGGGGCACATGGGGATTACAGGTGTTGCCAAGACTGCTCTGGAGGCTGAGTTGGCTTCTAATAAGCCCAGAAGATGTATCTGTGAGCCCTACATAAGTGAAGAACACCACATTGTGTTCCCCAGTGAACTATAATGGTGTTTTTAATGTAGAGAGAAAATTCCTCTTTCCTGACAATTACTACAGAAGAATGGGTATTTTTTTGGCATTTTTCTCTCCGCTGCTTTTATGCAAGAACTAGCTTTTTCTAATTTTTCCTTGAATAGATTTTGTGAGGCTGCAGGCTGACCCAAAAGCCCTCAGCAAGCAGAAGAAAAATGCTAGTGCCAACAGCTCTGCAATAGCCTGCGGCAGCCCAGCAGTGCACCAAGCAGCCAGAGTGTCAGAAGGGCAGTTTGGGAGCCCATTGCTGCTCATCTCCACTGCCTAATTGGCAGAAAACTCTGTAATTGCTACAGGTCAACAACACCAAGAGTTCAACGCAGGAATCAAACAGGGGGCAAGTGAAATGACTGTACATAGCAGGTACATGCTTCTAGGAGAGCCAGAGGCCGTGCATCTCACAGCAAGCGAGCTGCAAAGCAAGTTCCTATCAACATGCACAGAACCTCCAGCAAGAAATGAGCTGATCTCAGTGAAAATGCTGATGAGCAGGGAGTTTGGCAGGTGTTGAACTCATGGCACAGAAAGCAAGCCTTATATATAGTTGGGTTAAGAAGTAAGAAGCCTTTGCCTTCTTGTGCAAAGAATTTATGGACACACGAATCCCATGAGACCAGGCATAGCTCCTTCCTGCTTAAAGGCAAATGTGCCTTTCCAACTCCAGCTCCATGTGCAGGGACCAGGTTTTTAACTAACCTCAGGCAGACCTTGAGAAATGGCACTCGGTGAAATGCACAGGAAACATCCAGGGTTTATTCCCTTTGATTCTTGTAACCCATCTATATGGCCTTCAGCCCAGACTCTCACATGTCCCCTCTGCTGCATCATCTTGTCTCCCACTTCTCTGCAGACTTACAGAAGAGCAGCCAAAACATGAGGGCAGAGTGATTTCAAAGCAGCAGTGCCAGCCTGCCCTATAAATAATGCATACGGATCTTTTGTAGTGGTGAATTTTGCTTCTGAATCATCAACTGTGTTATCTTTCCCATTCCTGTCTTCTGCAGCAGCCTTCCTGTAACCCTCCTAGAATTAAAGTAATGTAAACAGCAGATTTGAAGTGTGGTTTTTACTATGGGTTCAGAAACCCATCAAATGGATCTTTTACTCACTGACTTCACAGATGAGCAGAGCTCCTTATCCAGGGAACAGGAAGATGTGGAGCTGGTGCTCAAAGATGGCAGTAGACAAAAGACCTTGAAATATAACAGCACTGCAGTGCTCAGTGAGAAAGGACATTAAAAACAGATTATGAGAAAGGACATTAAATACAGTTTTCATAAAGCAAACAGGACTGTATCCAAGACAAACCTGACCTTGACTATTCATTTTACTACTTCAGGGGGAAAAACTCCAAAAGTTTCAGATACTGGTGAACCAGAAGTAGAAATCCAAAGACCAAATCAGATGTTCTACTGTAAACCAAAATCTACTTACAACTGATGGCTGACTTCAAGATAGTACTCTATATCAGTACAGTGGTGTGTAAGCAATTGGCTGAGATACACGTTTGTGCAGCTTTCTTCCTTAAAACAAATGCAAAAGTTTGAAATTTGCAAACTGAAGAGCTATTGACCCAATAATCTGTTTGTTTTGCTTGAAGAGACAGAGATCCTGCTGAAAGTGTCATTCCAGCCAGGAAAAAAAAAAAAAGTGATCACTCCAGGAGTTC
Organism: Vidua macroura; assembly: GCF_024509145.1. Taxonomy (NCBI): domain Eukaryota; kingdom Metazoa; phylum Chordata; class Aves; order Passeriformes; family Viduidae; genus Vidua; species Vidua macroura. The sequence goes on from NC_071574.1 coordinate 65,595,325, forward strand.
AGATGTGGGCTTGAATATTGTACTTCCATGTCTGACAGGTTGCCAAAGTGAAAGAAATAAACGTCATAAGGTCTGAACTGTGGCTCAGGGCATTTATAATTATACCAAGTGTGCCGATGGCTCTGAAGTGGGGACTAAGTGCATGACACAGCCCCCCATGTCTTCTGCAGGAAATCAAACAGATCCTAAAAGCAAAGGAGATAATGCCAACAAAAATGATGCCCTGCAAGCCTCCACCAGCTGAATTATATTTATATAAAGATGCTTGCAGATCCAAAAGCACACAGATGTACTTACTGTCATTCCCTCCTATCCTTCAGTTTGGTCTTGCTGGCTCTCTGAGGCTGAGCATTGAGGCCAAACAATGCACTTGGCTTCCCAAATGTCCACAGAGGTCACTGCTGGCCAAAGGGATACACTTTTTTCTCTTCCTACCACTTATTCTTCTTTGAGAGGCTGAACCTGATTGTTGACCACACTTGCCTTAGAGGAACTGACACACCAAGTTCTGAACTGAGCCCTGCAGTTGTGCCTTAGGTGTCTGTAAGGCCCCATATTTTTGGATGCCAGTGTCATAAAATTAGTTCAATTCTCAGACAGCAATAGATGGAGTAGGTCTTAAAAGATGTGCACTTTCTGCAATGGTAATAAGTAGTGGGGAAGCACTGTAACAACCCAACTTACTAGCACATAAAATGCTGTCCCTCCCCACCATCAAGGGGGACAACTCCCTCTGCTAAAACTATAGAAGGTGGTACCTTCTTTTTCTCAAGATACTGCAAAGCTCAGGGACAGAGATGCATGGGATTGCTGAGCTCTTCCTTTTCCTTTCTCCAGCTTTTGTACAGGCAGTGCTGGCTGTTCAGGGGACAGGATGGAGAGCCCAGAATGGTACTGACTGGCTGCTGTAGAAGCCTGACAGAATTTGGAGTGCTCCTTTGCCTCCCTGACCCTCCAGTGGTGGGAGCACTGGCAGTGTGGGGACACTGCACTGGTGATTTCCATATCCTTTCTTTTCTACCTCCATGCCCCTGGATTTTAATATGTTCCAGGCTGCCCCTCTTGTGTGGGTGTCCCAGTTTAGCTGAAGCCTCTAAGATAGCACCATTCATACACAAACAATGTGGTTGATGAGTCATGTCCACTTAAAGTCTTGAAGGACTGGACTCCACTTGTCCTACTGCTGCTGTTCTGTTCCCCAGCAACAGCACAGGTTCTCAGGAATTTCAATCACTTCCACTGCCTCCTGGTATTTCAATCTCTGAACACTGAGTTCTCTCCCCATCTATTCCAGGAGCAGGTGGGCACCTGGGTTACTTGGATGCAATTGCTTGCAGGACATTCCTCCACTGGCATTTCTATTCCTCCTCAACCACAATGGATCATTAATGATCTGTAACTTGGATCATTAACTATTATTTATGCAGAAACTCAATAGAACATTGTCAACTTGAAAAATCATGTTCCTCAATGAAAACATAAGTTTTTGCTAAGGCTGAAAACATTGACCAAATTTTCTTTTTCAGCTTCTTCATGCCCTTGCCAGCAAGCTGAGCAAACCTATGCCATTTTCTTTCTGCACTTCCATTTGTGTTTTCCGGTTCAGTCCTTACCACCACTGTTAGACTCTTCTTGGGCAGAAACAACAAAACCCAATGAAACCTAATTATTAGAGCACTGTTTGAGATAAGCTTCCCTTTCTAATGTCATAAATCTTCCTTATCACATATAGCTGTGCTTTCTTCAGGCATTTTCTAGCAGTGACTCTTTCAGCAGAAAAGAATAAAGCTCCAAAGCACTGTGATTGAAAGCATGCCAACCTTTATTGACAAGAAAGAGCCAAGGCTTTGGAGAACTGTGAAACAGAAGCCTACAGAGAAAGAGATACGTTATGTATAAGAAGATATTCTAGAAAATAGCCAAAGGGAAAAACGAGCCAGCCTTGAACAACTGTGACAGACTTCCAGCCTCAGCACTTACATTTCTGTTGAAATCTGATGAGAGCTGATCAAGACACTGAAATCAATGAAAGTCAAAGATTCACAGGTTCCACACAGTGATGAGCCTCTGCATAAAGTTAGATGACTTGGAAAAGGAAAGACAGGTGAAAGATTTGGGTCCCTGTTTTCCATTAGAAATTTGTAAGAATGGGGTTTTCAAACCCCAAGAGAGCTAAATTCTAACTTACATGTAGTAAAAACTCAGGGGGCAATGTGAAATTGCATCAAGCTAACAAATGCATGGCAACAAAATAATTGTCAGCAAGTGTTTCAGCCTGGTTGTCTACACAAATGTAGCAGCCAAAGAGACAGCAGGCACAGGAAGGACTCAGAGGTCCAAATGTACTCAAGACATTGACAAAACAAATCACTCTAAAACAAAAAGAAACCAGACTATGACTGACAACCAGATTTATACATTGACAGCCTCAAGTCCCTCTCACACAGTTCAAATTCTTGAGTGATCTTGCATGTGCTTTATTGTGGGACAGTCACTGGTATCTGTGCTTTGTCTGGAAGCTCCTAATATTTCAGTATCTGATTCCACTAAGGAGCTTATTCCTTTACAGTTACCTTAAAATCATGGTGAAGGAATAGATTAATAGTACAGGTTAATCCATTTCACAAGACCACTCCCATCATCCCAAATTTCAGGCTCCCAGAGCCTAAAATGGCAATAGCCTAGTCATACTTTTCCAGACAATAACGAAAATAAACGGTTTATATTCCAGCTAAGCTGTGCAAATGCCAACATTTTAACTTACAATGATACAAAGAACACTTGTTTTCCAAGAAAAAGTATCAGCTTAACACAGCTTAAATCCCACTATGATCTGCCTAGACCCTTTTTGTCTTGTCCAAAATATTTTCAGTCCCTAGAAGAAGACCCTTTTAAGGACACCCTAAGGAATGCCCTCTCTGTCTATGAAATCTGCAGGCTGAGGAAGCTGTTGGTTTGTTCAGCCCCTCTCCACAACTTTTCCAGCCCCAGTTTTCAGCGCTTCATGACAGCAGACAGCCTGAACCTTGCCCCTTCCCACTTCTCAGAGATTCCTGGTGTATAGACCTGGGCTGCCAGGTATAGCAGCACCTGCTTATCTCTTCATTTATTAAAATTCAGCTAGAAATATTTCACCCCCAAAATTCTTCAAGTTAAACCCCCAACTTGATTTTTAAAATATATTTTTGAAATAATGGTCCTCAAAGAATGGGCTGGAGCCCTTCTGTTTCTTTCAACCTTTCCCAGCCAGAGTGTCACTTTTTCAGCAGGGCCTGTTGTAAAGTCCCAAACAATTGTTCTGCAAATGCTGTTTCCAAAAATAGCTTTTGGGTGGTTTGCTCACTACATTTCCATCTGGAGGAGATCTTTTCTCAGTGGCTCCAAACACATGGATACATAATGGAAAATACTGTCATGGCTTGAATAATGGCTCCATTGAACAGAGAGCAAAACTCACTAAGCAATGAATCCCAAAGCATGCTGAGCCCTCAAGGTCCAATTCTCCAAAGCTGTTCAGCATGGATGTATGTTGTTTTAAGCAAGCTGCTATTGTAGCACCTTGCAAGATTTATTGTTTGTACTCCGGTGGCACATATTGATTCCTGGGATGTGCAGAGCTGAAACAGTTGTTACGGGAAGAACCTCTAGAGCATTAGATCTGGAGCACTGTATCTTGGCTCATTGCTCCAGCCTCTCTCCCTCTGTGCATTTGTAGGTATCCTTGCACATCTCTCCTGCCTTGCTTTCCAAGCAAAACTTTGCAAAACATCTCAAAATTGACTTGATTCTGAGATCACACCTAGGGCCCTTGAGCTCCACAGTCACTTCCTCAGGAAGCGTTTGAGAAGCCATCTGTGTGTGTGAGCCCAGTATATGATTTGCTTAATGAGGCACATCAAACTCACCCAAATCTACATCAAAATGTAATGAATGGTGTGATGTAGAAGTAACCTTTGATTCACCACAGTAAATTAATCAGTAGCTGAACTCTGAGGAAGTTGGTGGAGTTCTTTGACTACAGGCTGCTGGGGTCTTTGACGTAAGGCTCTTCATGTTTTATCTACTGAAACAATGAAAGGCAACTCATTAAAAACCTCAGCTCTCTAGAGTTAGATTTTCAGATTTAATACAATTACTGCACTATTTCCTGCTGTAATTTCCAGTTAGCATGACTCGAAGCATGCAAATTGGCTCAAAATTAAGAGAACCAATTTCGATGTATTAATTTCATTTTATGCTTTTTGTGCAAATCCCATGATTTCTTCTTCTGGACTGCTGGATTTGTCAGCCCGAATAGCCTGGAAGATTCTGTGACTGACCTTGAGGCTTTCATTCAATGGTTCCCATGTAATTTCATCACAGTGGTGGTGTTGAGGTAATACAGTAGGAAACTACATTTTAGATCTGCTCCTTCTTTGCAAACAAACAATACACCAGGATTATGCTGGGATCATCCCAAATCCTACAGTATGGCTGTCTCAAGGTGGAGGGGTGGCTGTGAGCAATGAATGTCAGAAAGTACAAGGCTGAGGTTTTGTCAAAGGCTGCTGGGAGCCAGGGCAGGGCAGGGGAACACCCCTCCTAAGGGGCCAAATACCTCAGGCAAAACTAAATTCAGGGTCTCTGCTCCTACAGAATTTGAACCTTTTTCCCCATTAACACTTGGCTCACAGACCCAGCAGAAAGGCAGAGGTGTTTCTGTACCCTTCTCTTTAGGAAGGATGGGCCCAAGGGCAGTTCTAGTGCCCAGGCACAGCCTGCTGAACACCCTGGGGAAGTGACAAGTCCAGGGAAGTGGCTCAGCCTCCAGGCTCCACGTGCCAGAACACTTTGCCTGGGGGACTGTTCCCCACAGAGCCAGCCAGTGACCCAGGCAGAAGGACCTGGCTGCTTTCTCCAGGCTGTCAGTGACTGGCAGGAGTATATGGGCATCCAAACGACCAACTGTGGGCCAGTCTCAGACAGAAAACCTCACACTGGCTAACTGCAGACTGAATTTGATTATAAAGTTCCTGTCCTGATGTACATGAGCCATCAGGTGACCTTAAATTAATAAACTGTGACTCTAAATGGCAACTGATTATAGCAGGTTGCTTTGACTATGTGGGGTTAAAACAGCTGGAATTTTATCCTACTTGCAGAAGTTATCAGTGGTGGATAGAGAATGAAAGGACATTGAACTGCTTTTGGTATTGAAGAATGCCAAGACCAGCCTGACTCATCAATCCCAAAGTCAGACATTCTGAGGATGTGGAGAACAAGGTTTCCTGACAGAAACTGCCACCACTGAGTATGTAGCAGGCAAATTACTGATAAAGGAACCAACTGATAGTACTGATAATTTATCTAAAGCTGCTGAGCTAAAGGCTGCTGAGCTGACAGAGCTGGCACACAAACATCTGACTAAGAGTCAATAATTTTATACTATCAAATGCCACATTTTAATGGCAGGGACTTCTAACAAATCTTTTCTAAGAGTATTTGTGACATTCTCCCATGAGTGGGGAGATGCTTCTCAAGGCCAAGTGAAAGAGATTTACCCACAGTTGTTGGTATGGGAGAGTAACATCCAGTCTCTACTTAATAATTATTTTACTGTCTTTAATATCATTGCTTCAATATTATTTCAGAAAATAGTGCACTGCTGGTAACTACATGCTGGTAACTATAACTGTCTATACTGTGCAAATAATTCTGATTAGAGTATTTTATTCTAATGATTATTATTAGAATCATCACTAAAATAAAGAATTAATCTTATTAATATAAGTATATCTGAGTTGCCATCCTTAATCCCATGGAACAAAATAGCACGAAGATTCAGTTGCCTCTATAGAACCCTTTGACCAAGTCTGGGACTAGGATTGGACCCAGCCACATCCATACTCCTCTCTGAGGGGTTTAGAAGGACAGGGAGTCCTTTCTGCACCTTGTGACTCAACAGGAAAGCTTCTCTAATAAACCTAATCCAAAGCTTCTTTCTGCTCACAGCACTGATCTTGAGGAGACAATACAAAAAATCTTGCTCACATGCCATGTGCAATTGAAGTTTTAACGGACATGGTGTAAATCAGACCTCATGTCAAATGGAAAGTGGTTAAATGCATTTCCCAAGTTAATCATATTTGTCTTCCCAAACTTTTGCTATGACTTTATTTAGGTTTTTTCCCCTCAAGTGTTGCATCTTTGCACTTGCAGTTAGAGAACTGACCAAGGTCCAACACTTATTAAATCAAATGAATTCATTTACATCCAGATCCAACTCAAACTACATCACAATAAAGTTGTTTGCTTCTGTTATATAACTGTATGTATGGGAAATAGTTGATTATTTGCAATGAAGAAGGTTTTAAATTTTGCCACTTCTCCTTGGCTTTTGTTGTGTGGGGCTTTTTTTGGCACAACAATGAAGTATTCTGCAGTCCTTACAATCCATTCTTCAGAATTGCTTTACAAATTCAAAATCACAATTATTCAATGTATTATTTGGCACGGACTATTTTTCTTTTGCAGGCAATATACAGCAGTCTATTGAGAGAGAGGAGGTCATGTTATGATGGGCCTTGCACATCACATCTTACCTTGAGTCTCTGAACAGAAATTTATAACCTTCTCCTTTATCCTCCTTTGTGAATGCTCACAAAATAACCTTGTTATTTCCTTTCTCTTGCACATCTTGGTATTGAAACTTAGTGATGTGATTGTTTGGGGAAGGAAATATAAAAAGCACAGCTCAGGAAGAGTCATTAGAAATGTGCACCAGAGTTTGAAAGTTTTTCATTAGTTTCCAAGTAGGAAAAGCAGTGATTTGATAAATGGCTTAAATGTATAACACTTATGTCCTTATTGCCTGCATATATTACCCAAGTGTTAGCTAAACAGCCAATAGTTAGACAGACAATATTTTTTTTGCATCTTTAATGGCAGAAATCAGACAGAGTTATGATGTCTATTGATTTCACCTTAAAAAAATTGTAACTTGAAGAATTTGCTATTTTCATACATAATAATGTTTGTCTTTAATACCTCCACAATTGAGGCATAGTGGCTTGCATTCTTCTTAGGGAAAGAATATTTCTCCTTTGATGCATTTGGAGGCCAGAGATGACAAAAGAAACATAGGCAGTACCTGGAAGCACTCAAGTGGCAAAGCTATATCACAGCTTAAAAATTCCTGGCTTCCAAATTCCTCTTCAGTCTTGTACCAAACTGCTACTGATGAGCTTTACGTGCTTTCAGTCTGCTATACACTCACCTCCCACACACACCTTGAATAGCGAGGTATCAGGCACACTTTCTTAAGCAATTAAAAAGAAAAGGAATTAAACATCAGGGAAGATGTTTTGTTATCATTATTGTGTTGCTGTGGGGGAAAAAAAATGTACATCCATAGTTTTACCTCTCCTTTTTCATTTATTTGTATGGAATGAAATCTGATGTAAAGAGAATCTGTCCCCTTGAGATATGTCAGATTGGTGTACCAACAGTTAGAAAAAACAGATATATCCAGGAATCCGTGCTGCAGGCACCATCTATCTTTAGTATCTTAATGCTTTCAAGTGATGAAATACCTTCTGCACCACTATAAAAAGGCTGGGCTTCTGTTTGATATTTCACATGGTCAGTACGAACTATGGATAGTATTTAACCTTGAGCTCGTGATCAGCTTGAGAAACACAATTTATAGGATCAAATTCCTTTAGCCCTCAGTCCCGTGTTCTGTATTTCTAGGGATGGGGCACAGGAGTTTTGCTCTGTCCAAGAAAACCTTTTACAGCACTGTAAGGGAACAGTAGGAGATTCAAAAGGCAGCTGTTTTACACACAGAGAGGAAACAAAACACTGTGTTCTGTGAAACAGGCCTGGGTCACCTGATGTGGTTTTCAGGGAGATCATGGAGATTCCCATGTGGGCATATAAGGGTAGACCTCGGGCCACAGTGTTGAGAAAACAGCTCTGACGATTTCAGCATGAACAGAACCATGATATGGAGTCCAAAGAATGCTTTGAGACAAGCCAGGCTGAACAATGGAGACTTCTCTGAAAGAAGCATGGGAAAGATAATGATGGATGCTGTGACCTGGAGATTTAATAATGGACATTTATGGACACCATCCATGTTAATTCTTTTTTATCTGTTAGGGACAGGGCTTTTTTATCTGCTAGGGACACAGACAGGGCAGGCAGTTACCTGGGGCTCCTCAGTGTATGGGTGGCTGCTCTGTGCTGCCACTGGGCTATTTGCTTTTCCTCTCCAACATCTTTGAGCTCAATGGCCAGCTGGAATGACATAATTCAAGGATCCAGTTGTCTCCCCTTTGCCACCCAGCTCAGGGATGGAGGGAATGACACAGGTTTGAGGCAAGTGGACTCCTGCAAAGCCTACCGTGTGCTTTGGTCTCCTCAAGAACCATGAGAATGATTAAGTGATTTTTTTAAGAGCCTCCTGGTGTTTTCCATTCTTGCCCTCTGGAATTCAGCAAGTTAATAACTTCAACTTGTTTCTAGCCACATACATAGAAAACACAGCAAGAGCACAGAAGCTTGTACACATTGGACCAAAGGCCCCTCTGTTGTGAGATCCTTCTTCAGCAGTCAACAAATTATCATGAGCATAGGGGGTAAAATGAATTCCATCCTCTGCCTATGTGGAGGTGCATGTTCTGAACAGAACCCCAAGGCCAGTTCAAGGCAGAAACAGAATCAGACATTGGAAAATCATGGTGACTTCAGAAGTTTAGCAGACCCATCTGCTTCATCCACTGCAGCCAAGAATTATTTATGTAAAATGTTTAATACAGCAAAAATGAGGTTAAATATTTAAACGTATTACACACACACACACACACACATATATATATTTGCAATTGATATTAGTTTTCCACCTCTATTTAATGTTTGCTGCAAAGAACACTCTATAAGTGAGTGTTGCCTTTCTCCTTAGATGGTAAAAGCACATGCAAATTATTTTCCCCTTAATCTTTAAAGCAACAAGTACCAGTTAGCAAAAGATGCTTCCATCCCTTCCATATCTTCTTTGGGAACAAGTAGAGCACACAGCCTCCCTGAGACTTCCCATCTTCTGCACAGCTTCAGCTGAGGAGCACAGGGGTTATTTGCAACCACCTCTTCCATCTGCATTTCATTGCACAGCTCTCAAAAGCAGGTTCTGGGAAGTTTGGAAATTTTGCATGCCGTGCTTGATGAGAGTGTGAGGAATGATCCCTTCTTTAGCACCAATGCACACAGCACCTCTGGGCTCCCCTTTTCGAATCCTGGCTCCGACTTTGTCTGCAGCACTGCCCTCAGCCAGAGGGGTTGCAGCCCCTGCTTACCACGCTCAGCACGTAAATCCCTGGGAGGCTGCAGCTCTGCTTTCTCTGTCAGGAGCCCTGATTTGCCAGGAACTCAGCCAGGCTGCAAAGGGCAGGTGTCTTTTCCCCTCCACGCTTGCTCCCCTCTTCTCTCATGCACTGAGTCCTGGCCAGGGAAGGACTGAGCAGAACATTGCTTTAGATAAGGGGGTCTCCATCTGCAGGCCAAGAGGGACCAGGGCAAATTTCCTGCCTTGCACCAGTTCCAAAGGGAAAACATCCTTTATTCTTCTCTGCCTCACAAAAGGATCAACAGCCTCAGAGCCTTTCTGCTTTTAAATTACCTTTGAACTAAACTTTGAACTGAGCTGGGATTCCTGTTAGCCCCCTTCAGCTCAGCAAGTGCTTTGACTCATCAGGGTGAGATCTGTGTGCAAACCATGAGTCCCGCTGCTACAGGAGGAGCTCTTGTCTTTGGGGTCCAGCCTGGGGCAGGTACAGAGGAGGGCACAGAAACCACATGGTCACTCTTAAAGGAACTACTTCCACACTTTATTTCTCTGGAACTGGGGAATGTATGTCGGATGCTCAGATCACCCAGGATTTACTGACAGACAGTTCTGGGTACAGAGACATAACTGGTTTCTAAATATGACGTTTCCATCTGGAGAGGGTATTCCACAGGATTTTCAGAGTATTCAAGAGAGTCCATTCACCAGCTAGATTCAGCTAGCAGTAATACTACTGAGCTTTGATGTTGCCTAACAGGATTCTACATTACAAGCAAGGTAAACTGTGTTTCCATTTCCAGAATGCAATCCAGGCACGTCTTCCTAGAGTTGTTCTGAGACTCAGTCCAAAACTACTGACTTAGAATACACACAGAATTACACCCAAAGAAGGCACTGGCTCAGGTATGAGAAGGTCTGGAGATGTGGGGATCATTACCAGGATTTCTGTCACCTTGCCTGCCCAGACACAGCACCACACTAACGTGATTATACCATTTCTTTTCCAGGAAGGACTTGGCTATGAATTTCACAGGCTACCACCTGCATTCCACCCCGTGTGCAAACACCACGTGCCCAGGGCTATCAGCAGCAGCACTGCACCAAGAGAAGAGAAGACACAGCTTGGCTTCAAAAGGTCACGAGAACTCTGCAGCAAAAAAAAAGTGTTGGGTGGGTGGGAGAAAAAACTTTCTGCTTTAAGCACTCCTGCAATTAAATCCTTCTGCAAAATACATGGTTTCTTGTAGTAAGTGGAGACTCAAGGGGTTCTGAATTTAAATTAACTTCCTGAGCAAAAATAAATTAAAACTATCTAAAGCTATCCAATTTTTCTTCATGCCATCCTGCAATTTTAAGGAACTTTATCAAAACCACTAAGTATAGAGTAAGGGGTCCTTAAAGAAACTCACAAAATCGTTGCTGTACCTTTATTTCAAATAAGAGTGAGTTGGATTTTCTACTTCAGCAAATAAGAATATATTAATACATTTAGCCCAAAAGCAAGGTCTTCTTATTTTTGTATTAAAAATATCATTTTTTCTCTGTGTATTTTCCACCTAATTAAAGAACAGACATACATTAATGCATAAGCACTATCAATTTGTGAAATCAGAAACAAAGCACACCAAATACTATAATGCATCTTGCCCTTTTATTGTGTTGTATTATAGACAAAGAGAAGTACAGAATAATCACTCTGTTACAGCCATAAAGTTGCAGTGTCACTCTGATCCCTTTGGGAGTCAGACAACATCCACTTGTCATTCATTCCACCTTTATATTGTAACAAGCTGCATATATCAAAACTCAGCTGTGAGCAACCATATTTCTAAATGAAAACATGAACAAAACCCCCCAGTTTTTGTAACAGGACTTTGCAAGATTCTTTAGGGTACCAGCAGAATAAGCATGCACAATATCAATACTAAACCATAGACGTACTGCCCCCTGAAAAGGGGAGCTGTGCTGGAAAATTCACAGATTCAGTGCTGGGACTCCATCTCCTGCAAAAAGCTGGCTCAAAAGCTGTGCATTACTTTGGTCCAAATATAAGTGGGAGTAAATAAACCAAAGGCTGGTGTTTTGCAAGGAAGCTGTGTTAATCCTACTGTTTTCTTTGTACAATAAAATTTGGTCTACGAGGAAAATCTCTACTGCTGTATTGACCAGTGCCACAGCGCAGTGTGATGCTACCAGAAGGGAGCTGTTGCTGTGTCATGCTGCTTCTCTTTTACACAAAACAAGTCCCAGGGACCTCTAAAGGGGTTTGCTGGAATACTAAAAGGACAAAGGAGATTTCTTATTGAAATGCAGGTGCAAGAAAGGTTTTCCTTGCTGAGAACCATATGCATTTCAAACAACTTTGGCAAAATATATGGCAACATGCTCCTTTGTTTTACTGAGTATGACTGCACATGAAATAATAAGTTGGCAGTGGGTCAAAGTTCCCTATTTCCCTGTGTTTGATGTTGCAGACAAAATGGGAGAGAAGCAGTTTGGAAAGATACAGATAGCTTCCATCCAAACTTACTGAGCAGGCTGAGAGCAAAATATCAAAACCTACAGCCACCTATGGAAAGACAGACATACCGAAAAGAATTAATAAAATCACTTTGAAAACTACTTATTTTGTTGATCTTGCTTCAATATTCTTGTTTGTATAAAAGTTTCGAGCCTGTACATAGATGCTTGAGCTGATACACAAATCTCTACTTTGGGGATGATGTTTTAAGCCCAATTAAAAATGTATTGTTATCAACAGGAACTTTCTACTGGGGCCGTTTTCTATTCTGCTTCCCAAAATAAAGGAAAAAGTGCAAACAATGAGAAAGGATTTGCTATTCTCTTTTAAAGAGTAACAAGGCACAATCTTATTGTCTACTACTACTACACTGCTTAAATTGTTTTGTTGTCCCTTGTCTCACACTGCAGCAGGAATACGAATAACATCAGCACTGTAACCCACCCTGATGGAGTGCAGAGTCCATGCAAGAGCTAAGGACCATTTTGATAGAATTTAAGTATTTCCCAAAATACAGTTTGCAAGAGACTCCTGAGCAGGCAGGCATTGTGTAGGCTCTCTGCCAAACTCTCTGTAGAGGCCACTTTGAATGGTTCAAGCCAGCATGTGATTTGCTTAATGAAAGACACTTCTCCAGAAGATTTTGGCAGATGCAATCAGTTCAACTGCCAGGCAGTATTCATGTGATTACAAATGTTACTGATCACATTAGATACTTAATAAATCTCTCCAAAAAGATCACAGAGCTACTGTGTGGCTCTGAAGAAATCAAAATTGTGAGACAGATTACTGTGTTTGCTGTGCACTGGACTATTGATACAATTGGAGAACAAATCCCTTCCTTGGACTGCTAAGCAGACAGTGATAACTATTAATTTCTATATAATGACAAGTCTGATTACTTGTAAATGTTTATCTATGCATCATGGCAAAGTAGCTTCCTTTTCATGTTATTCTTCTATAAATACATTAAAAAAATTGACTTCACTGACTTTCACAGACCTATGGCAATTCACATAAGCCAAGACGTTGGCCTGAGAGTCCAAGGACAATTTTTGGCTTGAAATAACCAAAAAGCAGGATGCTAACCTTGCATAAAACCCATAAGCAAGACTTTGGCACTGTTTATTCTCTTGACATTTCAGCAGATGCAATATCACATAGACTTATGACAAACCACAACAAAGCAAAAACAATCTGAGCTATACCTGTTTTGATAAAAATGCTTTTCCTTATGGTGGGACACAACTTGCAGTCTGTATCTTCCTGTAATTTACTGAACAGCATTTTAAAAATTAGTATATGTCCATTGGCCAAGTCCCAGTGCTCATTTCAGTGTATTGCATGAAAGCAATCACACAGGCCTCTCTTTTCTGCTCTCAGAAGGAGGGTTTCTGTCTGAAAAAAATAAAAACCAAACAAAAACCCATGAAATCAAAGAACTGAATATATTGCTTTAAAAGAGTATATAATTGATTAGATCTAATCCCTCTGCACAGCTGTAGCCAAGGTGCTCTGCTGAGTGAAAAATCATAGTAGTAGTGCTGGTTTTCATCCAGAAAAAGTGATGAAACAAGTATATTCAGAACTGAGATGCAGGGAGAGTATTTTTATAGTTTGAATATTTTCATTTGCACAGTTAACTTCTAGGGAGTAGGCTGTCAAAATTATTAAAGTGTCCTTTATAAGCACTGCGACAGATTCCACTTTCAACTGCACTGCTCTGAATTCCTTTGTGGTGATTGATGGCTTCCTGTTGATGATGCCTTCAGTCCTGTATAATTTAATTGCACCAGATAGCAAGTGCTGAAGAGCCAGTTGTGCTCTCAGTTACACTGCTGTTTCTCCAGAACAACTCTCAGTTGAATCCAGCTGTCAGTCTAACCCTGTTGTCTGAAACTCATAATCTTTCAAGGCAGATCTAGTTCTGAGTGTGTGGTTCCTATTTCAATCTGAGTTAAATTACTGACAGTTGCTTTATTATCAGTACTTGAGCAAAAGCTTAAAAGCCATTCCTAATATACATCATTTAAAATTACTTGCTGTTGTATTTGGAGCTCCTTAGTGGAAAAGCATTTCTAAGGTTCTTTTCTCTGTATACAGGGGGGAAAATAATTTTAGATCTTTAAAGATATTCAGGTAACATTTATTTAATTGTGATCAAATAAATATTTTGTGGATTCTTGTCACACTTTTGGAGAAACAAAGGCTGAATCTTTTGCATGGCACCATCACTTCAGCAGCCAATTTCTCATGAGACTCAAGATTGTTGGTTCAAGGAATTCACATCAGCAAGTGCAATTGTGACTGAAGAGAAACTTCTTCCTGAGCATATCTTGTGGTTTTCACCCTGTGGTCTGCAGTCCCTTAAGCAGTTTGCAGACTGGCTTTGAAGAGTTTCTTGAGGGGAGAAAAAATTAATTTCGTGGGCTTAAATTCACTGTGAATTACTTTCTAATGCAAAAACCCATTAGAAGTTGAAACCCAATTGTTAAGAAATTATCTCTGTGAAACAACAAGGTCTTCAGCCTGCTGGTGTTCCTCTGTCCTGATACCTCCTGACACATTAGACACAGCAAAGGGCTCATTAACCAAGGCATTTCCCAAAGCAGAAGCTGGGCACCCCTGTGTGGGTCCTGCTCCCCTCCTGCCTGGCTTGGGCAGCAGTACCTCTGTCCCCCAGCAGTGCCCACTCTCTGTCATTCATTTCTTCTTCTCAGACTGCAGGCTTGTGCAGGACAGGCTGTTTCAGAACAGCTTTCCCTCCCCTGCCCAGCCCTATATCCTCCTCATTTCAAACTTTTGACATCCACCTTTGCATTAAAGAGGGCTTGTTCACATTCCTTGCCTGCTTTCACTTATCAGCTTAGCACAACAGCAGGCACTGCTCAACACTGCTCCCCACTTGCACAATGAAATCTTGGATGAGTGAATGCTCCCATTGTTGGGAGCCCAGGAGAAATCATAGAATCATCTGAACATCAAACAGGCTTATTGGATTTCACAGTAATGCCAACAAGCTGTCACTGCTACCACGAACTCTGCCTGGGCGTCACTTAGGACTATTTATGGGCAGGAAGAGCAGCTCTGGGAGCACTCAATTGCAAACTGAAAGACTGTGAAAGAGAGGTATCAATTACAAAAATTAATTGTGGCCTTGATGGCATTGGCTTAGAAAGTCCCTGATATGCAGGAGCAATCCTGCATGGGGCTTGCCCTTGTAGCAACAATTTCCAAGACTCAGGAGTCATTCAGAGAAGTTATTTGTGTGTCAAACTTGAGAAATTATAGCTGGTCAGCATGAACCAAGCATCAGCAGTGGAGTAAGGATATGGAAGCTCTACCTGTCAGAGTATAGAAGGCCACAGTGTGCCATTTGTAGGGCCTTGGTTGCTGCGTTTCATTTTAGTATCTCTGCATCTCTCAATAATTTCTGTTTAACCAAAGCATCTCTGATAGAAAGCCCTTTGGAGTATCAATCCAAAGGCTGGGAAAGGTGTACAGTAATACAGCCTTTATTTACTAGTAGTGTTAAGTTCAGTTGTCCAAGGATGGGTGATCTTACCAACAACTGGTTCTGTTTGGTTTTGTGATGCACTGCTCCTATGCCCTGTAACATTGGGAGCTGTCTCAGTCAGTGCCTTGGCATGCCAGGCTTGTCCAGGTCCTCACAGAAACAGAAATTCATCTTGTGGCACCCTGGCACCAGCTCCTCCCTTTATATTCTGCCTCACCTCACCACAGAGCTGCTCTCTGGTGGGCTGCACCCTCAGTCCACTCTCCAGATAGAACATACATCACAGACACATCTGAATATCTCTGTGGGTGGGATTAAGGAATTGTGCTGCCTCCATTGCATTCAAAAAAAATCCTTAACTTCCCAGTAAAGCCTGTTGACAGTATAAGAACCAGCACAGCTGCAATTGCACCTGGTCTTGACATGTCATGTGTAAGTACATAACATTTCAGCTGACCCTAATCCAAACAAGTGGAACTCTGCTATGCACAAGAAGTGCCCAGCACAGCTGCTGGAGGTAAAGCCCCTCTACTGACACTTTACCACTTAAGAGTTATTTATTATTACTCAAGTGCATGGGAAACTTTTGGAATGTAACCCACACTCAGAACTTTGTCCTAATCAGGTTGCTATTGATAGCTCAAGAAAGCTGAAGTCACTCCAACTTTATTGTGTAGGGCCTGACACGGCTGCCCAAGGTCACAAGAAACGAAAGACAAAGCTATATAATTGCCTTATGGTTTGAGACACAAAATTGATTTATGTCCCTTTGGCTGGCTTTGCTGGGAATGACAATTTGAGCTGAGTGTGACTGTAGAGGAGCAAGGAGCCCTCTCACCTGCCAAGAGGGATGGTCCTGCTCAAAGGAAGGAGAGGTAGGACAAGACATGCATGGAGGGGCTTTATTAGAGGAGAGAGACCTCCTGCCTCTTGCAAACTTCAGCAGCAGAACCACTGTGGTAAATCCTACCCCAGCCAGTTTGCACATATTTACAAACCCACACATGTATGAATTACTAAAATCAGGGCATTTAACACACCCTCATTTTGCTCACTGAGACCTCTGGAGAACTGGCATGTGAAGTGGCACAATCCCCTGTGTGCTGTGACAAATGCATGAAAAATGTGTTTGTCCCTTTTTCACAAAGCATCAATCCATGAGCAGAGGGTGTGTGTGTGTGCTTCCCTGTCCTCTGCCAGCCCTGCCTGCCACCTTCTCCCTCTCCTGCTCATTTCTGCTCCTGCCCAGCGAAAGGTCAGCCCACAGCTTGAAAGTAGTGTTGTGAGGCAGAGAGTAAATCATCTGCCTTGTCTGCCTCTCCTTTGCACATCTTCTTTCCTTCTCCCTTTGGTGCAGGGGCTGTCTGAGGTAATTCCTTAGGCTGTTATGCAAGAAGTCAGACTAGATGATCGTTACTGAACCTCTGCAGACTGTGAAAAATAATCTGTGCTTGGTATAAACCTATTTGCTGGGATGGGAGTGAGTCAGCAGAGATGTCATGTCTGCTGTACCCAGACAGGCAAAGCTGGCCGCTGGGAGATGAAGGCGAAAGGAAAGCATTCATTCCTGCAGAAACACATACCCGCGAGTCCAGGCTGTACGCCGTCTTCTTCAGATCCTGCAACGCCCTCTGCATGAACTCGAACGCATGGCAGTCAACGCAGGGACGGCCTGCGGAGAGAGGCACGAGAAGACATCACTGTCACAGCAGGAAATTTAGAGTTTAGCAGCACCCAGGAGGAATACTCAGAGAGCTTGCCAAGAGAAACTCCATTTCTTACCAAGCACCCACACCTGCATGTGTGCAAAATTAGTGCTGCCTGTGTCTTTGTGCAAATGTGAGAGGATCAGCAAAAACCACAAGGAGTACTTTGCTGTGTGTGCTTTTCTGAGCATGGCCCAGACTTGACTCTGCCTGCTGCTTCAGCCCGCAGCTCTCCCCTTCAAACTGAAATCCTTAGCCCTTCTCAGTCATGGGTTAATTCTCAACAGAGACACTGAAAATAGCAGTTTGCAGTGGTTCAGGAACCAGACAGGCAGGTCTGTTTTTACAGGAGCTCTTACAGAGCAGCTTGGCAAGGAACAATGCCAGATCTGTATTTGCTTCCTTTCACCTGCTGCTGTATTTTTTCTCTGCCAGGAATGCAAAGCATCCCACTGGCTCTGCAGCTGCTGCCAGTGTGTGTGCACAGAGGGGCAGGGTAGGGAAAGGCAGAGAGTGGAGGAGGAGAGGACTTGACAACTAAAATGGCTCACTTCTGAACCTGGGCATTTCTGCTCTGCCAGGATTCACCCTGCAGCAATCTCTGACAGTTTGAAGTTAATGATGTGTGAGTTTTCAGAAGAAGAAATTGCAGACACTGGAGGAGATGCAGGGGGAATGGGGAAAGATGACATTTCATACTGATCACAGAGCCCCCATGGTGGGGGGGAGTGCTGAAATCCTTGTCCTCATGCAGCCACCTGTGCTGCCCTACCAAAGCAAAGAGGGTGCAAAGCTGCTGCTGAGATGGCTGGGAGCTGCCTGGAGCCAGGGACCTGCTGAGCAGCCCTGCAGCACCCATCTGTGCCCAGCACCCTGCTGCCAGCACTGCCTTCTGAGCTGTACCTGGGGGAGGGAGCAGCCAGAGTGCTTGTCAGTCCTCAGCAAGCCTCTTAGGGGTTTTTGATCTATTCAGGAGGAGTTTCTCTCCCACCTTCCTTCTCCATCTGCCCTCCATGCAAGTGACATCTTGGGGACACCAGGGGATCAAGCTAGGGATTTAATTCCCAAGCTGTGAGGAGATGCAAAGTGCCAGCCTCTATCAGACCATCATTGCTCACAAAGACCCTGCCTCTCCAGGCACAGGAGTAGCGGCAGGATGGTTTTGAGCACACTTTAAAGACACTCAACCTCCTCCTGCTTTCAGTATTGCACTAATTTAATTGTTTCCACTTCAGAGCATGAAACAGAGCCCTTAGAAAGAACCTGCATGCTCAGACTGCTGTCAGCAAATCCATCATTTGTCACGCTCTGCTCCTTCCCCTCGCTCTGGTCTGCTCAGAAACACCTTGCCCTGGCTCCACCTCGGGGAGGTGCTGCATGCCCTGAAGTGCTGACAAGCACCAAAGTGTTTTCAAAATCAGAACCTGAAGGAGAAAAGAAAAGAAGGAAAAACAAAACAAAACAAAACAAACAAACAAACAAAAAAAAAAAGGTGATAAATTAATGTCTCCTACTTCTGCAGTGAGGAGAAGGCACAAGTCTTCCCAGGGCTTTGTGAAAGCTGTGATGGGATGGTTGGGTGGGATCATTCACTGGTATTTATGACAGCCAAGTGCTCCTGTGTGGACAGGGAGGTCCTAGTGGAATGGCACAACCTTGCCAAGTGGTTATTTCACTTCTGCCAGTCCTGGGAAAGCAGCTGCCCTGGTATCAAAGCATCTCCTGCAGCAGAAGGGTGGTGGCACAGAGGACACCTGCCTGTGCAGCTCGGGGTGTCCTGAATCAGCACCTGCAAAGCTCCTAACACAGCACTGCCCTCCAAAGTCAGAGTGCACATGCAGCCAGTTTACCACACAACAGGATATTCACTCTTTAATGTCATTATTGGGCTGTGCTCCGTGGTAGAGGATCCTTCTCCAGGCACTGCTGTCTCTGGGTCAGGTCAGCATCCCTGCCTGCCGGGAGCCAGTAGCCAATGGCAGATACTTGAGGCAGATACAAGAATAAGTGTCTAGCAATGTTCTTCTAGCCTACCAGGGGGCTGGAGGATATCCTGTGGCTGGCTGGGGTTTCTACATCTCATAAGCCCTCCATGAATTTTTCTCACATTAATTTGCACTGTTGCTTCCTGAATCCATGTAAACTTTTGTCATCTGCAACATCCTGTGGCAATAAGTTCCAAGCTCAGCTATCCTCTGAGAGAACAAAATACCATTCCTGTCTGCTCTGAAGTTGACATCTGCTGCTTTCATTTCCTGCCTCTAATTTTTGCAGTGGAAGAGACAGTTATTAAATAATCACCAACTTTGTCCCACTTACCACTTTGATGTTCTCCATCACTCTCTGCCTTGGTCTGCTTTCCAGAATGAAGAGCTGAGCTGCTAAGCTAACTTATCTAGGTGGATTTGATTTCTCTTCATGCCCACAATATTTTCAGCAAAGGTGCCCATGGACATTTCCCCAAGAGAAATGCATCTAAACATCTGTTTTGCCAAACTAATCTAAATATGTGTTGTTGCCAATAGGAGCAATCCCACTATGCTTTCTGTCTGTGGCTGTGGCATCTCACACTTCCACTTGCTCACAGCAGGAGTGACAATGCAGCTCCTCCATCAGCTGGATCACTGACATTTTTTCCCCCAAAGCAGATCCTGAATGCCCAAATTCTGGGGCCAGGACAAGAAACGGTGCAAGAAGTGGAGACCAGATTATGGAGAGGAGAAGGGCAGAGGCAGCACAGGCTTACATCAGCTTAAAGCAGTCATGAAACCAAATCTTAAGTCACATCACAGCAAAGTATAGCAGAGTGCTATTAATTCCTTGCTGACAGCTGGAAACAGACTATCATTCATAGGGAGACTTAACAGGTCTGTGGATTAACATAATGAGAATTACCAAGAGTCAGCTATAACTCTTTAAATGGGTCCTGTCAGCACAAAGACTGTATGTGTCTTTGTGTGTTTTTGGAGAAGTGGGGGAAGAGAAAAAATATGTTTCTTGGCTGCTTCTTGGTGAAGAACTGGGACTGGAAGCACTGTGTAAGTCTAATTTACTTTCCCTTGCATACACTTGGTGTTTATTCTTTGTATTTCATGCACCTTGCCTAAGGAGAACAGACTGACCAGCTTCTGGTCTTCAGATCCCATATTTTAACTTTCACAGTGGGTGATCTGGGCTATAAATGCAATGGGAGATTGGGGAAATAACTTATTTTTTTTCTAGTGGTTTGCAGAGAACTTTAAAGAAAATAATCTGTGAGTATTAGTAGCACCACTTCAAACTTGAACAGTCTTTTGCATATGCTAAGTGCTGTGAATAAAGTATAAGGACACAATTAATAATTGCTAATTAGAATTAAGCATAAAGAGCTGTGCCTGGCTGTGTGACTGGCAGGGAGCAGGGGATGGGTCTCAGTGCCAGATCTCAGTGCCTCACACAGGACAGGATGTCTCTGTACTGCTAAAGAGATCTGTGACTCACTCTCATGCTTCTCTCCTGTGACTCCTGCACCTCCCACACTGGTACGGAGCATCGCTGCCCCTGTCCTGCTCATGATGCTGCAGGAGGGACACATTCCTCCCACCAGGTGGGGGAGAGAGACTGTGTGGTCCATGCGGGAATGCTCCCGCTAAGGGCGTGCTGCCAGTGCCATGTCACACACCTGGGAACAGAGAAAAGCATCGAGCACCACACTGCTCTGCCCTGCAGCAGGACGCTAAATATGGCCCATGTCCATCCTACACCCCTGTTAAGAACATGCACTGGAGACCCCTTTCCCTCTGGGCCATCCAGGCTCCCACAGCCAGCAGTTTGCCTGGGCTGACAGTAAGGACATAAGTGCCAGCAACAGGGAGAGTGTGTGCTCGTGCTGTGCCCTCTGAAGGGGTCAGTGCCCACGGGGATCAGCTCCTTAGGAGATGTAGCCAGTGGAGCATCAAGAAGGAAAGGATCCAGGAGTGTCTGTACCAGATCACACCAAAGTGAGTGCCTGACCCAGTGTCCAGTCTCCCACAATCCACATCTCTGGAGGAATATTGAAAGTCTGGGACCATTCCCAAGCCTCGAGAGCGTGTGATAGCTCCACTCTGGAACAGTCAGCTCTGTCTTCTAGACAGACAACTGGCCTCCTATGATGGGCACAAGTGTGCCAGGCTCCCTCCTAGCAGGGTACTGGTACAGCCGTGTCCCCATGCCAGGGTGAATTCCTGGGCACTGTTATAGACGAGACCTTCATGGCCAGCAATGGGTGCCTTGGAAAAGCATGAGAACAGGACAAGTCTGGAGGGATGCATTCCCAAACACCCTCCCAGGTCTCAGGAATATGCTAAGGCAACTCCTGAGCCAGAAGAAATGCACTGTGGATTTTTTTTTCCCCTTGAATTTAACCAATGGGTTCTGCAATCTCACACAAACATTTAACATCCACAATGTCCTAAGGGAAGAGTTTCACAGGTTAACCATCAGGAAGAGCCCTGACAGGCAAAGGAAAGTGACTGGAGCAACAAGTGGCTGATGAGGAGCATCAGGAGTTCCTTGTGGCTTTAAAACTCTGTCCCTGCAGCAGCCCAAAACAATTTACAATTCACTGATCAGCTGACAGCTCCTGGCCTGGTCTCAGACAGAAATAGCATTTTGCTTTTGTAGCAGTGCTCACATCCTCTTCCTTGGGATGGGGCAGTGAGTCTTTGAGTAACACTGCCACAGAAACACTCTGACCTGCCCTTCAGTCCACAGTCTTATGGTCAGGAGTAAGACAAGACAAGGAATCTTCCTCAAAGGCTGTTCAAGGGACTCCACAGCCTGGCTAGAGGGTGGTAACAAGATGGTAAGAAGACTCCTTGATACTGTAAGAAGGATGGGACAGTCTTTTTTGCGGGGCCTGTTGTGATAGGTAATGGATTTGAAATAAAAGAGGGTCAATTTAAATTAGTTAAGGAAGAAGTTCTTTACTGTGAGAGTGGTGAGGCACTGGCATGGGCTGCCCAGAGAGGTGGTAGATGCCCCATCCCAGGAAATGTTCAGGGTCAGGTTGAACTTGACTCTGAGCAACCTGATCAAGTTGAAGATGTCCCTGCCCATGGCAGGGGGTTGGACTAGATGAGCTCTAAAGGGCCCTTCCCACCTTTCTATGGTTTTATAATTCTGTGAGACTTGGGTCAGAAATCCTGGCTTAGAGTTTTGTTCTACAGTTCAAATGGGAGTTTTCACCACACAAGTAGAACAAGAAACCCCTGTATCCCTGTATTCATTTTCCCAAATGTGTTGACTTGCCTGTGCTGACACAGACACACAAAGAGTATTCACAATTTATTTTCCAAACCTGATTTTCTCTTTGAGGAGATAAAAGGGACTACTTATCACAAAATCTATTAGAATTAATGAATTCCTAGGAAACAGACACACAAAATAGCAGTGAGATCTGGTTTAGAACAGACCAAAACTTAGCCGTAATTAAAAAAAAAAAAAGAATGGAAAAAGAAGAAAATTCAACATCTAAGTTCCATTAGTTCCATCTAATGGAATTAATTGAGAATAAAATGCAGTGACAAAATCAGACCTTGTATTAAATATTTTGATAGTCATATAAAAAAATAGCTGTGATACAAAGTAAGCATGACTAAGAACTAGAGATTTGTTTTTATGCAATTATCTTTCTTTGTTGGTTTTTTTTTCCCTGAGGACATTTTATGTTTCTAATGAGTGGCTATTTCCCACTTGCTGTCACCAAAACACCCTGAGAACATTGACTCCATCCTCTAATAACTTTGAACTATTGCCTCATTTTGGAGCTGAGAAAGTTTAGAGACTTACTCAAAATGACAGAGGAAGCTCATATAGAGCTGTGATCCAAATTCAAGAGCTCCCAGCCCTATGGTGTGCTCAAGCCAGTCTGTCATATTTATTTATTTTTTAGGTTTGCAGGATTTCAGAAATTTATGTTGGCTTTCCAAATGCACTGTTTGGGTAAACATCCCCTATGTTGATTTGTAGTAGCTACAAGAAAGTTGAACTTGACCTATTGTTCCAACCAAATACTAAAGCAAGCAAGAAGCAACGCCCCAGCAGAAATACACACACATTTTCTTCTAATGCTCAGTTAATACTCAGACTAGTAAGGACATCATAGGCATTGTGGCAAATCCGTGTATATCAATTAAAACTATCTAGTGAAATGTAATTCTCAAGAGGCAGATCTAAAAGACCTACAAACAAAGAGCTTGAGAACAAGTTCAAATGAAAAT
Organism: Vidua macroura; assembly: GCF_024509145.1. Lineage (NCBI taxonomy): Eukaryota > Metazoa > Chordata > Aves > Passeriformes > Viduidae > Vidua > Vidua macroura. Next base: position 65,618,636 of record NC_071574.1, read on the forward strand.
TAGGAGTATGCAGTTAGCTTTTTTCCCCCTGAATAACTACTAATCCTTTGCTTGCATGCTGTTTCTGTGGCTGTTTTCACGTGCTTTGCTGACCTGGCACAAACTCATCATTACTCCCTCGTCAACCGGGCAACGCCAGGTTCCCCTGGAGCGGAGTGCCCATGTGGCTGCTGGGGGGCAGTGGAGGAAGGCAGGCAGGACAGGGTGCAGCAGGTACCTACTTTCTGCAGGGATGACACTCCCAGAGTCCTGGCCAGCCCCCACGAGCCTCGCGCTGAGCAGGCTGAGCACTGAGAGGAGCAGGATTCCCACACGCGCCTCGCTCCAGAAGGATGGCAGCGCCATTGCTCTCATCAATAATTCCAGTTGTCTTCCCTGCCTGGAACGAGGAGAAGCAGTGAAAAATCAGCAGTTTGCTCCCTGCAGGCTCCTCACAAAGAGGTGGATGAGATGGTATAAGCCCAGACCCCGTGCACACACAAACCCACTGGCACGCAGCGCTGCCGGACATGCCGTGGGCCTGAGATGCACCCCAAGGACCAGCTCGCCCAGTACCTGATCCTTCTCCCCGCCTGTGTGCCAACCCTTGGAGCAGCTGTAGAGAGCAGGCAAGGCTCCAGCAGCCCCTCTGAGCATGCGCCCCTCCAGCATCCCCCCTTCCCTGATTAGGGTCATTGCCATGGAGATTTGCTATAGCAACTCTGAAAAATTGGAGCTGCCAAGTGGAGAAGAAGATTTAAAGGGACCACAGTGTGATGGATGGTCACTGCTGCACTCCTCCTCTGCTCCCAAAGGCCATGCCCTCTCCTTGGCAGACACTGGCTGCTGCCACCCCCATAAGAGAGTTTTGGGCAATTTTTGTGTTTGTTGCTGCTGTTCCCGAAGGGACTGTGCTGGAATACACAGCTCTCACCCCTTGCTTTAGCTGTAACTCACTTAAAGTGAGATTTCATTCTGTGAGGCATCAAATGAGAGAAAAACTCAGAAGTTTGCTTGGATAAATGAAGTTGCAGGGCCTGCTGACGGTACCCTGTATTTTAGGGAAGAATCCATTATGGTCTTTGTTTAACTACAATGAAAATGAGGCCTTGGGGACAACAGCACCCCTAGCACATGGACCAACCACAAAAACAGATCCTGCACAGCCTCACATTAGGGTAACCATGATAAAAGCCCGGCCAAAACCTACACACTGCAAAGTTTAAGGATGCTCTCTTCAAGCTCAACTTTTGATTTGGGTTCTGTCTCTATTTAGCTAGTTATTTATTTATTGTGTCCTGACAAAGTTAAAGCAGGAAGCTTCCAGGAGAGGGAAACTGTGTAAGCACCAAGCATTCAGACAGGGGAGGTGATACCTTTTGGAAAAGAGAAAGAGGTGCTCTAACACCTACCTGCTTGCCCCAGAGCATGATTAAAGGCTCATTTTGCAACATAACTGTTCAATTCATGGCTTTGTTGCTCTCACAGAAGGACTCTCCATCTCCTCTCACCAAGGAGAGGCTCCAGCCTTCCTGGCTTGTACAGAATAACCCCCCTGCCAGGCTGTGGAAGTATCAGTCCCTCAGACACAGACATAATTTATCCTTGACTTTCTTCAGCCCTAGAGACACTCACCAGCACTGCCCTCTGCTTCTATTTCACTTGTTCCTGTGGCTTCTTCAGAATTGCCTCTTACAGCCCTCCCTTCAATGCTTGTGCTTTTGGATCAGGTTAGTTCAAAAGTCCTCTCACAGGACTTTGTGGCAAAGTGCCCTCTTGCAAGGGGGCAGCCTAGAGTTATGGAAGTAATTCCCACAAGAATGACACACTGCCAACTTTTTAGCCCACAGTGCAACTGCAACTCAAATGCCTTTGTGTGGAAGGTCCAGAAGAAGGTCTCAGCCACTGGGATCTTCCTGAGGTGAGTCCAGGCACACATATGCACCAAGATGTCTCCACTGGCTTTATGAGAAGCTGAGACTCCTAATCCAAGCTCTGCTGCTGGATGCCTGAAGTTGTGTGAGACAGACCAGTTTTACATTGTCTCATCCCAGGCCTCCCAGGCCTGTTAAAGGAGCAGCTCCACAAGAACCAGGATCTAAACAAACATTATAGAGCTTGACTGTGCACTCATCTAGAGCTGGTCACACTGTCTAGCCATGATCTTCAGTTTCAAATAACATCAAATGGAAATTCTGGCACAAAATCCAAAATCCTCACACTTCCATTCACCCTGGTATATGAGTTTCTTGCCCGTACCCTCATTATGGTCCCATAGCTATAACCTACTTTTCATACATGCATTTCAAGAAAGGGACAGGAAGGAATTACCTACAGGTGCAATAACCTTCGATGATGTAGAAAGCAGTGTTTGTTCTAATATTTTTTTCAAGCTATCAATGCAGTCTTTTCTAAAATTCTAACTACTGTGATATCTGCAGTAGGGCATTCTGTATCCACCACCTAAAGGGGTACAAGGTGTTATTTCAGTGTCACTTATACTACTAAGCTTAAAATAATGAAATAATGTCTTTTTTTTTTTTGTTGTTGTTGTTGTTTTTTGGGTTTTTTTTTTTTTTTTTCCTTTCCCCTCAGTGTTAACATAAAACAACCAGACATTACACTTACAGAGTCTGGCCAGTTTTTGTGTCAAATGCCTGGGTCTTTAGGAAACGTGAAGAAAGTTTCCAGCTCCTCCTGCTAACAGAACCATGTGGTCCAAGACGTGGTTCTCAATTCACAGAGAACAGGAGCCAGTCTGCATGGAAAAGTTCCAGAAATCTGTGCTATTTTCTCACCTTCAACAAAGCTGAAGAGCAGAAACACGTGAAAACATTTGCATGACTTGCTTAGCTATTACATTCACTACTGGGTATCACCATAGCTAAGGGATACCAGTACTAAATTAACTTTGGAAGACAAGAAAATTCCAAGAGATTCACAGAAGTCCATTTAGTGTCTGAAGAATATCATAGTGAATCCCAAAGGGTTGTCAGAAATATTTTTACTTAATTTTCTTTTTCTACAGAGAATACATGCCTAATAATTTTTTTGCTAAAAGAGAAAAAGAGTTTCCTCCAAAGCAATCAGAATGATCAGGCTTTTAAGGGGAAGATGATTAGTGAGGATAGACATCTGGTGGCTTCCTTGGAAAATTTCTTATTGATTCCTAAGTGTTACAAGTATTGAAAGTTACATCTTTGCTGTGGGGGAAGAAAATTTATATATCCAGTTAAAATGGCTTTCATTAGAGGCCTGAGTTGAATATGTGTGCATAAAAGGAAGATGCAGGCAAAGGTTCTGGTCTCAGAACTAACTCCATTATTACAGTCATGGGCACACATGGTAAACAGGGCAGTTAATCCCAGCCCAATGTGAAGTGCTACATCATTGCCCACTCACATGTCCATCAGCCCTTTGCTGGACTCAAACAGAAGAAAAAAAACACAGGCACAGAAGAGTCTGTGTCTGGTCACTATTACCTGAAGGACAGAAGGGCAGGAGAATAACCCCAGGCATAAGCCCAGAGAGGCCAAGACACAAAACCAGACACAAGCAGTATGAAACATGAAGAACAGCAAAAAAGCATCCTTTAAACACAAGGGGAGTAAAATAAGGAAGACAAAACCCAAAGGAAGAGTTTATTCTCTGTTCAGCAGAAGAGGAAAGTAAATCAAGTCAATGCCTTGAAAAGTGGTACAGAACTAAGCATCTCTTTAGTCTACCAATGAAAATAAGGCAAGCAGAAGGCTCACACAACTAATTCCAGTGAACATGTTTTAGGTAAAAAATATTTAGCAGAAATTTACTTTAGTTACTGATGTTTGTAGGTTTGTGATAGTCCCTTTTCTATGTTTTGATCTGCCTGGAGCTCTCTTTACTCAGGGCTATCACCAGAAGTACCACAGGAGATTGAAAGAAGAACCTAGAACAACCACCATAGGCAATTACTGCTGAGAGCTCAGGGAAGATGTGACTTATGCCAGTCTTGGAAAAGAGTAAGTGCAGTGGCTTTGTTTAAAATGAGGAAGAGAACTGGAAGACTACACACAAGCCAATTTACCATCCAGCCCTGAGAATGTTTTTGAAGCAATAATCCCACCAACATTTTGTAAGTGTTTGAAAAACAAGAACTGGAATTGCAAATAAGAGCTATTTGTCAAGAATCAAGTCAAACTAGTTTGGTATTCTTTTGTGACAGGGTAACAGGCCTTGCAGATAAGGAAAGTCAAATTTAATCAATTTCAGGGCTGTGTCACACAGCATTGTCAGAAGCAAACTAAAGAAAACCTCTGAGGCCAGCAAAACTGGCTGGGTCACTGCTGGGAGTTAGCAGTGGGTCACTGTCCCCATGGGAAGATGTATCACATCAGGACTGCAAAGACTCAGTTCAGGGGTTACTCAGCATTTCATTAAACAACTGGATAATTAATAAGCAAAGTGGTTATTAAAGATGTAACATCAGCCTAGAGGTTATAAGCAAGGCTGGGGGAGAAGACTAAAATTCTAAACTAGGCAGACAAGCAAGAAAAAAGGGTCTAAAAACCAAATGAACGTTTATAAAAATGAGAACAAGGTGCTGCACTTCATCAGGATTAATCAACAACTCATATTTGGAATGGGGAACGGCCCATTAAGTGGCACTTCAGTGGTGAAGCTAAGGAGTCACAAGCTGAAATTGGTTTATAATATTCTGCCATTCCCCCCAAAAATACAATTATACTGGGACATACAAAAAAGAAGTGCAAGAGCTTAGGCTGACTTCAGCACAAGGCCTGAGCTGCAGTGCTGTGTCTGGTTTGGTCACTGCAGTACTAGGAACCATCAGAGACACCAACAGCAGCAGAAATAACCACGTTTAAATGGCATCCAGGAAGCACAACCAAAGCCCCTGGAAAACTTAATAATGAGGATGGCACTGGGATGGATTTCCTGCAGAAGACAGGGGAATATTTAAGCCTGCAGGTATAAATTAGACATCATTTGGGAATGTCATTGGGGTAGTGGCCCTGCATAAAGACAAGGGAAGAACTGAGCAATTTCTTATTGATACCTTTCCCTTTCCCTTCTCTCCTAATTCTGTAATTAAGAATAATTTTGTTCCCCAGGCAGTCACTCCAGCTCTCTGTGCTGTAATTCCAGCACAAACACAGATACCCCTGAGAGAAATTCATTGCCCTTGTGCAGCACCTGAAATTCAGACTAATTATTTCTCCTTCCTCAGTTATCAGGGAAAAGGAAATGTTTTTTCTCATTTAAACAAGTATGATGTCAGAACATTCCCATTCTGGGATGGGTCACTGATAAGGCAATTCAGAGACATTTGGCTGCAGGGCAGCTGGCAGGGCCCACAGTTTCTTAATCTGCCTTTAAACAAGTAAACCACAACCTTGCCAATGAATTGAGAGGTGAGAGGCTGGTGCACTATTTGACATTTTAGCCCATAAACAGAATAAATTATATTGTCTTTTTTTTTTTTTTCTGACAGCCATCTCAGGCCTGAGAAGGACTGAAAATAAAATCACCTTATATTTACCTTTTCCTTCATGCCATGAGATAATGATTCACCTTTGCTTGATGGCTCAGGATTTTCTTTAAACACTAATTCAGAGGTTTGGCAAGGGGAAAAATGTGCCTCGTGAAATGATCAATTTGTTCTTGGCATCATTGCTTGACAAGTTCCCTATCTTAGAGCTTCCTGGAAAACCCTTCAAGAGTCTGACCAAAGCTGAACCTTGGTCAGACTGCAAGGCTTTGAGGCAATGAAGCTGTCCCAGCGAAGTCCATGTGACACTGCTGAACGGGGATGTGGCTGCAAACAGGGAGTATGATGGAAATTTAGCACTAAGTGTAGGAACAAATGAACTCCAAGAGGCCTCTTTCACCACGGTGTAAGATGTGGGAAAGCACCCAGGCTTGATCAGTTCTCCAAAAATCAATTAAAGCCAAGTGTGACAAGCATCTTTAAACCCTTTCAAAAGCTTAGAACATTTTCAGCTATACAGGAGGAACTGTGTCAAGCTGTTGTGAAATTAGGGCCAGTTCTGACTTTTGGTTCCAAGAAAAAGTAAGAACCAATTTTCCAAGAAAAAGTAAGAACCAAAATACCAATTTTCCTAGCTTATTTGTGAGGTTTGCACTGGACTGCGGGAAATCCAGCAGGCATCAGTGTGTTGGACATGGGGTCAATTTACAGCATAGGCAAGGGCTGTGTGCTCTGAATGCCACCAGGGATGAAGCTGAAGTATTTGCCTTGCTACTATCAATCCTATCCCTGTCTAGGAAGACATAGGCATGTCATTATTTACTTGCTTGACTTGTGTATAAAAATCCTTTCTTGAATTTATGTGTTTGGGAAGAAACTGTTGGTTATTTTCGGTGCTGGCATTTGGGCAGGTTATTCCATGGCTACCAAAACCGGAGTGACTAAAGACTGGCAGCTCTCTGCACAGCCTGTCTGTGCTTACAGAAAGGGCAGGTGGGGAGAGTTCATTATAGTTTAGGAAAGCTATTGACTTCCTAGGATGTGGTTCAACCTTCCATGTGTAAAATTCTACATAAAACAAATGTGCAACATACCAGCTGTCAAAAGGCATTTACACATTGTTCAGGTCCTGCTTCGGTGCAAGCCTGACTTGTGGAATTGTGCATTAGTTATATTTAGTGCTGTTGGCTGAAACCAGACACGGTTCACAGGCTGGATGCTGTGTTACAGTGTATATATAGTCCAGGATGAATGCAAGAGCTGCTTAGGCAAGAAGCCTTGTGTAACAAATTTAGTGCATGGATGAAGTTCTGCTCTTTAACCGAGGAAAAAAAATAGCCCACAATGCCCAGAACTTTAAGAGACAACTTTAGAACTGCAGGTGGCCTCCTTGAAAGCCTGGACTTTAGGCAGCCACAAACATTGGTAACTCTGGGCTTTGTCCTGAAGTTTGTGTCTCTCCCCAGATCCCATATTAAACTCAAATTGCCAGGTGAAACTGCATGCTCATCTTTTAGGTTGCAGTCAAAAGATTAATAGATACAACCTCACTAAACCTGTGGACTTTAAAGCCTGTTGGAATTAATGCAAAGGAAGATGCTAAGTTTCACCTGGTTCAGTGCAGAAGCCACACAAAACAACAGATTTTGTTAGCCTTGGTTGCCTAAATCAATTTAACAAAAGTTACTGCAGATTTATTATTAAAAGCGACTTTCTGCTAGCAGATCTGTCCATTAATTTGGACAAGATGAAAGAATTGGGTAAAAGTAAAGTTTTAAAAGCATCAATTCTTAGAAAACATCTAACAATTAGATGTAGCTTGGGGCTGAGGCTACCATTCTGTTTGCCTGAGCATGAACCTTAAGTGCAGCTATTAATGCACACACACAGAATATTCAGATCCCTCCACATCTAAACAAGAAATTAAGCATTTTTCTCCCTTGAAATCTGCATCCTGCTTACTCTGTGGAATGGTCTAGCTTGCATCACCAGTCTTTTCAGGACTCTCAAAGAAAAGTGAAGACATGAAGAATAATGGGGGGGGGGGGGGGGTTGCCAGTCCTGCCCCATTTTCAGACTCTCTTGAAAAAGAGAACAATCTATAGGTTTGTCACTTAAATTTTTCAGAAAAGTGCAGTGTCACTTACTTTGATTTAAACAGCAAAAACTACTTAAGGCTAATGAAGACAAGCTGATGTCTTAGCAGGTTTTCAGAAAGTTCATGGTTCAGAGCAGGAATCAAATGATGACAGCCCTGACTGTGAGGAAGGAAAAGTGTAGGCAGATCAATGTAAAAATAGAATATCTGCAGATAGTTGCATTTCTTTTCTCGTGGCATCCATGCCTGGAACTCTTCTTCTTATACTTTAAGTCACTTTTTAAACTTCAGGTGTTTGGAGGTCTTGAAAATATCATCTCTGCCACTTCCCAACTCTACAAAGCCACAGTTGGAGCAGCAAGATGGAGTTGGAAGGCTAAAGAATATCTACATGGAGACTAAACTGCAAACCCATATAAATTAATTCTATGCTTGAAACTGGAGTAACAGGCCAAAATATTTTACATTGTGATTTTTATTTAATAAGTTGACAATACCTAAAGATGTGATGGCCACCTGACAGTGCAATTAACATCATTTCTCTGCCCCAGACAGCTTTCAGTGCAGTCACAAAGCAAGAGGCACCACGTAATGTAGAACAGGGAATAAAACAGGACAAGGTGGACAGTGAGAAGGATGCAGGAGTGTTCTGATGACCCCATTATATTTGTGTGTAACAGTTTGGATTTAACAGGAACCTTTTGGATTTTGAGGAGAAAGAAAATGCACATCTTGTAAGAGGCACAGCAGCAGATTTCCAGCACCTGGAACACACAGTAGGTCAAGAGCATCATCCTCATGTTTGCTCTGGCCCTGCCTCCAGCAGGTTTTGTTCAGTGCATCCCACTGCTTGTTTGCAAAGGGACAGCAAACAGCCATTTTCTGGTCACTCATGGTTTCATAAACTTCTGTCACCCTCTTCAGCCATCTCTTGACTAGACTGAAGGTTCCCAGTCTGTACACTGCTTCTGTTTATCCTAGCTCCTTTGTCAGCACTTTATATGGTTCTGCTGTACTCTTGTTCTCTATAAAAATGGTCTTGAGTCTTCCCACTCTGTCATACTAAACCTGATTTTACATATTCAAATTCTTCAAAAGTTTCTTTTCAGTTGCCCAGAACAGATATTCTAGTTGCTGGGTGCAATTCCCACACCTCCCTGCCAATGCTTTTTCAGATCTGGTGGCATATTTGCCGCTCTCCTGTCATTTGGGTGGTTTTGAACAAGAATTAATACAGAACAGTAACTGAATGAAAAGAAAATAGGTAAGGTGAACTTTAAAGGAGCATGCAAAAATCTCCACTAGGAAAATCCTGCTTGTATTGGAGCTTCTGCAGACTGAAAGGAATCTTAAATTTTTCAGATTCTGAGGAAGACAATGAGAAAGTTATTCCCCTTTCCCCATGTATCCCCCTCCTGGCTGAGTCAACAGCCCAATTCTGTCCTGTGTTTCACTTCCCCAGTTCCAACAAAGTGAATCATGAAGTAGAGGTGCAGCAAAATGACTGAAGGAATTCCAAATGGTCAGGTTTTCTTTTGTTCAAGCCAGTGTCTGTGCAATCACCAAGGGAAAAATTCATGAGGATCTATAGGTGTTTCCATCTGGCAAACATGGCTGGGTTCTTGTCCACACCTGTAACAAGCCAGTGAGATTACACCAGGCCGGGGGACGGTCCACAGACTAATCCAGAATAATTCGTCTGAAACTGAGCTGTTCTGGGACTTCCTCCAAGTTCTGCAATAGGAATGTTCATTTTTAGGTAAAAAGGGGTCCTTCCACACAATGTCTTCCCTGAACAGGCGAGTTCCTCTTCCCTGGGAATGAGATGATATTGCTCACACCATAGTCACTCACTCCATGGTAAATTGGTGTGTCACTCATTGCTCTGGCAGTGATGCCAGCTGGACTAAAGGGGCTGCTGACCTGAGGAGCATCAACCTCACCACCCACACCTGCAGAGACTACAGAGGCACCAGATGGAGGGGCCTGGAGTGCCCTGAAAAATCCCTGGGATTGGAGGAGGGCAGTGCCAGAATGGAAGAGGGAACTGAGGTTGAAATGGAGATGAGAGAGAAGGCAGGTTCGGAGCAAAGCAGGGGAACAAAGCCAAGCTAGAACAAGATGGGGACAAGCCAAGTGCAGCAAAAGCCAAGGAGCTCTGAGAAGCCATTGTGCTGCAGCCAGGACCAGCTGAAGTCCTCCAAAGGAGGCTTTGCTCCCAGAAATCCTGAGTGCTCTGCCATGGATAAGGACTGCTGCCCCTTCCCACTCTCTGGGAGGGGAGCTGCAGGTGAGGCTTGCACTGATTGACTTTGCCAAGCAGCCTGAAGTGAACAGTGCCAGTGCTCCCATGCTGTGTGAATGGACTTAGTGAAAAACACACAATTCCCTGAGGGAATTTGGGAAAATAACATCAGCATCCAGTCTCCCACTCACACTGGGCTTCTGTGCTGGCCTGTCCCCTGGTCACACACAAAAGGGCATGCTGCACTTCTCAGTGTACAGGGATGGGTTTTCCCAGCTCTGGACAGGTTTGGGAAGCCACTCAGGTCCCTGTGGTGTTCCCCTGCTCCCCCAGCTGCAGTGGCAGAGCAGTAGTTGTGTTTCCTCTCTCATCCACTTTCAGCAAAGTCACACCAATTTATTTACAGAAGCACAGCCACAGGCAGGAACTTTCTTGCAAATTCAGCTGAAGAGATTTTTACCTTCAGATGTCCCATCCACTTCCCAAGCCAATCTCAATGCTGGAATCATTTCAGACAGCTCTAAAGCACATCAGACAAACTCCAAGCACCTCCTCACAATGCTCAGCCTATTTCAGACTTGTGAGTGGACACAGCATCTTAGAATAAAGGGGGAGAGGTGAGGATGAAACAATCTCAGCTTTCAGGTACACAAGTCTTTCTTCATGGCTGAAACAGAAGGAGCAGTTTCCAAAGGCAGCTACAAGGGAAAACCAAAACATTTGGAGTTCAGTCCATCACAGGATGGACCAAATGTGTGTGGCCTAATCCCTGTGTTTCACTTGAAGCAAAATAAGGCACAGTCTCACAAAGAAACTTCTAGGCACTGCATGGAGCTGTCCTTCAATGTGATGCTGAGATGTTGCAGGTGGCAGCATTTGCCACAGCTGGAACTGGTCAGGCTGCCTAGTCATACCCTGATTCTCCTTTTCACTCTGCCCGTTTGACCTGCTAAAATAAAGCTACTCAGAAATTCACTAGGTTAACAATGGGGTGTTCAGGGAAGGAGGGGAAGAAACCAAACATTTTAATTAAGGAAAAGAATATTCTTCTTCAGGATAACAGAGGGCTCAGCACTAAGAGATAAACTGTTTTGGTCCAAGAACAGCAGATGTGTAGCTCCTCATGACACACACCCCATTACATCTGATGGAACTACAACGTGCCTGAAGGTGGGCACAGCACAGACAACAAACAGAAAAGGACTTCATCATCTTTAATACACAGGCAAAGCCTACAGAGACTACAGTGTCATGTCTCAATGTAACTGGGTAAGTTGCCACAGACATACGTTCATATTAAAGACAAAAAACAGCTGCATGTGTCTCTAGGGGACTGTCCTCCAAAATTATCTCAGGGGATTACACTTGGCAAATTGATTTAAAAATCAAAGCAGGTACATTCCTCCCCCCACCCCCCCAATATCAAGTAACAGATTTACTGAATTGAGCCCTTACTGGCAATCCAGCAGATGTGAAAACAGGGTACTTTTTAAAAGGGTACTTTAAAAAGATACAGAACAGACAAATACATCAGACACAGGCCCCAGTTTCAGTACATTGGGGCATACATGCTTGCCACATGAACTCCATAAAGCTGTATTTTATACAGCTGCATTTTAAAAACTGCTGGACAGGTGAGCCTCCTCAGGGGTCTCCAGGGTTCAGTTCAGTAGATTGGCAGCTATGCAGTCACACAGATTTCTCTTTTCCACCTGAAGAAGCAGAGTTTCTGTCTATAAGAGGGAGGAACAACATCATCAAAAAACAAATGTCAACATTGTAAAACTAATTAGCTCCCAAAGAAAATTCCATTTTATTTTTATTCTATGATTTGGAACTAGTGGTATGAGGTGAATTTTGGGGTAAAAATCAGACATTGTTTACTGCTCTACAAAATGATTTTGCTTTTGTGGTATTAATTGGCATACCAACATAGCATTACTTCCTGTGACATGGAGAAAGTTTTTTTTTTTTTCTTATTTCAACAGCACAAACTAGAGCATAAGCTCAGAAATTCATTAGAGGCTTAAGCCTCCTCCCCACCCCTCCCAAATCATGTCAGAAATTTTATTTTACTTAAAAACAGACTCCAAATTTAAAATTAGACTGTGACTCTCATTGAAGAAATTAACTTCTGTTTCTTTTTAACTTTCTCCTGATAATACAAAACTTCAGTAGTTACTGATAATATACTTTGGAGCCTAAAACAGATGAGAGGTGCTGAGCTGGCATGGAGCCATCACAATTCAAACATGAGATGAGATTCCTGGCTTCTTTAAGGAAAGTGGTCCCAAACTGGTGGAAGCAGAAGTCTCTGGGTTCAACAGAGGTTCATCAGTATCAGGAGATCTCTGTTGCCCACAGATCCCTGGTTCTGAAGCAACGAGGGTGGATTGGGAACTTCTGAGAGCTGGAGCTGGGCATGATCTGAAAGGCTGCACCCTCTCAGCCTTCCTGTGTGAGAAAGGGTTGGGGACCAGGAAGGGGACAGCAGGGTACATAAGGAAATTTGGGAATCCTTCCTGCCTAGCACATACACACACACTTGGGTTTTCCTGGCTCTCTGGAGCACTTGTTGCTTCAGTAGCAGCATGATGCAGCAGATATGTTTGACATCAACATCATATCTTCACCTCAGTTTGTCTACTGTGAGCTAAAGCTGTACCTGAAAATCAGCCTGATCCAAGAGAATTCCCCCTTTATTGTCATGGGACAATACTGGGACTTCCCCAGTAGCTGTGGGAAGTCCACTCACCAAATTAATCCCCACTGGTGGAACCAGCTACACATGAAAAAAAGGCATTATGAAGACTACCAGCTGTAAATGCCAATCAAACCCATCCTTAATCTGCCTGACTTGCAATTTCTGTGTGAGATGGAGTTGCCATGTGATTAAAGGCTGTGTTTTAAAAGCTGTGTCATCCATTGGCCCACATCAGCTAAAGGCACTTAGAGCAGAGCTGGGCTGAAGCATCCTGCTCTGCATTTGCCTTCTTAGTGCAGGAAAAGCCATCTGCTGCTCAGGCTTTTTTTTTTTTTCCCAGATGATAAATCTCAGGAAAAAAACCACAACCCTGTGGTTTTGTATTAAATCAGGTATCAGTTTTGATTGTTTCAGCTGCCCTGCAAAGCTGAAAAGATCTGGTCAGACTTTGCTAATCATTGAAAAGACATTCAATCACCACCTTCTCACCACCTCACTGACATCATTTGCCATGGTTTGAATAAGGGAGGTTGACAGCATGCCAACATTTTTGGAGCTGAGCCCCAAGGCTGCTTACCATCTTATATATCTTTAATAACATTTTCAAGCCTTTCTTTTTATTTTCAGGGACACATCTAGCTTACTGTGCTTTAAACATTCTAAACAACCACAGACAGTTTGTAAAGCAACAAAGAGCAGTGGCTGTGGTGGGAGCAGCTCCCTCCCAGCAGCACAAGGTTCCTCTCCCCAGTTCATGATCACATATGGCACTTTGGCTGAGTGGTGAACCACAGATATTCGCAGAAAATACTGCCCAGAGTTAATTCTCACTGCCAAAACAACTACTCCAGCCTGCTCTGAGGGACCAGCAGCAACAAAAACCAGGACAGAGAGGGGTAAACAGATCAGATATGTGTAGAAATCAGCCTGTCAGAAGTGGTCTGTGACCCTTCTGATGCAGCCAGCCTGACAATTAGTGAGGGACCATCACACCAGGGTGGGTTACAAACAGCCAGCATTGGAAAAAGGAAGGAGATCCAGCTGATGGCCTTCATGAAAGGGTCTGTGATCTATGCCATAGTCAGTTTGCTTTGAGACACCATGTAGATCAACCCAGGGCCAAATGAAGTGTGAAAGCTCTTGAGCAATATTCTTGTGCAATAAAATTATATACAGGCTTCCCCTGTACAGAACTGCAGGGTAAGATGTGCAGGAGGAATTAAATGAGAATTTCCTCTCTAAGCTTTTGGGAATCCCTCCCCCTCCAACACAGTTAGGAGCTGCTTAGTCATCATCTAACAATCTTGCCTGCAAACAAAGGAGAGTTTTTCAAGGAAATTAATGTCTCCAGTGGGGATTTTAACAAAGGGAATTGTATTTTCAGGGACAGGAATATTTACCCCACAAAGCAGCAAAACAGACTAAAATAGTCAAATGTGAAATATATGTGGCTGAAAGCAGTGGTCCTAAAGCCCTCAGTTTGCATTAAATTGTGCCACAGCTGAATAATAAAAGTAAGAATTAAAATAAGAAGACAGTTCCAAGAAGTTCTCAACTGTTAAATATTTCCATGTCTTTTGAGGACGTAGGCAGAATTCCTAGCTTAATAACTGGAATAGGCCTGTTCCAGTCATGGGGAACTGAAGGATTTCAATATGAATTTAATTATTTAGATTTTAAAGTGATAGGTTTCTTTTCATGGGAATATGTCACATTTTCAGGCTTGCTGTCAAATCTACAAGTGTGAAAGCCAATAATAGGACATTAATCTCAACTGACTTTTTTTCTATCCTCATTTTATCTCTTTGGCTGTATTTTATTTTTTAAAAAGTATTAAACACAGTTGCTGTCTTTGGGGTTCTTATTGCTATTTCTGCTTTGGACATCTGTGTTTTATGAAGTTTTTTCTCTTGGTCTGCAAGCTGAAGGTTTCATAAAGGTCACTGCCATAGCTAGATACCCAGAGAAAACTTCAGGAGATTTTGCATCAAGATGTAGTTCTGATGAAAAGTTCAAAGGTTTGTAGAAAGAAGAGGCGTGCTAGAACCACTTTACAGCACAATCTGAACATCTTGTTTGGGCTGCATAAAGTGCTCAGCAGATTCATTAGCAAGATTTCTTCATGAAGCCCAAAATATATTTGACCTGTAATTATTGAACAGATTTTGTTTAGCTGTAAATGTGCTACATACCAATCTGGTTCTGCTGGAATGTTTGTTTATTTTTTTGTAGTATGTCACAATTCAAGGCATCTTCATTCATGCACTTGTATTTTCACCCAAACATCAAGGACCCTGCTTGAAATAACCTCAATTCATTCCTCAAAGACAATAGTTCACAGCCTTTGACCTGTGAACAACCTTGACCACAAATCAGAAAAGTTTCAGTGCTTTCTGTTGAACAATCTGTGCAGGAGTGTATCTATAGCCCTTCAGCTAAAGGGCACACAGGAGGTGGGGACAAAGCCACCCTCCTGGGACACCACCATCTGACAGCAGCTGGGACACAGGTAGGCACAGATTGCAGGCTGCAGCAGCAAGAGACAGATTCAACATCCCCCACAGAGGGCAGGTACCACCCCCGGCAGATTCTGCACACTGACTGCAAGCCAAACAGGTTTCATTCCCTATGCTGTTCTACTTTGTGGCATTTTTCATCATTATGAAATCAGAGAAATGTAAAAACTCTCTATGTTTCCTCCCTTAGCTTCTCCACAGGGATAAAAGCACGTGCAGGGGAGTGGTTTATTTTAGTAGGCTTTCCTTTTGGGTAATAAATATAAATGATACTCCCACCTTACTCCCCCTGACATAAAAACAAAGGTGTGCGCTCAGCATTTGGAGTGAGAAAAGCAGCACTAATGGATCTAATTTGGCAAGAGAAGGGGAGTCAGTTCACACTTTCCTATACTTCCTATTGTCCCTGATACCCCAAAGCAGAAGAATTCCACAGATTACTGCATAGACAGGTGAAATGTAATTAACCAGCCTCACCTTAGAACACGGGACAGCACAATTCACTAATTATGCAAAATCCATCCACCTTACCTACTTTTATCTACAGAATTTTCTTTTATATTGAAGAAAAAAAAAAAAGACATCTAATGTTTCCTTACCCTTGTGTCTAGATTATATGCTGTCTTCTTTAAATCCTGCAGAGCTCTCTGCATGAACTCAAAGGCATGGCAATCAACACAGGGGCGGCCTAGGAGAGCATTCAGTAGAGAATCATGACTGTATGGCAGGAAGAATTAACTAGAAGGATTAAACAGTGATTTTGAGTATCAGAAAGAGCTACAGAAAAGAGTCCACAGGGTAAGTACTGAGGTTGGTACTCCTGAACAACCCAGGTAATTTTAATTGGTTCACTGTGGTGGTCCACCCAGTCTCTCAATTATAAAAGAATTGTTTCAAATTTACATGAATATTTTTCTTCCTGCTATATTGCTGTTCCCCTCTTCCTTCCACAGCTCATTGTATGGAAACATTAAACCCTTAACCTGAGCCTTTCCTTTTGCTCCACTAACCCTGGGTACATTTTCTACCTTATAGTCAGATTTTTCAGAAATTATGTCTGAAAACATGAACCTGTTCCCTAGAAAAATCTTGTCTCCTAATCTAACAAATGTGAGCTCTAGAAAACTAATGGAATAAAAATGACAATATCATAAAGACAAACCACTTCAGCCTCTAATTTTGAATATGATACAGCTTTGCCCAAACAAATGCCCTGTTATCAGCAGGCATTGCTGGTAAGCAGAACTGCTGCAATCTGGATTTATTGGAGTGTTTAAGAGAGTGTTCCCAGATCAAGACACTCAGACTGAAGGCCACAAGGCTTGCTTTGCCTTGATCACCACGTAACACAGATCTGTGCCCTAGCAGACAGCACCAAACATCTTGAACTCATCAGGCTCACCAGACAACCTCACCAGAAATACTGCACAAGAGAGAAATTCTGAGCCCAGGTTTAGTTTGCTCTCTGGGGTCTGGTGTGAATGAAAGGATGGAATCGAGGCTAATGTTGGAAAATGCTGCTGTGCCTGTGTCCTGTCTGTAAGCCCCTTTTGCCAACGCTTGATGTTGGACTGTACATGTCTCTGACACGCTGGACAATGAGCTTCCAGCTCACTGAGTGAGTGATCTGAGTGCTAACCAGCAACCAGCAATTCTGCCTGCTGGAGAAGGGGAGCCTGCCAAATTCTTTAACTGGCTAAGAAAAAAAAAAAAAAAAAAAGAGATAAAACCTCCACATTAAACAGTATTAATGACCTGCTCCATCATTGTTGTAGCATCACCCAACTTCAGTGCTGCTGTATTTACACTGGACAAAAGGAAAGGACAGCAGTTCTTCACATCAACAATTTGATGCAAGGTCATTATGCTTATAAAATAAAATAAACTCAACACAGATCAGCAAAGAAGAATTAGATGGTTGAAGGCCCTAAGACTAGGTGTTGACAAAACGCTTTCTTGGCACCTTCATTGTGAATTTTTTAAATAAAAATACATGACTTTAAAAAAGCAAACATTCTCAAGAACAAAATATAATGAACAGACAGACAATGTCAGTTGAAAAAGAACAAGCCTCAGTAATGTCTCTGAAAAGCAAACATGGTGACTGCTGGCATAGAAAGGGCTAACACAATGGACAGAAGAAAAGTGGCAGAACAGTGGCAGACTTCAGCAACAAGCAAAGACAGCAACAGGCAGAGAGTGAAGAGCTTTGGATGCAGGAGCAAAACTGCACTGGTAGATGATCAGGCTGTGGTTTTAAAACAATGTAGGCAAGACATATCCAAAATAGTTTAAATTATTTGGGCAAACTTCGGAGTCCTGCAACATGAGAACTGCAGTAGGGGCTGTAGGAGAGGACTGCAGGGTGGTACCTACTTTCAGCTGGTATGGCTGTTCCTGCTTCTTGGTCAGCTCTGACAGGCTCCGTGACAAGTAGTGCAACCACAAAAATGAAAGGAGCTGTAAGGATGGCTCTCCTCAGAAGGCAGGGTGCCAGCATCTTGGGAAGGGGTACTTCTGTCCTTGTCAAGAGACAAACAAGTTAGTGAAGGAACACTACAGAAACACAAGGGTTTTGTTACAAAGAAATTAATGTCCCTGATGGCTAAAGCATTGTCAGTCTTCCTCTGAAAGAAAACAAAATACCAGAAGGTCTAGAGCATGGAGAAAAGTTCTCTGTACCTTCCCAGAGTGTGCATAAAACTCAACTGTGAGAGAATATCCCTACACTAGATAAGAAGTCCCTAAAGTGTCCTTGGTTTCATTTGAAGGCCAGGATGCCAGCAGCTTTGCCTGGGCTTTTTTCTGTGCCTTTTGTCTGTGACTTTTTTCTAACTACACAGTCACAGACATGAATCTGGAGAGCTGGTTCACTGTTATACTTTGAGATCAAAACTTCAGGGATTACAGAGCTGGCTGAAACAGAACCTGGAAACAAGGTCTTTGGCCAATGACTTGCTTTACTGCATCATCTTCTCACAAGTATAATAACCAAAGGTAACCACTCGCATTACACAGCATGCTAATTATAAAAACTCCTTTATGAAAGTATTTGAAGGAAAAGACTTTTGTTAAACCTCCACAAATTCATAGGTAGAATTTCTAATGGTAAATCCATCAAAACTCTTTGACCTTCTGTTTCCCCTCCTAATCTGGGCTTCAGGCCATTATTTGCAGCCATCCATTTGTTCTTGAACATCACAGCCAGGCCACACCATGCCCAGACCTTGGTACAACTTGGTCCAGCAACAGTTTCCCTTCACACAGAGGCAAGTTTTTTTATAAGTTTCAAATTAAGTATTTTCTTGACCCAACAGGTTGCAAGCACTTGTTAGAGACTTCAGCCAAGCCTCAAGGACTCTGGCACGCTGCTAGGGAGTTCCTTAGCTCAGCCAAGTTTACCTTTCATTCCTGTACAGCAAAATGGAAGAAAGACAGACTAAAATAAGGCTAAGTTAAGGCAATACAATAAAATTCACATAAAAATTTCTTTCAGCTAACTGTGGGAAAGCAGGACAACATCCTGTCTCTTTCTGATTTTCAAGTTGGTGCTTACTGAGCAAAAGATGTTGCATAAGAGCATTAGATCTGCATGTACTGAATGCAAGAGCACAGCACTCCCCAGAACAGATTGTATTTCACATTTAGAAAGACAGTAGAGGGAGGCAGGAAAGGGAAGGGTTTTCCCCATTTTGCCACAAAGAACAGAACAAAACTGTTCTTCAATATGTGCAATACACCTTTTCAGACACAACTAAAGTGAAGCTGCAAATTCTGCATGAACACTTGCAGCATGTGCAAACCAGCAATTCAGCCAGGGAAGGAGCAGCATTATACACATCCCCTTCCTGTGCTCCTCAACCTAAACACAAGAGTAGGGAATGGTTCAGAAGCAAGACTTAAACATGTACATGTAGAGTCACAGATATACTTGAGCCCAAGGCAACAAAAAGATAGGGTAATATAATTTCTATAGCCTCATATTGGGTTTCCTGTTGCACCCACTATTTAGATCTGATGTGAGCCTTTTTTTTTTTTTTATCGTTACCATCCCTAAAATAAAGGAATTAAAATCACTACAAGTGACTTGGGTTTTCTGTTTTAATTAATGTTGATCTGCAATCAAAAATACCAGTCTTTGCAATAGGATGCAGCAGAGTGACTCCAAGTAGTAGTAAATTAGGACAACACCAGCCTCTTCTGGAAGTACCTGATGAAGAAGCCTCTGGTCAGTAGGAGCAGAGGCTATGCTCATACTTGACTATGAGTACTACAAAGGTTCAACAAAACAAAACAGACACACTGTTAAACTTTCTTTGGGTGCCTTACCCATTACCCACCCCAGAGTCAGCTCAGCTTTGTATATGAGCCCCACTGCAAAACAACTGCTCCTGTAGTGCAGCGATCGTCTTAAATCACACCTAACTCCTGCCTCTTAGTTATTGCACAGGAATTTACAAGGAATAATCATGACAGGCTTAGAAGGGTGGTCTCTTTCTGCAGTGCAGCTGGGAACAGAGACAGATCTGTGCATGGACTTCTATGAAAGAGAAAAGTCACCCCCTTTAACAAAGGAAAAAATATCAGTACCTGATCTTTCTCTTGTCTTTGTGATGGTTTCTTTGAAATGGCCGCTGCAAACTGCTACAAGAACAAGTGCAGCATTTCTGAGCATGTGCACTGTCTCTTTTTAACCTTCTCTGAAAGAGGTTATTACTATGGGGAGATTTCTGCCATGGCAACAATGCAGAGCACTGCAGCACGCAGCGCAGATTTAAAGAGGCACGGCTGTGTAGCCCAGGTCTGGGGAAGGATGTTTCTGCTCTGACATGCAAGATCCAGCAGTGACTCACCTGCTCTGGGTAAGGTTTTTAAAGCCAGGCTATTTGATTAATCTCTCTTGAAGTCTGCTGAGTGCTTTTCCTGAAGTCTGGGCAGCTGGATGTGGTGCCTGGTTCCAGCAACTTGCCTCCCTAGAGCTTGAAAATAACCATGACAAGCTACAGCTGCTTTATGGGAGATGAGGAGAGAGCAGGGATTGCACTCAGGAATTGCTCAGTGCACTGCCTGCCATTTGAGTGGTTCTGACTTATAGGGGTCATAAGCACTCATGCCTGCTTTCCCAGGTGTTTCTGTGATTCCAGTCCCAGGGCTGCCAGGAGCAGCTGCAGCCACTGAAACTCTGAGTGGGAGCTTGAGCCCAAACTCAGAACCCCTCTTTTCCAGCCTGCACTTCTATCCCCCTTGGAGTGCCCTGTGAGCTGCACTCCAGGACAACACTGACTGCACTTGTTCTGCATGCAATAAAACAATGGAATGAAGATGATAAAAGTGATTTTTTCGAATGAAAGCTAAGTTCAGGGATTACACCATCCCCCAAAACCATATTTCCCATCACAAATTAGACACTAGCAGTGCTTGTTTCAGAGAGAATGAGCCCAGCTGAGGGCAGGCACAGCACTGAGGAGCATACACAGACCTTCACTGTGTTTGCTTTAGCTGGTTCAGAGGAGACCCAATCTTCAATAATTTCATGGTGAAAGTTGGAGGCATTCTGTGCCCAGAAAGGTCAGGCACACAACCTTTTCTTTCATGAGCAGAAACCCCTTCTCAGAATTATGACTGAATTGCTGGCTAACATTTTTCTTTTCAACTTGCTCTATATAACCTGTCTCTCCTCTATAGCCCAAGGGGAATGGTTTGCTCCCATTAATTCTGGTAAGTAAGTAAGAAGCTAAAATCTCAGCTTGTTCAGTGTGTAACTGCTGCTGTATGAAGTTACAGCATCCATGAGCAGAGTCAAGAGGGGATTAATTATAGTACTGCCATCCTTATACATCACAAAAACAGAAATCAGGGGAAAATAATTTTTAGAGACTTTTCTGTTGGGAAAACAAGATCGAGCATTGCAGAGATGACCATTTGGTCTGATTTAGTATTTCCCTATACATAAATTACAAATGCTAAACTTTATTCATGATCACTCTCCACTCTCTAATCTCACACCTTGGCCTGTCTTCCTGACAAATAACATAGATATTCATATAGACACACACACACCACCTGCCCCCCTCTCTATATATGGCTTTTCTTAGCCTGATCATTCCCAGTAAATCTGTTCTCCTGAATCCTGTGCTTCCTCTATCACAACAGTAACACCAAGGAGCCGGTCCTGGTACCTTGGGTGTTATCACTGATTCATTCTTCTAGACCCATGCAATGGGCTTCCAATTCAACTAAATAAACTTTAAAAAATCTATTTCTGCCATTCAGATGCTAAATTGCTTGCTCTAAGCATCCCATACCAAGTATTGCAATGTCTCTTCTTTAGCCTTGTCTTAGATCTATTTATCCTTCAAGGAACAACTTTAGTTTCAGCATTTTAAATACATTTCCTCTTTATTCACTTCTCTCCACTCTGCACCAGTTTTTCTCTTCACTGAAGCTAAAATTTTCTTAAGTGGAAAACATCAATTCACCAAGGAGGAGATCTTCCATATAGGAGGTAGACATTCCATTTCAGGACATTTTTCATAGAATCATAGAATATCCTGAGTTGAAAGGGACCCACAACGATCATCAAAGTTGAACTCCTGTCCCTGCACAGCACCATCCCCAAGAGTCACCCTGTGCCCGAGAGCATTGTCCAAACACTGCTTGAGCTCTGCCAGGCTGGTGCTGTGCCCACTGCCCTGGGGAGCCTGTTCAGTGCCCAGCCACCCTCTGGGGGAAGAACCTTTTCCTGATAGCCAACACAAACCTCCCCTGACACAGCTTCAGGCCATTCCCTGGGTCCTGTCTCTGTCACCACAGAGCAGAGATCAGTGTCTGTCCCTCCTCTTCCCCTCACGAGGAATTTGTAACTGCACTGAGGTCTCCCCTCAGTCTCCTCCAGGCTGAACAGACCAAGTGCTCTCACCTGCTCCCTCTATGGCCCCTCCAGACCCTCACCATCCTCATGGCCTCCTTTGGGCACTCTCTAATCGTTTAATGTCTTTTTTATATTGTGGTGTCCAAAGCTGCCCCCAGCACTTGAGGTGAGGCCGCCCCAGAGCAGAGCAGGACAATCCCCTCCCTTGTCTGGCTGGAGATGCTGGGCCTGATGCCCCCAGGACATGGTTGGCTCTCCTGGCTGCCAGGACACACTGAAAAATTTTGAATTTTTGAAAGTTTTGAAATTATTATTTGGAAAATGTTTTTAAAAATATTATTTTGACAATTTTCAAATTTTGATAATTTCTGGCTTCCTGATTCAGAATTATTTGTTTTTTAAACTAAGATTAACACAATAAAAATACATTGCAGTCTGTTCATAGAAGTGCAGAGTAGGAACAGCTCTCATGTTAAAGTTATTGAGGCACAACCCCAACAGAACATTATAAACCCAACAAAAACTTTCCTTCTCTTATATCCCTCATGCACAAAGCACAGGCCACAGAGATGCTAGCCCAAGGACACCTGAAAATTGGAAGTACAGACCAGGACTGGAACTATACAGCACCTGCACAACACCCTCACTGGTGTGCCCAAATTTGCAGTGGTGCTCATGAGGCACCATGGGTTGAGTGTGAAAAGTGGCATTTGTGTGAAAGCTGGAACAACTTGACTCCCCAGCTGCCCTTGGGGATCATTCATGAGGAAAGCAGAGAGAATTTATAGCTTCTTTTCTATAATGAAGTCGAACACAATGGATTTTTTTTCAAGATCCCCACCAGCTAAGAAACATCAAAGCATTGTTACTGAGATTTCATTTTTTCATCTTGATAGCACATGTCTTGATACTATAAATATTTCTGTGGGATTGGAAGAAAAGCTTGAGCCTTTACCTCTAAGCCTCTTCACTGCTTGGTCTCTCCTTGGCTCTTAAATCTAATATCCTGTCACTACAGAAAACTTTCTCCCTCACTAAAGAAAACAGATTCCGTCATTTCTCCTGGAGACACTTTTATGTTTTCTCATAGCCTGCCCCCTAAATCATGGGAAAAATCTCCCCACAAGGTACCATCTTGTCTTCTATCAACCACAGTTTTATGCTTTACCTCTGCCACGAATCCCACGAAGGAAAACCTGGGGATGAATCTGGCTGGGGCTGTGGATGCCATGCAAACGTGTTTGTCATAGCAGTGTGTCCCTGCCCCACACCTCTGTCTGCCACCCCTGTCACCCCTGCAATCCTGGGCTGTGATATCTCGAGGGCAGGGCCTGTGTTTGCTCTTGTTGGTGCAGCACCACAAGGCTGGGATGTAAATAGAGGGCTGCAGGCACATGTGATGTATAATAAAGTCAAATTACCTAAAGCTGGTCTCATTCTCCCACACTCTGATATATGAGCTATTCAAAGAGCAAGCCTCTGATTCTTTTCCTTCCAGTGTAAAGCTCTTGGGATGTGTCAGAGTGACCGAATTAATAAGCAAAGCCTGCCTTTGTTCCCTGAACAGGTCTCACCTATCTTGGTAGCAGCAAATAACTGCAATTGTTCCTCCTTCCATTTTCCCCACCAGTAATTTTAGGAACAATTTCCTTGTCGCTAAATCCAAATCCCACAGTCCCCATCTGTCAGAGTATGGATCGCCTAAAGTCATTCTAGGATCCAAAAATCTTGAGTTTCAGCACAACCCTAAGGCTGGGCTCACATCCAAGTCTGACTTTTCCACACAGATCTTAGGGAGACCTGCACTGTTAGAACTACTTACTGCTTTTTGGATGAGATGCTAAATTGGGGTCATATCTTCCTGCATCTCTCTGGGAGCTGAGAAGCATCTAAAAATCCCATGGTGATATTCAGGAAGGGTTATCGTTAACTGAGACATCCTTGGCTTGCACTCTCCCTGTGCACCCTCCTGCACACACATCTCTGGGGAATAAATCTGTGCTGGAGCTATTTCAGAGTATATAAGAGTTGCAACTTTAACTTGTTTGCAAATTCCACAGGGATGTCTTGAGTACTCTGCAGCAATTAAATATGCAGGCACTTGAATGGGCTTTGAACTAGAGGGGAACAAACCTCTTACTTCCCAAGCTTCTCAGTCTGGAACCAGACTTCAGAGTCCAGAGGCCTCTTTTAACACTGGAGAGATCTCTCAGCTGACAAACAGTGCCATTTTCCTTGCAAAGGCTGCTTGGAGAAAGAGCAATTGAGGAAACTAAAGTGAGATTGCTAAAATTGGAAGTTTATTGATGACCTTTTTTTAAG
The DNA here is from genome assembly GCF_024509145.1 of Vidua macroura. NCBI lineage: Eukaryota > Metazoa > Chordata > Aves > Passeriformes > Viduidae > Vidua > Vidua macroura. The sequence goes on from NC_071574.1 coordinate 65,642,856, forward strand.
GTGTTTATTATCCACAGTCTGCATCAGGGCTCTCAAACTACAGGAATCAGAAGACCACATTCAGAGGGCTCCAGATCCATTCTCTGCTTTATGAATCAGCTCTTTCACAGCCAAGAGACTGATTTAGGATTATTTTTATGACACCAATACTTGGATCTCATTGAGAATCAATAATTCTGACATTATAATCTCTATGATTTAATAGCCTAAAATGGATGTACGCTCACACATTTGTGTTTGAAAATTGCATCTCTAACTTGATTTCATGTTTACAAGGTATTTGCAAGCTTATGGATGTAGCTTCTCCTTTATGCATTTTTTTCTCCTTTCTAGAATGACAGTGCTAGAAATTGCAAGCTGGATAATGCAGTACTATCCTGATGTTGCACTAGCTGTGACTGCACAGTTTTCAGCTAAAAGCTTACTTGTGTCTGCCTTTAAAACACCTTGTAAATTAATTCCTCATTTCTGATCCTGGGATATTTTTAGACTGAAGCCAAAGGCAAACAAGCAATTAAAATTCCGTAAGTATCACTATAGTGGCCATAATCTTGGCTGAAATCCAGAAAAACAGAACAGAACCATCAGTGTTAAAAGCATGGCTAGTTGGAGTCTAAGTAACTGAGTCAAGAATCAGTGATCAGAGCTGGAACAGATTCCTATCCTTAGGAGGTCCAGAACTGGATCTAGGCAGGGATCAAGTTCTACCACACACTCAATAACAAATTACAATCCCCAAATCCTCAAACTCATCTGGCTGTCATTCTGGAGGGATACACAGTGGTGGTCACTAGGGCAGGATGGGTTACTTGTTCCCTAGAGAACTTAGCTTCTAACTGCTGGCAAATAAAATGTAGGTCTACAACCCTCAAAACAACAGATTATGTTGAGATTATGAAGAATCCTATGTCAGTTTTGTTTACTAAGCTACAGTTTGTAGTAACAACTACTGTTGACCTCTGTTAATACTCCCAGTGCTGTCCAAATGGCCTGCAGGGCCTGTCCCACACAGCAGCTGGTGCCTTCCTGTGCTCTGACATCCAGACTCAGTTTCTAAGCAATGTGTCCTTTCATTCCTATCACCCTGGGGAATATCTCAGCTTTCTTCCACACTCATGCTCTTGGTTTAGTTATTGTTGGGTTTCACTGCACGTGGTTGTAACCCACATAGTGTATGCAGAAAGAGTGGCACTTAAATATCTCATGCCCCAGCACTATCCAACTCATCTTACAGAACACAATCCTGCAGCTCTGAGATTATGTAGAATGTACTTTAAGAGAGCTGAGGACAAATCAATTTTGCTCAGGACATTTGTCTGCACGAGTAGCTTCAGAAGAAATATGGTGAATGCAGAGTCTGACCAGAATTAGAAAATGCTGCAAAATCTTCCTCTCAATAAAAGCCTTTCAATACTTGGCAACCTCCTGGGAGGTTGAAATGCTGAAATTTTCCACTGAAATGTTTCTTTTCCTCTTGAATTTCTCATCTTCACATCTGCCCACTTAAAAAGCAACAGAAGTCCCTACCATGGGGGGAAAAAAAAAGTGTATCTTAAGGAGTTGAAGATGTAGAAGGAAAACAAACAAATATGCCATGGTGAGAGGTGTATTAAAAAAACTCTAAAACAGATGGCATTTCAGTATGTGAAGGGGGCTTGCAAGAAAGAGGGGGACAAAATTTTTAGCAGGGCCTGTTGTGATAAGACAAGGGGTAATGGTTTAAAACTAAAAAAGTGTAGATTTCACCTAGATATAAGGAAGAAATGGTGGATGGTGAAACACTGGAAAAAGTTATCCAGGGTGGTGATAGATGCCTCATCCCTGGAAACACTCAAGGTCAGGTTGGACAGAACTCTGAGCAGACTGATCTAGTGGAAATGTTCCTGCTCATTGCAGGGGGTTTGGCCTTTAAAGGTACCTTTCAACTCCTTGATTCTGTGATTCCATGAACTACAAAGTCTTGCTCACTTTGTCATGTCCCATTACCATAATTTCTGTGCATTACTGGTTTCAGAAATTTAGACCTTACAAATAAAGAAAAAGGCGATTTTCACTGTTGTGGTGGAACCCAGAGCTGTCAGGATGCTGTAAGCAACTCTGTCTGATAGGTGAATCTGCCTGCCAAAGCAGCCAAACACCTCTTCCAAAATTCAGCACTGCCTGCGTGGGAGTTGGACAGGAGCTTATACAATTTTAATAGTTTGAAACAGTGCTTATGTTTAAAATCAGGAATAGGTTGTTTACAGTGCAGCCAAATTCTCAAGGTGAGGAGGAAGAGAACTCACAGAAGATATTTTACCAGGTGCTCAGAGATATGCACAGGACAGCATGGCATTTGAGAGAAAAAGAAAGAAGTGTCTCAGCTGAGCACTTCCTTTTCTTACTTAGCCTCTGCTCCTTTCATATACTGCTCTTGTCTCTTAGATAACTTCTGCTGTAATTACTCATTCTCTCCAGCTTTTAGTTCTTTGTCCCCATTTGACATCTTTTGTCTCTCAGCCTCTGTTATTCTCCAATGCTCAGCTGCAGCGTTTGAATGCTGACCCATGTTTGAGCACTCAGCTTTCCGAGTGCATTTTATCAACCCTCCAAAGAAATAGTTGCTTCTGCACATCTCCCCTGCCTTATCCCTCTGCCAAAATGCTACTGTTCTGTAGAAGGATGGCTGGAAGAAGCACATTGGCTCCTTACCCCTTAAGTCTGGCACAATGGACGACAGAGTGCATTGTAAAGGGCACTGGAGTGTCACTGAATGAGCCCTCTCTTGTCCCACCTGCCAGAATCAGCATCATCAGCTCGGCTGCCTCGCTGCCCCTAACACAGCTACAGCCAAACAGGCTGCAAACACTGAGGTGAATGTAGAACAAAGGGAAACTCCTGCTCTTAAAAGTCACACAACCACCCTGAGAACCCCAAACACACCTGGGAAGCTCTCAAAATACTGAGCTAGTGAGTGACACAGGTTCCCTGAGATCAGTCAGTCATTCAGTATGGGTGCTGGGCCTGTGCTCAGTCAGTGTTTATCAGATATTTGGGTACAGCAAGACACAAACATGCATTTTTTAAAAGGAGAATGTTATAGGTAGGGGAGGGATGAGAGAAAAAGCTGCCCAATCCATCTCCCAGAAAATAACAGCTGGCTCCAAGGTGAACAGGAGGCTGTACAAGTGCGGGAAAGGCCCTCGCTAGAGGTTCTTGGTCTTTTTCACACTGAATCCCATCTTGCCTTTTCTAGAACTTTCCACTTAATTTTAGGGATATGGGAAAGACAAGGCAGTAACCACCTGGTTATTTCTCTTCATTTCTTCTGGGTGAGAAGTCTGCAATAGGGAAGACCATCCTGTCCCCAGGAATGTGAGCAGTCCACAGTACCCTCCCACATTATTTTAGGTGCTGCTTGAATTATAATGCACAAGATAATGCACAAGCTACTTCTCATGTCCACATCCCAAAAATGGAAAGAGCAAGGGAGAGCTCTTGGTTGCATAAGTATTTTTCTCTCGCCAAGGAATCTTCTCTGGGCCAGCATCCTGCATTTTTATCCCTGAGAGCAGTGTCCTCTCCTCAGAAAACAGGTATCTTTAACTTCATTTCCCACTACATTCTGGAAATTTCATCAGGACGAAGAAAAGGAGATTATGTGAGAGTTAAAAAACCCACTTTTTCAAAGCATAAATTCCTGCAATGTCTGTGCTAACAGTGCCCTTGTGATAGGCTGGTGTTGCTACCATGGGCAGCCACCTCTCCAGAGTTACTGACCCTGAATCACTGTGGGGCAATGGGCTCACATCCAGGGAATGGGGCTGTCATATGAGGAGATTTTTAATAAGCAATTTGAAATATTTCTCAAGAGAGAAATGTTCTCAAGAGAGAACTTTTCAAAATCTTTCTCAAGAGAAAAGAAGAAAAAAATTCTCATGGATTTGTATCATCTTTACAATACAGTTGAGGCAAAGAAAGATTTTCTAGTAATGTTAGATGAAGTAACCTTTTGACAAAGAGGTACCAAGGCCTTCTAGAGTGTTTCAAAAAGCATGTACTCTGCAGGCAGACAAACGTGGCTGCAGCATCCTGGGCTGCTAAAGCTGAATTACAACTTTTATTGTGATCCTCACTTAACCTCTCCAATTGCTATTTTTTTCATACACTGTCCTGGAACAGAAATTAATTCAGAGAAAGCACTTAAAACAGAATTTATGTACTGGTGTGAAAACAAAACAAGCCTACCATTCCCTGTTGGTTCCAGTGGGTTTTTTGAGCCTGAAATGCTCCCACTTGGCTCAGCTACTTTTGTATTTAAACTTGAATGGTTTTGAGTCAAAACCAAAGAACATCTGTTTGGCAGTTTTAAAGCTAGAAGTATTTAACATTTTTCCCTTGATGTGCACAATTTGATTCACTGCCCCGTTGCACTGATGCTACTGGAGGGGCTTTATGCATGGTTTAGAAGACAGATTGGTGGTGTGGGACACCCATGGCAGCCAACAGTGCTGCTGGGCTGCAGCAGGGCCAGGAGCCACAGCCCCTTACAGAGGCATTTGTGAGGCTGTCAGCTCCTGGCTTAAATGGAGTTCTGAGCTCAGCAAGAGATGCTGCTCTCCAGAGAGGCGAAGAACTCCCATCATCCAACCAGCTGTGGGACCTTGCTTCCTTGGGAGGCAGGATTGCCTGGTTCTAGATAGGTTTCCTTTCTGAGGAGAGGAAAATTATTCAATTCCAGACCGGCACTACAGCCCTCCTTATCCTGAACCTCAGGAGTGCTTCTCCTCATTATTCTCCTCATTCCTCTCACTAATACCTGCCAAGCTTTGCTGCTATTTTCTTTTCCTAAAAATTAAAAAAAATAAAAAATAAAAAAAAAAATAAAAAAAGGAAAAAAAAATAAAGCATGTGCATATTCTGGAATTTTAAAATTCTGAGAGAGAAGAAAATATTTGCTGTTTTATTATCAATTATTTTATTAGTTGGACTGTTTCTACTTAGTCAACTATTTTATTTATTAGAGAAAATGTCAGATGTATGTTTTTTAAAGGCTGTAATTAAGCACAGTCAGGAGTCATTAGATTATTCAAAAAGCCTGCTGCTTCTCATCAACTAATAGCAAATACCAAAACAAGTGGATTTTTATAGACCAGGTCTAGATAGAAGTGTAAAAGTATATTAGAGAGCAGAGGCACATACTGTACTTAGACATCTCATCTTCATGCTATAGAATGCCCTAATTGGCAATTAATTTCTTCCAAGATGGGGTTGAAAATTGCCACTTTCCAAACACTGAAATTACCAGAGGATTAAACTGTCACCTTTTCCATAAGAATGGCCTTTGAAGATTGATTATGCCATGAGTCATCTTTTATCTTGAGATCAGCTATTTAAATTTGATGCAGGCTGCACTTTTTTTTTTTTTTTTTGCTAGCATTTTCTGTCTAGGTGAAAAAGAGCCTGGATATTGTGGTTGGGGATGTTCCTCAACCCATGAATTATGGCTCTTCTAACCAGTGTTAAATTGCAAATGTCATTGGAGAAAAGGAGAAGGGTATAAAGGTAGCAGAAATGCTAACTTTCCAGAATAAAGAAAATACCATTTTAAGACCCCCATCTTCTGAGACAGACAAATGTTAAAAAATACCTTTATTGCACCAGCAAAAATAAAAGCCATAAGAAAATGTTTGGACACTGTTCATATCACACCATACTATGTTGACATTTCCATTTGACATGCAGATTTTTCAGTTTTGATCATAACTGTGAACTACAGATGTTTTTAAAATACAGGATAGAGGAAAATAGATTCCCATTCAATATAGAACCTGTGCTGAATGTCTATTCCAGGTCTAAAAAGGACTGAGATTTGCAGTCATATGGACAACTTTCCAGCTGTGCTAACAACGAGGGGGAGAGAGAACATAATGAGGTGCTCTCTGCTCTTTAAAGCTGGTTTTGAAACCTCCAAACAGAAATAATTCCTCTGTTTCTAGAGACCAGCTGTTCAACAAGAGGTGGGAAATAAAGGGAGCAATGGACAAGCAGCTTTGAAATCTGCTCATATTGGCATGGATGAATTGTATTAACACATCAACTGGCTGACAGCATGTAAAATATAAGACAATTCACAGAGGATTTTCCCACCTGTGCATTTCTAAGTACATACAAGAATATTAATGATACTATCATTTTTCTGTCTCTCTGATGACAGACATAAAACCAAGTGTGACTGGTGAGAAGCATCCCTCATCTGAGTAACAGACTTGCAGTGGCAGGGGCTCACCACAGAATCACAGAATGGGTTGGGTTGGAAGGGACCTTAGAGATGATTTAGTTCCAACCTCATGGGCAGGGACAATGTGTGCCACGTTTGGTTGGTTATCATCTCTTTCCAGAGCCAATACTGACATTGTGGAAAGGTGGCTGAATTGAGGATAGATTAAATATGAAGACAAGCTCCAGGCACTGTCCAGCCAGGAGCAGCTGTCACACAGCAGCCAACAAGAAGAATTTCTGCACATCAAACCACCCACCCAGTGCTGTGCTGCTGAGGAGCAGCTGGATACAAGAACCACACCAAAATCCACCAGCCTCCCTCAAAGGCATCTCTACTTATGACAGAGCCAGACTACTGCCTGGAAATCCTCCTCCACATGTGCTTTTACATGGCCTCATTGCTAAGTTTATTTTAGTACTTTGCATTCATGTGCTGGGCTAACATCACATAAAATTTTCATATAAGCATTGTTATTCCTCTTCTACTCTTAGGAGGGAGAATATGACATCTGGAGAGCTTTCTTAGTTAAATGAATGATGTTTCTGTGTCAGAGACATCAGCCCAAAAACCATCTTCCATTTGGAGGAATGACCCTTAACTTCTGCAAGAGTTGTGTCCTCAGCCTGTGAGCTACTCCCCAAAATGCATCTACACTGGCAGTTATGACTGAGACAAAGGAGCCCTTGTTCTCAGCCACCTGAGCTACCCCCTCTGCATCTGCATCTCGCTGTCAGCACCAGCTTCCACATCATTCTCCTCAAACCTCCATCCACCTCTGATCTCGTGTGGGGGACAGCAAGGACAGGAGGAACAATGGCATGTGGGATTGCTGCTTACCACAACCCACACTTGCCAGCTGCAGCAACCCGATGAATTAAGTGTATCATTTAACTTCAGAAAAGCTGCTGGCCTCAGATGAATGGCTGCTGAGGCTTGTACTCGTGGGGTTTTCTTTTATAGGCATCTACAGAGTTGGAGATTGAAAGTGACCCTCAAGTTTTCTGTAATTACCAGAAATTTTCTTATCCTTCCTGTACACCTGTTCTTCAGCTGGGGCTAACAGAAGTTCTAAATCCTCTCAAGCTGAAGGGCTTTGTTTACCCTCGTAGTAAAAAGCTCCCCAGTGCCTCAGGCACTGTTAACTCCACTGAACGCCCCAGAGAGTGTCACCCACAGTTCTCAGGCCAGGCCACAGAGCAGCAGGGAAATAATGACTGAGACCTGGAGTTTGAGCATGGGAAACCAGTGCAGAGAGCAGGAATGAGCGTGACATGCATGTGGGTGTTTGAGTTGAGGACACACACTGCAGTGCTCCGTAGCAGTTGTGTTTCCTGAGGACATGGGGCATTGTGCCAAGTACACAGCACCCCTGTAGATCTGAGAGCAGCTTGTGTTTCAGAATGCTTTCCTCCACCTCCAGATCACTTTACCAGCCAAATGGGAAATGGGTGTCTCTGGGCATCTTTCCAGAAGCCTCTGAACTCATGCCTTCATGCAGCAAAACTCAATGGGTACATTCATGTACTTTTCACCTTGGTATTTGCACTACATGAAGTATGTGCCTCACCTTTGCTCACCTTTGGATGCCCACTGGCCTTCCTGCTTTACCAAAGCAGGAAGTACCTAAGCAGGAGTAAAATTGAGTTAAAGTCTGACACAGCAATAGTATCTGGCACACACCAACATTATCTGCCTCAGACTTTTTAACAATCATTAATGTTAACAAAAGTGTTAAGCTCTATAGGTAGAATGTCCCTTCTGAAGTTATACCACTGAGCTGAAATTTAACCCCTTTTCTCATTTCCAAAAGTCAATCAGGCTGTCATTGAAACAATGGAATAAAATCACCAGACCTTGATCTATTCCTGCTTCTATTTAAAGGTGATGAAGAGTTGATTTTACATAAGATCTCATCAGAGTTCCTGAGTCAGCATGATTGTTCTGGACTTCCTGGCATTTCAACAAACTGAGCAAGTAAGGTTATTCAGGAGCTTAGAGCTGGTATGGATGGAAAGGGAAAGGAGACAATATGCTGCCACCTTTTGGTTACAGAAATGAGAACAGGTATGATCTGGGCAGATCTTTCAAGTGAAAATTAAGACATCTATGCTTATCTTCTGTAATAAAACAGCCTGAAAGGCCAGATGGTGCAAGATGCATCCCTTCATGTTCTAAACTGTTGCTATAAGCTTACCTCACCTATTTCACATTTTTTTCACTCTTGCTTGAACTAATTAATAATTATCAAGCAATAATTAATAATTTACCTAATTTAAAACATAAAGGCTTGAGTTCTCTCACCTAAAACTAACCCTTTCCATCACTAAACTGATTTGAGATACATAGCTGCAAGAAATAGAAGGTACAAGATCTCATGAATTAGTAGCTTGTAAAAGTAAGTGATTGCATGTCATGACTTCTGACACTTTCGTTACTAGGTTTGTCATCAGTACTTTACAAATTCAGCCTTAACTGTTTGAATGAGATTTTCTGTGCTGGCTGACTGCTGAGGACCTGAAGGGTATTTTGTTTGCTTGTTGATTAAAAGATTGGTTCAGCTGTTTATGAGAATAAAAGATTGCAGAATGGCCATCTTAATAAAAGGAATGCAAGGCTGCTCTGTTAAAATGTTTGCGCACCTCCTAGTTTGATGCAGAGCCTCAAACTTTACCAGGGAAACTCTTTGTATCAGGGATGTGCTTCTCAGTGCTCCTATGAGTCATTGTACAGATTTGGGCCAAGTGACAGCCTCAGTTTAAAAATGTTCTGTAAAAACTTATGGGAGCTTGTGAGTTCAAGTCCATGACTGTTCTATTACTTTCTGCTCCCGTGAGCCAGAGGCTCTTTACATTTTGTGCACGTATAGATGCACTGAGCATGCTGCATCCTCAGGCACAAAAATCCACCAAGCACTTGACTTCTTCTTTCTCAGTGCTGGCACTGAGTGCTCAATGTCTTCTCCTGCCATGAGGGTTATGTGAAGGGGGATCCTGTCTGCCTGTACTGCAGGAGGAACAGGAATGCTCTCTCCACTACCAAAGCTGTGTTGGTAGGCGTGTAATGCCCACCTGGAGCAGCTGCAGCCACTCAAGCAGAGCAGAGCTGTGCAGCAGACCCAAACCTGACCCTGCTGCCACCTCAGGCCGTTGCTACACTTCACACATGGGTGCTCATGCAAGATGTCCCTGTCCCAGCAGAGACTTGCAGACCTGTAATACACGAATGGTGCCACCCTACCCTGTCTGCTGCACACACCCCACTGTTCTGCTGCACCTTGAGGAGTTCCAGGCTCATCTTGAGGAGTTCCAGGCTCTCCTGCCATTTGGAATAGTACCCAGAGGACTACAGACATGAGAAAACCACTAGGAGTTATCTTGTTTATGCACTCATCACCCACAGAGAGTCTCAGCAAAGGCACTCAACAGCTTCCAGACACTCACATATAGAGACCAAGAAGCTGAAGCAGACCCACAAGAAGGCTGTTGATAGGAATTTAAAGGCAAAGCAATCCCTCCCCTATGTGTTATCACTTCTTCAAGGGGTTTAGCTCCATCACCCATCAGGAAAATGATGAGAACTGATTTTATCTTGCTCTTCTTAAGGAGGGAAGTGGTGCAATGAATTACAGTGCTTAATCTCTCAGGGTGAGGGGCATCCTGTTATCTTTCACAGGTCAGGATCACATTAACCATCTGGACCAGTGGTGGGAAACAGCAAGACATCCTTCCAGAGCTAAATGAGGCCTCCTTTTCCTACCAGCAAATTCCCCTAAGCCTCTTAGCAACCGGAATTCCTCCTCTCCATCTCAGCACTTGTCTTCCACACACCTCATGAGCCATTTTTAACCCATCTTTCAAATGAAGGGGTTTTTATACATTTAACCTACGTGTGCACAGACACACACTGAAGCCACATCAGGGTAGAGGCAGAGAAATACCAGGACCATTGGGCCTGCTAGAAATATTTTCGGCAATGGTCTTTTTTTTTTTTCCTTTTCTTTTTCCTTTTTCCTCCCTCTACCACTTTTCCATCATGCTTAGGGAAGGATATCTAGCTTGTTGGCATAGAGCTGTAAATAGCAACTCAGTGAACAGAATGGACCATGGTATGAAGATGAGTCAGGATTGTGTGATGAATCAGATCTTGTCCAGAGAATCCTGGCTCATTTGTTGCAGACAGTGAACACTATGATTGCAGGAGGAAAAAAAGTGGTTCCAGGCTAAGGCATTTGTATGCAGCTCAAAAGGACTGGATTCTATTTTTATCCTTCTCACAGACTACTGAATTAGCCACTTAAAAACCTATTTTTCATGGCTGGCCATGAACTGGGTACAGGGTTTTGCTGAAAGGCTGAATTCTAATCTTCTACTTTTATGGCTAAAAGTGTAGCTGCAATGTAATGTAATTAGCTGTAATGCTATTTTCTCCTTAATTTATGAGGATGTTATCAAAATACACTGAATTCTGTTTGTGAAGCTCTCAGCTCCTACCCTGTCATACATCACTGAAAAATGCATAACAAAACTGGTAACTCTGCCTTCACAGCAGAATTTGAACAGTAAGTAGTAAGGCATGGAGTCCCATATCAAGCATCAAAAAGAGAAAAAAAATATTGAAGAATGGCTCATTAATGACTACTGTCCTCTCTGGCCACTAATGAGCTCCTGTCATTAATGACTGCCTTGCAATCAAATACAACAGAAGGCAAATCAAAGTTCTGAAAACAACACAATTCCTGGCATTTTTTAACTGCAGAATGTTTGATTTTGCAGCCTTAAAAACTTTTATATTATACTGGCTCAATGCCAGTGAGTCTGTTGTATCTGATGACCAGATTGCTCCCTGTTTAGCGCCTCCCTACTATGCCTGACCTCCTAATGATGGTCTCCTAAGTAGGATCTGAAGATACTTTAAAAAAATAATATGAAAAAATTATATCATTGCTTTTTACAAAACATTTACTGATTTTTTTTAATTACTAAGGATTTTAATTTTTCTCATTTTCTCTTTCCTCTTTCGCTCTTCTCACTCCCCTCTTCCATCAGCTGGAAAAGCTAAGTCCATGATGCCACCTTTGAAAAGGGTGTTAAGAGCTGTAGATCAAAAACTCTTCTGTGTAAGTGTCAATTCAATCCACTGCAGAACATTTTCCTGCAAGCTACATTTTCCTACTTCACATCACCCAACACTAAAAAAACGGATTAACGCACGAAGCTGGATTTAAACATCCTCTTCATTAACACAACTGTAAATTGGGAAGAGTGCAACATTATTTTTATCTCCAGCTTTCTCCTCCTTGGTTTACCAAGTTTATCTCTCTCTTTCAGAAGAGTTAAATTGATGAGGCACTGGAAGAGGTTTTCCAGGGAATTTGGGGATGTCCTGTCCCTGGCAGTGTTCAAGGCCAGGCTGGATGAGGCTCTGAACACCCTGGTTCAGTGGAAGGCTGCCCATGGCAGTGGGTTGGAACAAGATGATCTGGAATATCCCTTCCAACCCAAACCATTCTATCATCATGTGATTCTTCAGTAAAAACCACCAGTGAGATGCTGGAGAATTGAATTAAAGACCTGCCTCATCTAGTTATCTTACCTGGCCCTAAGCACAGAATTTCCTCTACCCTAGTCCTTTACTGCCCCTTTGTTAAGCAGGGTAACACATGAACAAATCTCATAAAATGGTGAGAATCCTTTTTAACAGGGATTGAGTCAATACAATCCACTGGCAAGCAGAACCACACCAAAGGATACCAATAGTGCATGTAAACCAAATTTATGCCATCTGAAGATCCCTGTAAATGTGTTCATCAGGATATCACCTCAGTTACTAGAATACAACAAAAGTCTGCTGAAATCATAACTTTTTTTAAAAAAGAAAGAAAATTCTCAGCACATCATGCTAATCTGAGTATCCATATAATGGATATGCAATATCAGTTTTTTCTGAGAGTAGCAAGGTCTCAATAATTCATGAACAATCACATACAAATATTCTAAGTCTGCCTACAAAAGCTGCAACTTTGTAATTCATTATTTCAGTTCTGGAGGAAATCCAGCCATGATGAGAAAATCTGTGCTAGAAAAGAGAGTTTGGAAGGGCAGGTAATATGCTTTATTAGATGAAAACAGACCAAATACAAGGAGTGTAAGCCTGCAAGATTGTTTATTTTTCCAATTATATCTGAAAAAATATAATTATATTTTGCTATAAACATAAACTTTCTTACAGATTACAGAAGTATTACTTAAAAAGTAAAGCATTTGCAAGAAACATTTGTACAATAAATCCAATAAAGCTTAAGATAACTTACAAGTGCGAAATTATTAAAAGGTTTATAATAATTTACATTGCTCTCTATATAGCTAGAAACTTGTGGAATCAGCTACTAATCTTCCCCTGCTTATTTGGATTTTTCTCATAGCAATGAAAAGAGCAAAAATAAAACACTTTTAAGTGTTATTTCAAAAACAAAGTAGGTGGAGAGAATTCACTGGCATAAAAAAACCTTGAAAGGCTTTCAGTTCATTTATCTTTAAGGAACTATAGTTCAAGTTCATAGTATCCCTTAAACTATGACAGATGTTTTGATTTCAACCAGATTCCTCAGATATGTTTATCTTGTCATGGTATTTGGCATTTTTTTCCCTACTGTAATCTGTGTTTTTCAAAAAAGACTCCACTTCTCATAGCAGAATCTGAACCAGAGATCTTAATTGTCAGGCACTAACGGGTATTCATGGTTTATTCAGACAAGCTGGAGAGCAGGGTGAAATTTTTATAATATTTTGATTAATGATTTGTATCAAATTTTGTGTGTGTGTGTGTGAGAGAGAGAGAGAGAGAGAATTCTTTGACTTCATGCTTGGAACTCAAGCGAATACTGCCTTAAGGAATCTCTTAATTATAAGAGTAAGAAATACATCAGCAGTGGCTCTGGAAAGCTCACTGGGTCAGGAGCTACCACTGAAAGCAGGAAATTTTGTCTAGGAGAGTTAACAAGTTCTAAATTTGAGTACTTCTATCTTGTGCTGCTACCACTGTTGAGCAGATTCAGAGCAGGCAGAGATGGGCTGTGAAATCCAAGTTCTCCACTGACTCATAGAGTTTCAGGCCCAGATACCTACATCTCCCAAATCACACCTGGAACATCCAGCTGTATCACACATGGAGTATCTCAAACAGTGGAAAAGGTCACATGTAACACAATGCTTCTTAAGACTTAGATACAGTAATTCCTATCCAGATATTTCAGTATGTCCTTTCTGTGCTCCCTGGGCTTTTAAACTCTCTTCAAATGTTCAGTGTGGGATCTATGACCAAAAAAACCCAACCCCCCCCCAAAAACAAACAAACAAACAAACAAACAAACAAGCAACAACAAAAACTAACAAACAAAAAGTTATCTGGAAGTTAACTTCTTCTACCTCCCAGTTATCGTCTACTTTTATTTATACAATGACACAAAAAAGGCCTTTTTTAAGAAAGCAAGGGCTGGGCAGCCAGTCTGTCAGATGGTTTGAAAACTGGCTTGGTGGCCAGGCTCAAGAAATGGCTGACATGCAGCTAGTGAAGAACAGCGTGTGTCAGATGATGACACAGAGTGCACCCTGAGCACATTTATGGATGCCAAATTAAAGAGTGCTGACATGAGGACTGGCAGAACTTAACCCAGAGAGATCTTGATAAATTTGAGGACTAGGCCAAGAGACACCTCAGGCTTGATGGAAAACCCCAGGCACGAGGACAGGTGGGAAACTGGCTGAGAATCAGCCCAGCAGAAGGACCAAAGAATCAGGCTATTGTTGGGCTGAGCACAAGCCCATTTAGGCCAATAGAGCATTTTCACTGCAAATAATGCAAACTGCACCCTGGACTCCATCAAGAGATATGGCAAGGAAAGTATTAAATATCATTAAAACAGAGAAGTGAGGAGCAAAAAAATTGTTACAGAGGCTGAAAAATTCTACTTTAATTCAAAATTCATCCACTTTGCAAAGAAAGAAGAGAAGAAGCTGATCATAAAAATGTGTGTAGTCTAGCTGGGAAATTAGAAGGTAGCAATCATTGCCAGAGCAGTGAGTTTCTGGAATACTCTTCTGCCTTCAGCAGCAGGATAAAACAGTCAAGCCAGTTGCAACATGGAGTTTAATAGCTTATAAAAAGACTGATGTAATAACATGGCACATGACAGCAAGTGGTCATGTAGGACATCTCATCCAGTCCTACATTCCTGAATTCTACATGCATGAAGAGTGACAAAAAATGAAATAAGATGAAGAATAGTTTCTGAAACATAATAAAGAGGAAGAGAAAAAAGGAAAGAAACTTATGGGTGTTGGCAAACAAAGTCCCAGGGGGTTATGAAGAGGGAAGCATTCTTCCTTGAAAACTTCATGACTTCCTTGTGGAAGATCACAGCATTGTCTCAACGTGCCCTGATGTCACAACCTTTAATACCCCTCATTTCACAGCACAATTTCATTATGACAGCTACTGAAAGCATTATGCCTCCAGCAAAATAAGGATGTTTTATACACTCTATGCCATGAGATGTCAAGTAAGAGATGATCCAATGCACGGCCTTTCTACCACTTGGCCATATCATCATAAGCAGAGACAATTTGAAGCACAGTGCATGGGCAAATATATGACTTTAAAACAACAAATTTATTTGTGTGCAACACTTTGTGTTTTAGGTCCTAGGGGTTTTTCAAAACCTCTAATGGTCTTTAATTTCACACATTGTTAGGCCTGATTAATGGTATTTGGACTGCTCATAGTGATGGTGTTCTTATTTATTAGAAGTAATTGAGAAGTTAATTGAGCTCTGCATTCATAGTTTCATGTTTTAAATAACAATTTTAATTCTTCCTTTTGTTACAATGAACTATTAAAAATCTTACTAAAATCAAGAGTAAAAGAAAGACAATGGAAGAGGTGGCAAAGGCAACTAAACAGATCTGTTTCCAAACAGATGGGTGTTTCCTCAAGGATGGGTGTTTCCTCTCAGGTAGGTGTGCTGCTCTACAGAGACCTTAATGAAATTGTTTCATCACTGCTGACCCTCAGTGTTCAGGCCCCATCAGCCACACATCAGAGCCCAGAGCAGGAGTGTATCAAGTTGAAGTGCTCTAGAGCAAGATAGAAGGGAAATTACTGTCTTAATTTCAACCTCTTCCTCTTCATGGGCCTTTTTCATAATTGGTCTTAAGTCACTACATAATTTTGAAGTTTATTTGAGAGGGAAAATAATCACAAAATCATGTGACTGAAGTTGCAAGAGGGTATGACAGCAATGTAAGCATAATCCTGGATGCAGGCAGCTGGATGGAGCACCATTGAAACAATTACTGCCCATCATGCCATGCCAATTCACATGATAAGATATACCAGGACACGTTAAATGGCTTTTATCTTTATTTATCTTTATTTCTGCCAGAGGCTTTGCCTCTCAGGGAAGGGAGCTGACTGTGTCACAGCTGACACAGGAGGTTCCCACAAGGAAGCTTTGCCTTAGACTTGAGGAAGTCAGATAATCTGGTTTTATTTGAGTAAATTCTCAGTCCATGTGTCCTCTCAGATCACATTGCTACAGCAGTCTTAAAATGGGTCAAATAAAACTCCCACACAACATGATGCACCCACACAATTGCATTAACCCATAATAAGCAGCATTTTACAAACTGAATGACCATAAAAATATATAATGTATTTACAGGTCTTCAAACTGACATTAAATACCATTTTATAAAATCAACTACTGTTTAATAACAATGAACTGTGTACCTTAGACCCACTGAGAAACCTCTGTTGTCAGTTACCATAAAGGATATTAGACTTGTACTACTACCAGTTACTCCATTAGTGCCCCTCACAGCTCTAAAGGCTTAACCCCACTGTAAACTTACATGCCAGCCTGATATCAAAAGATAAAATTTATCTCCTTTTCTGCTTTGAAAACCTAGGAAACTGTGCTTTAAAAGCCTATTGAAAAGATGTGATATTTAGAATTCAAGATACAAACATAAAAGTTTGCAGAAAAGCTGTTATTCAGTCCTGATGGCAATGCTGGGGAAGCAGGAGGATAAATTATGTGATAATACACAATATACTGCTCTGACTGCCTTCCTGGGCTGGCCCCTGTGAGCATGGCATGAATCACAGCCTAAAGCCCTGTTGGCTCAGACACTGCCATACTTGCCATTGCAGGACGAGGTGCCAGTGGGAACATAGTGTCACTGCTCACGCCAATGCTGTGTTTACTGCACATGCCTCAGCACTTCCTTAAAAACAGTAAAGCAGCTTCTTCACTGAGAGATCAGAGCCAACACCAAACTGAAACCTCTGCCCATGAGTGCACCAGATGTTGTGCTGCTTTCCCTCAAAACAGGATAATTCCAGGCTGTGCCCCTGAACATCCTGCTGGGTACAAACACAGCACTCTGCTCTGGGTAGTGCAGGATTAGATGGATAATATTTCAACAGGTAACAAGCTAAAACTGCAGGTTGGGAAATTCATGGAGCACTGGTTTTGGTGTGAGACAAAGTTGCACCTTTCTTAAAAGTATTATAAAGCAGTTTCAAAGAAATGAACTCTTGCCTATGTCTGGCTCTTATTTGAATACTGTCACGACCAGGTGAGTGACTCCAGGGTGTTCCCCTGGTCAATTTTGTAGCACACTCCAACTCTTCTCAACAATTTCATATTCAACATCACCTCCTTTGAAACAGGGACCTGCAACTTACAGGAAAAAACATCTGCAGACAGTTATCTGTGCAATGCAACATCTTGAGGGATACAAAGCATTCCAGAGATATCAAGTACCCCCCTTTCCAGCTCCAGAAATCCCTGAGGAATGAGCCTTTTTATATTTGCCATATCACTCTGAAAATCACTACCCAAGCTAAACAAAATTTAGGTTTTAAAAAAATAATGATAAAGCACTTTATTCCAACAGAAATTTAAGGTACAAGTAGCTGGCATGACAAAAGCTCTTACAGGAGGCTGGCACTTTGTCTTAATCTCCACAGTGTCTGATGCCTCTTCAGTTAAGAGCCAGAGGGACAAATCTGCAGGTGATAGGGCTGGAGCCAAACTGACCATGCAAACCCTTACATTTCATACACATCACAGAATAGGCTCCCTTCTCAAGTCACACTTCAGATAAAAGCACAGAAGTGATCAAGCAGCTCAGACGAGATGGCCACGCAGCTCAGTGCCTTAACACTGACAGTGTCCAAAACCAGATGCCTCGAGGAAAGCACAGGAACAGAGTGTGTGTAACAACCTTCCTGAGCTTCCATCAGCCTGCAGTTTGGCTCTTCTGAGAAAGGCAGCACCAAATCCCACAATAACTTTAGGGAAACAGAGCTACCCTTTCAAAGGACAGCCAGTCCAGCCACCTGAACTGGTGAGTTTGTGCCATCTCACAGAACCAGGTTAACTCTGTTACAGCTACTGCTTGAAGACAACCAGCTGTGCAAACATTTACCTCCCCCAACACAACTTTAAAAGGAATTGGTTACTTTCCTGTACAATTAGAAGATGAGATCATCACTAGTTTTCCTTGCTTAATTAGATTTTTTTACACTATCTCATGGATTTTACCCGATAGATAAGGATGTACCAAAGACTTGCCAATACTGGTGCCTACCTTAAACAGCTGGATATAATTAATGGAGGGCAAAGGTTACTAGTGATAATTATATGAGTAAACAAATGCAATTCCTTTACAGCTATTTTCAAACCTTTTGCTTTAAGTAATTTCCTGTTATATTCCTGTTATATAAATATTCTGTTTCAAATTTAGTAATTTAGCTCAGTGTCTTAGTTACAATTTTTTTTTCTGTTCAAACTAACAGATAGTTACTTGTGGATAAGTAATTTCCCCCCCAGCTACATACTGAAATTATATACTGAGATAGAGATCAACAGAAATTCTGGATATTTATGTGCTACACAAACTGCCTCAACTTTGATTTTGCTGTTCTAAAATATCAGCTCACTGCACACAAAAGGTCTGTCTTAAATCAGATTTGAGTATAAATTTTTTGATGGCACAAAAAAAATGCATGATTCGGTATGGAAAAAAAAAAAATCATAATGTACTAATATATAATTTATTCACACAGAAACTCTTTGTCTCAAAATACTTCCACACTGACAGAAGTCATAGCACCCAAGAGCTGCAGACACTCAGCATTTTGGATATCAGTAACATGAACCAAAAAAAAAAAAAACCAAAAAAAAAAAAAAAAAATCCCCCCCCCAAAAAAAAAAAACACCCCACCACAACTCCATGATGCCATATTTGAATTTAATAGTAAGAAAACCATTTTCACTGAAAGGGTAGTTAAGCATTGGAATAGGCTGCCCAGGGAAGCGGCGGAATCACCATTCCTGGAAGTGTTGAAAAGACTGGAGATGTGGCATTTGGTGCCATTTGGTGACACGGTTTAGCGGTGGCCGAGACAGTGCTGGGGTGGTGTTTGGATTCGGTGATCTTCGAGATCTTTTCCAGCCTGAAGGATTCTGTGACTCTACATTGAGGAAACACAGAGCACCTCGGCAACAATTGCTCTGCTCTCCCAGAGAAATCAGGTTGCAAACAACGTTTTTTAAAGGCGGAATGTTGTAAAGAAAACGCTTTCATTCAAAACCGTAGGAGAAAGAGATGACCGGAATCTGCTCCGCACTCTTTAGTTTCAACCAGAGACGCGCTAAAATGAACCGTTTATGCTGCACTTGAAAGCCCCCTGAATCTTCCGGGATTTAGGAAATTGATTTATTTTTCATATTTAAAAAACAACGAGCCGAATCGCTAGGGAATACGAATGTATGCGCTGCGGGTTTCTGCGCGCCTACCCCCTGTGCTACGGCCCCCGAGAGAACCTCCACCATGGCTGCAGCACCCCGCACGCCAATCTCCGGGGAAAATCATGGAGGCGATAGCCGGCCCCTCCTCCCCGTCAGAGGCAGCAGCTCGGCCGGGCTTCTCCGCCTCGCCCGAGCTGCTCTGGGCGGGCAGGGCTGGCAGCGCTCGAAGGAGCCGCGGGCCTGGCTGAATGCATTTTAAGCGGGCATTAGCGCCAGGGAGCGGTGCTGGGTGGGAACACGGGCCGGCCGCGGACGGGGCAGGAGAGGCGCGGAGGGAGCGGGGGGCCGCCCGACGGGGCGTGGGGGCTGTGAGGGAAGCAGACGTGGTGCTTGCGCCGGGAGGCGCGGGGGCCAACCCCCCTCGGGCAGGAAGCCCTGCCTCCAGCCCTGCCGCGGCTCGGCGGCCCGCTCGCGGTTCTCCTCCCATTTCTGCCCAGGAGGAGTCCGGGCGGACTGTGAGGGACAGTGAGTTGGGGCTGACAGAGGAGCTTCTCTACAGTGAAGCGGCGCCATCTCGCAGTACGGAAAAGCTCTGGCGGGCGCCATTTTGCATTTGGCCGAGAGATGAGAAGCGCCTTATTGCATTTCGCCTTCTGGGCGCCGCCATTTTAGGTTACGGCATAGCCTCCGCCTTCCCAAGCGCAATCTCATTGGGCGCCGCCATTTTGGCTTACGAAAAAGACGGCGACCCGCAGGGGTCCTCACCCCCTCCCTTCCTCCCTTTAGGTGCCTTCATAAAATGCCCGTCGAGAATCCCCTCTTTTTTCGCCCCGCTCCCAAGATGGCGTCGATGCGGGAGAGCGACACCGGCCTGTGGCTGCACAACAAACTGGGCTCCACGGACGAGCTGTGGGCGCCGCCGAGCATCGCCTCGCTGCTCACGGCCTCAGTCATCGACAACATCCGTCTCTGTTTCCACGGCCTTTCCTCGGCCGTCAAGCTCAAGCTGCTCCTGGGGATGCTGCACCTGCCCCGCCGGGCGGTGGATGAGGTGAGAGCCGGGTGGGAGTCGCAGCGAAGCGGGGCGCGCCTGTGTGTGAGGGGGAGAGGTCGGAGATGGCGTGAGGGGAGAAAGGGGGGCAGTGTCAGCACGACCTCCCCCGCCCGCCCTTTTTTTTTTTCCACACGGGGGCTGCGGGGAGGGGGGACCCCGGGCTGCCCGCGGGGCGAAGCCGAGCGGCCGCAGCCCCTCAGGGCAGGGACGTGTGCTAGGGCTGGTCCCCACAGCCTTCCCCGCCTCTCCCTCGCAGCCTTCGTTGGACGGGCAGGAATAAGTGAAGAAGGTCTCCCGACTCGGTGCTCGGTGTGAGGAAAAGCGCCGAGATTCCCCGCGATAAGGGAGTTGGAGTGGGAGCTTTGCTGCTGCTCCTCCTCTTCCTGCTCTTCGGGGATTCCCTGGTTGGCACTGGCCTTTTGAAAGCAGTTTGGACATGAAACCCACTGTGCGACCCACAGGGACTCATTGTGTGTGTTTTGGGTGCTTTTAAGGGAAGAGGGCTTTTCTGAGGCAGTGGTTGTGCGACGGCTAGGAGAGAGGCAGGATCGATTAGGAGCAGTCGTGTGTGTGTTCAGCTCCCTCCACTCCTTCCTTAGTACTGGCAGCTGTGTAGGTGTCACAGGTCGAGAATCTCGGCTTCAGGGAGGACAGCAGCAAGTGCTGAAACTTTAGGAGTGGAAGATCTGGGGTCTGCACTGAGCAGTGCTTTTCCCCACCCTCCTGCAGTCAGGTCTTGATTGGGGAAAATTGCCATGCTTTTTATTTCCCTCCCTTTACCTTTCTGGGAACAGCTGGTGCTTTCCTCTGTTGTCCTACCCCAGTTAATAAACTGGCAGGCTCGAGTCTGAGCTGGCTCTGCAGGCTTTTTCACTTGGCCCTGGACCATACCTCATCTGCACCTGGCTTATTCTTACCGGTAGGCAGCTACAGATGTTTGGGGCAATAGCTGGAGAATGTCTGGAAATCTTAGGTTTCTTCAGCCAGATTGGAGGAATTCCTCTCCTACTTCCATCATGTAAAGTAGTATTTCCTGGTAACAATCATGGAAGTGGTGTGGAGTTGGTTTTCACCTTCCTGTAGAGTATCCTCAGCTGTGCTTTCACCAGTCTCTTTCTTGGCTAAGATACAGCTGCTTCTTAAGCTTAATATACATGTACCAGGCAGGGTGTGGTATGTAACTTGGATTGATATGTGCTCAGTTTTTGTGCATTTCTAGGCTGAAAATGGGTAGGCATCACCTTCAAGAAATAATTTGGTGTACGTCAGTGTTTGTCTTGCCACATGCCTCTGTATGATTCTTCACTGTGTTACACTGGTGTCACTTCAAAAAAAAATTCTAGTTCAGCATGTTTATGCTAGTTTTTAAAGTATGATATTCGTGTTTCGTGCCTGTGCAGTGAACAAGCTGTCATCCTTGTGTGTGATAAATGAGGTCGTGTTCTGGACAAACAAAATAATCAAGGCCAGAAAGGGGGATGGGAGCTCGTGTGAACTTGTGAGTTTGCAAAATTCTTGTGACCTTAGTGTGAACATCCAAGTAGCCTGGAAGAAATTAGTATAGTTTAGAAAAATCAGTGGTGTTTTTAGATTGAAAAGAGCTTCAAAGAGCTTAAGGACCTTCATAAATAGCACTCATGGCAACTCTTTGAGGGAGCAGCATTCAAACGAACTGCAATAATTTGAAATGCTTCAAGAGTGTTCACTGGGTGAACGTTTTAAACCAAACCTGAGGAAGAGCTGCCTGCAGCTTTCCTGGATCTATGCTTGTGTTAGTCTATGTAGAGAAAAGCCAGTCCGTGTGCCTTTTACTGTGTACTTAAAGTGATCAGCTGTGTTCCAAATGTAAAGCTCTTGTTCCTGCTGTAACAAAATACTGTAGGATTTTTCAGTTCGGTAGAGTTCATTAATTCAATCATAAGCTTAGTCTTTTATTGTAAAGTGTTGATGCTTGATTGAGATCTACCCTTAGCATCTTTAATTGTTTCAGGAACATGAGATTTTTTTTGCCTTGAACTGGGAGAAGGGCCTTAAATAAAGGTTAAAATGGAAAAACTCCTGAGGCAGAAACCCTTAACATTGCCGGTAGGCCTATTATTATCATTACAGGCTTCCTTCTATGGATGGTAAAAATAGCTGATGTAACCAAACTGCTGACAGAAAGGACTGTTGTCTTATCAGATGCTCATCATTTGTGGTTAGTTTGCTAAGATAGTTTTATTTGTGTAGATTTGTCACCTAACTTAGTGTTTTAATTGGCATAGAGTACCTTGCACACAATATCCAGAAAATAGATCAATATGTCTGTGTCCAGAATGGCTGTGCTGTGCACATCTCTGCAGCAGCCTTTGCTTGTGTGTTGGGGAGTGCTGGAAGCAGTGCCTTCCTGCCAGGACAGGGTAGCTGTAGCTGCCTGGAAGTGAATTTCTTACTTGGAAATCACCCCCATGTCTGAAAATGATTAAACTGAACTATGAGAGTGCTTAATTATTGTCTTTGGAAAGTCGTATGTCTTTGCCATGCCATGTGCCAGTCTGTATCGATCATGTGCGAGAAGCATCGAGCTGGCATTTGGAAGCTTAATTGCATTGGAAAATGTATTGAATCAGCTTTGTAAAGCTTTGGGAATCTCAATAGCAGCTACAGGATATGTTACATGTTAAAAGATATTCCCCTCTCTAGATAACAGATTCAACTTAGTTATTTTCTCTTCAAAATATTTTTTTTCTGTATAGTTGCATTTTCATGAAAGCTTAGAATAACACGGAAACCATTTGGGAGCAGACACTTGAGTAAAAAGCAATGTGGGAATCAAGGAAACTGGTGGTATTTGGTTTAGAAGGGATTTAATTTCTCCTGGTCCTTTCTAAATCTCTATGAAAGCTTCAGTCTAGACAAGTGAATCTTCAGTGACCCCTCTTGAAAGCTCAGTCCTTCACTTAAGTGGTTTTATGCTCATATGTAATATCTTTCAATTTTCATAATGTTTTCATTCAACACTCCAAATACTACATAGATGTAAGTGACTTAATCCTCATAATACTCTTGTGGGACAGGTAATAAAACTAATTTTTTATCATGCTGTGAACCTCATTACTGCATGTTTGTTCCTGCTGACTAATAAGAATAATTTGCTTTCATTTTCATTTTAAATTGTGTCTTGTAGGCAGTTATCAAAAATTCCTTTCCCACTGTAATTCTCTGGGAAGGACTTGCAAACTCTTGAATCTTATGGCTTTTCATCTACTAATATTTTTCTAGATAATTGCACTTATTTGAAATGGTGCCTAAAGCTCAGCGTAGTGCTGACCAGAGTTTCAGTTGTGAATTTGGCAGAACTGTTATTTCTGTTTATTTTGCATATTCTTGTTAACCTGATTCACAATGGCACGTGCAAGCTTTCTTTTTATGCCAGTGTTTAATTTATTTGTTCAGGGTTAGACTGTGATGTTACAACCAAGTCTGGAACAAGGACTGTGCTTCTGTGCTCTCTGAATTTTCTTGAGAGGAGGATTCCTATCCTAGCAGGGACCTGCCTGTTTATTACAGTAGAAATTAAAACTCTTTCTTTGTGCTGTGCAAATGAGTAAGAGGGGACATGACACTTGCATTTCCCTCTGTGTTGAGAGCACACAGGCTGCTGTGCACTTTTCTGGCCTGCACTTAGAGTTCATAGTTTTTCTGTGATGTAAAATGGTATATTTTAATTCAATAGTTCCCTTGGCCACTTCAGCTCTTTTTCATGATTTAAATGCAAACCACATAGAACAGTGTGGTGATACAAACCTATCCTGGGTTTGTATTGTGTAAATATTAATATTGTGTTTTCAATCCAGTGCTTTTAGTTTCATGAAAATGCTCTATAATGAGCTACGTATTAAATACCATCTTTTCTATAGCCTCAGACAGACTGAAGCTTCATTTGATTTATTAGCCAACTGTTGATACAGTTGCCTAAAAGTATTGTCATACACATTAGTTTAGGCAGAATACAAAACAAATAAATGTGAAATATTTGCAAGTAGTCATCTTGGAGCTGTCACTTTGTGTGTTACTTGTAATACTTCCTTTTAAATACCTTCCCACAGTCCTGTTTGTCCTTCCTGCACAGCCATTATTAATCTGCCTGTGTTCCCAGACACTTCCCATCCTGCCTGATCCCTACTTGCTCCATGTTTCTAGTCATGGCCTATGCTTTTCCTTGTGTGCTAGCAAGCTGATAAAAATACTTAAGATCCTTAAGTTTTAGATGAGAAAGACACTGGAACATGTTACATCAGATCTTGACATTCATGCTTAACAAGATGCTGGTTGGAGCTGATGAGAGCCTTAATGACCCAGTGTTGAAATAATAGACAATTAAGAATTAGTGATTATGGCTGTGCCCTGTAAAGTAACAGGAAAACTGCATGTAGGATTCCCTGATGAGTTGCATTTCATGCATTCTCAAAGCATAAATGAAATGTTTCTTTTCAGCTGCCAGTTGAACAGTGAAGTGGGAACATGTATTTAAATTGCCATTTGAAGACAAACCTGAGTCAAAACTCGAATCCTGGCTTGTTAAATGCAAAGCCATATTCAGGCAAGGTCTCTGGTTAGCTCACAGTACTTGTTAGTGTGCTTTGCTTCCCTGTGTGTGATAGTGACTGTTATTTCACCATGTTCTTTCTGTCATGAGGCCTTGTGATAATGTTATTTGCCCCATGCCAGGCAAACAAATTGTTTCTGGGCTCCTTTCTTGAAGGAACCAAAACCTTGTTAAGCAGTGGGTTTTGGCATAAATAGGCTGCCTGAACTTTAACCCTAAGAACAGAGGGGATGCAATGTGCCCAGACCAGAGTTCTACAAGAACTTTCATAGTATAGGCATGTAGCGCTGTAGCTCTATTTTTGGTACAAATAGGAGTTTTGTAAAGTAGATATGAAGGGTAAATTGTGAGGATGCAAGAGACATTTTTCCTCTAGCTATTGCCTGACTTTGCTTTGATGAAGGAAATGACATTCTGTACACTTACCTACATTAGTGGTGTCAACAGAAAAGCTTGTAAAAGCTATGAATTCATCAGCTCTTCTGGGATGTTTTAGGTGTTTTTTGTAAATCAGTACCTTGATTCCTTTAGGACAGATAAAAGAACAAAAGACTTTGCTTTGATAGTATTCACAGTCATCCTCTTCCACTGCCTAAGTGACTTTTGTTAAGGAGTTTAGGGTTAGAATAGAGAGGTGGACGAGTGTGTGGAGGTTCTGGTGGGGTTATGTTTACTGAGGAATAAATGAGCAATGGAGAACCAGCAAAGACTAGAACCTCAGAAATTGATTCTGTCCACTGGATAAGCATTGGTTAAATTTGACAGGACATTAATTACACAGTGTGTGCTCCTGGTTATGTGCTCAGTTTAATCCAAAGCAAATCAGTGGCACTGCTAAGGTGGGAACTGGCCCATGTAGTGTCCTATTCCTGCTCCCCTCTGTGATCTGGTGTTTGTGTGACTGCAGTCAGGCACTCTAAGGAGCTGGTCAAGCTTAAAGCTACAGAGGTGCTCATTTTGGAGTGATGCAGTTTGTTTCACAAGCATATTATGTGTGAGCCCTAAAACATGCAGGGGGTAAAGGACAAACGGGCTCTGGAGTGGACTTGTAAACCCTTCCAAAGTGAGAGGGCAATAACATTGTGCAGATGAAAGGACTTGAGAAATGTCAATGTTTGTTTGCCTCTGAGCTTTAAAAGTGGATGGGAGAGAAATGCAGAGCAGAATTTTAACTTATATTTCTTTTATTTAGAGTTGTATGCGTAGAGTAAGTTTATTTTATTAAACCTTTTCATATAAGAGTGCTTTAAATAAAGGGAAAGAAACAGCATGAAGGTGAAGATGAGTCTCTTGCTTGTCTTCCTGTGTTCAGAACCATGACGACTGTAACTAAGCTATATGTACCACAATGGGTGGTGAAAAATCAAAATGAATGTATTTCCTTATACTTGCTTGTACATTCTTCAGTGTTAATACAATGCAGATAGAGTATGGTAAACTACTTTGTGTGATTTTACTGTTGTGTTTTGTGGCTTGTTAGACACACTGAATATCTCAAACATCTTAGTTTGCTGAAGCTAATATGATCATGCTTACATGAAAATTTACTTAGAAAAAAAGAAAGTTCAGTCTTGGGGGGTTTATACTTACTTGTGAATGAAGTAAACCCCTGACTGTAGTCACCTTGATTTTCGTATCGTAGTGCCAACAGATATGTTGGTCAGTAAGTAGAAAAATGCAGTAATTAAAAAAAAGTTAAAATGAAACTTAAAATTTGCTTCATTTATTTTTTTTGCATTTTTCAAAATAGAAAAATAACTTTTTTCTGACTACAGAAACTTTGGGTAGATGGAAAATCTTGTTGCTTTTGCCATGTTAAGAGGGCTATGTTTACTTCTGTAATACACAATATTTTGTGAAATGATACAGTATTGATTAGGTTATTTTGGCCTCAGCTTAAGTAATATTTTGAAGACAATTATGATGCAGATACATCTCTCTGTGTAATTGTGCTGTAGGCTGACAAGGGGCGCATCTTCATTTAGGTGCCTGTTCCAAATAAATTGTATTTGCATATTCCCATCACGGATGGGAAGGTGTGGGTCCACAGGGAGTAAAACAGAAGGAGACAGTAATGTAAAATTTGGCTGCTGCTTTTAAAAATGCCCAGTGCTAAACAAAGCTTTGAGATGCCAAAAGCTCAAAACAAACTTGGGTTAGATTGGCTGAAAGCAGTATAAAAAAATTACCTTGGTTCATTCTTTGCTTGGTTCTAGAGTTAATGTATAACTGTGTGGAAACAGTTTCCCTCTTCCCTCCCCCAGTAGCAAAACATTGTGCATGTTTGTATCTTTTTAAAATAAATCCAACTATAACCTGTTTAAAACTGTTTCCAATTGGTTGATTTTCTTTTTCTTTTTTTGTTAGATGAAAGGGGCACTGACTGAAATTATCCAGCTCGCTACCTTGGATTCAGACCCCTGGGTCTTAATGGTAGCTGATATTTTAAAATCCTTTCCAGATACTGGCTCCCTTAACCTTGATCTTGAAGAACAGAATCCCAATGTTCAAGATATTTTAGGAGAGCTTAGAGAGAAAGGTAAGCATTTTCTGTTGGTGAAAATTGCAGGAATGTGGTGCCTTTTTTTAGGAATAGCCTGTCATTTCACAGGCAGCCTTGCTGTCTTAAAGTAGAGATACAAGAACAAGCACTGTCTTGTCTCTGAACTACCACAGTTCATGACCTGGAATGTTACTGGACTGGGAACTGTGGTATTTGAGGAATGGTAGCTTCTTAAATTATCTTTTCACATATAATCAGAATTTAATGTCAGTTATTGCCCGGAGTGTGAGGGCAGCACAAAAGTTTGTGTGGACTCATTAATATCACAGGCTGTGCTGCAGCTTAGTCAGTAAAGGCTTTTTCTATGTTGCTCTGTCTCCCATTTGTGGTATCCAAGATGACAGCAAGTCTCTGTCTTGTGTGGAAGCACCACCACTGTCCTGGGCAGGGTCTGCCTCTGCTGGAAGTGTCTGGACAGCAGGTGCTAGGTGCTGGAGGGTGGCTGATCTCGGGAAGAATTGTGCTGCTGCTGGCCAAGTAGCTACAGATTGCCCAGCAGCTGAAAATACGGGGTCAGGCACTTGCACAGTTGCTGCTTCAAGCAGTAAATAGTGATGCAAAACTACTCCTACTCCAGTGGGTTTATTTTAGCACATTGTCTAGAAAAAGCCCTCGGGCATCCATGGACAGACACAATCTCGGGGCTGGAGATTGCAACAGAACGATAATTAAACGACTCGGAGGTGGAAACACTTTGTTTTCTTTCTATAAACAAATTATTATTTGTCTATACACACTTGTGATTTGGATTTTTATTCAGTAGTTTGGTTTTCATGTGTAATTTTTAAGGAATCTGAGAATTCAAAATTTTTATCTGTTTTTTGACAATAGCAGCATACTTAAGATACCTATAATTTGACTAGGTATAATTAAAATGGAAGCTTTTATGAAGCTAATGGGAAAACCAAACATACTAATAACTGGTTTTATATTGTGTAATAATTGGAACTAAAGTACTCCTGGTGTTTATACAAGTAATCTAAAATTTAAAACCACCTGTACAGTCTAGTTGTAAAATGTTTTGTCATTAGCTGCCAAAGAGGTGCTAATACCCCTGTGTGCTGTGTTAACTCTTTATGCAGTAAGTGAATGTGAAACTTCAGCTATGTTGCCGTTGGAATGCCAATACTTAAACAAAAATGCCTTGACAACACTAGCTGGGCCACTTACTCCCCCAGTGAAACATTTCCAGCTGAAAAGGAAACCTAAAAGTGCCACTCTCAGAGCTGAACTCTTGCAGAAGTGTAAGTAGTATTAAGATTGTGTACAAATTAAATGGTGAAAGGACAAATTCGGTATATTCAGTCTCATCCACCAGAATTGTGATCCACATTAAAATTTTCTATTACAAGAGCTTTCCTGGATGAGGATGGACTGATGTGTGGAAGAGCAGGTGCAGGTCATTCCAGCCAGGGTTGCATTGAAATGCTAATATTGATTTAAATGCTCTTCAGATTTCAAGGCATACAAAGAGCTGTAGCTTCATAAAGCAATATAGGTCCTCTCCTGGGTATATGTAAGAGTCAGTTGGGAAGACTTCTGAGCACAGCTTTGGGTAAAGCTCCTGAAGCAAAAGTAAAATGAGGACAGTTTTATTTTGTCATGTGCTTTTGGAGCAGAGAGCAAGGGTTGCTAATTAATGCTTTCTTTCACTCAGGATGGCTGTATAGGGTATAAAAACCAAGAGGGTTTTCTCTTAACAAAAGGCAGCATATGTGTACATGTATGTATTGGGAGCTGGTTGAAATAAGTGATCTTAAAATAGTTTACTGCAGCTGCTGTTCTGTTGCAGCAGCTTGATGCTTTCTTGCATGTAACTTGAGTTGGTCTGGTTAAATACAAAACTTGGAACTTTTCATAATGTGTCATATAACTTTTAAAAATTATTTAAATTTCTACTGAGTAAATTGCCTAGTCTGGTAATTTCTTTTAGCTTAGGCCACCTTGTCCATTGCATAGTCGTATTGACTTTGCATTTTCTCCAAAAACTGTGCTCAGTTTGCATAAATGACCTCGGTTTTAATTAAAATATAATTCTTTGCTGGTATTCCTATCTCTTTATGTATTAGTTAATAACATTTTATGTAAGAAGCAATGTGTTGTATATTTTCAGCACTAGTTCTGTAATAACTAAAGACATTTTTCCTTTTAGCAACAGAAACTGCACAACAGCTCAAGAAGACTGCAGGAGTGCCTTTCCATGCCAAAGGCAGGGGACTGGTCAAGAAGATAGATACAACAAGTATGGCTCACTTTCATCAGTTCTCAGAAAGAAAACCAGATAAAGTAGCTTTGATGAAGAATAAAATTACCATCTGTTTTTTATGAAAGCTTAAATATTTTTTTTTGAAGCAAAGGATTTCTCCCTTTCTGCCTCCCTCTCTCCTGATACTTAAATATTTCTGACATGTCTTGTCAGAAAGAACAACACTGTGTGGGGTTTTTCAAATGGCAAGTATATCTGCCATGCTTCTAAAGTATATGCAGTTAAATCATGCCTATAGACTTTGATAGGAATTTAATTTGCATCACTCCAGGAATAACTCCTGACTAAGCCATGTTGCTCCAAAAGAGAGCAGAGTGGATCACAGTAGTCTGCTGTGCTCTTTGAAATGCTGTGAAGTAGATTGAAACTATCTTGTATTTGTATAATTCTGTCTGGAGGAAGAAGAGGAGACAGTGTGTTCTCTGCAGCCAAGGCTGAGCAGTGATTTCTACATGGCAAACCTGTAGAATGATCCTTCAGCTTTGTATTAATGAATTTCAGCTGTTTGCTGAAGTTCCTGAACTGCTTGAATTTTTCAAATAAGGTGTGAGAAGAGGGTTTAAAATTAGTTACATACTCTTAAGTCACTGCACAGGTATAACATTCCTGGCCACCAGTGATGCTAAGGTGTGAACCTTTGAGTGATTTCTTGGTGTTGTGGGTGGAAGCTATGAAGTACTTCGAAGTACTTTGTGTCGATGCTATTTAAGATGTGGCTTTGAGGGCTGAAGTTTGGCCTTGTGTTCATGCAGGAAATGCAAAAGGTCTAGTTATAATTTGAACTAAAATTTTTCCATTATAGAAAACAACTGTTAGTTCTTGGCATTCTGTGTTGCTGTTGAATTACTAAAGCCAGTTCTTAGACCTGGCCTTTAGAGCCAGTTGGCCTTTACTTTAGAAACAGGAGTTGGGGATCCACTGAGGTTTGCTCCACTGAAAGGTACTCACATGGGTCAGAACATTGTCCTATGATGAAAACATTTTCAGTACAACATTTAGAGGGATACAGAGTCTCTAAGCTCAAACTGAAGTTCTCTGTTTATCTTCAATTTACAGGGCAAGCTGAGATTGTCAGGAAGCTCAAAGACCTGATAGATCTGTATATGTATCCCATATCTTTTAACAGTTAAAAGATTGCTGTGTTTAGTGGTAGCATTAAATGTGAGGTAGAAGGGCAGCATCATAGAGTTGGGAAGACACAGATGCTTACAGGTGTAGCTCATGCTGCTGAGTATTGAGACAGCAGGTGTTCTGTTTGCACCATAGACCCAGACTGGTCCTCCTTCTTGTGCAAACAGCAGCTCTAGATTTTCATACCCCTGTGTGAGGCAGTAACTCGCCTTTGCAGTACATCATGAGCCCTTAGCCCTGCAGAAGCTTGGCTAAGTTTTTTGGTTAAATACAGTTTTATCAAGTAATTTGATTGTGAAAACCAAAGAGCAACTTTGGCAATAATTGGATTCAAAAGATCTATATATTGTTTTACAAGTTCAGAGTTTATTTTTTACAAGTAAGGAAAGCATCTGTGTGTATAGGAAAAGCAGACTTTGTTAGCAGTGCACCTGTTTGATTACTTCATGTAGAATGGGGTTGCAAGCATTGGTCAGAGATTGGCCCTTACTCCTTTTTTGAAAAGTAAAACCTCATCTGACCTTTGAGGTGCATGTAGTATTATAGCCAATTCCACATTAGAATATTAATGTTTATTATAAACATTTTAATTTAAAGGGTAAATAGTGTGTGCAATAAGAAGGGGAAGAGCTGAAAAACTCATTAAGGCATTTTTCACAACCAGTTAAACACGTACTTCAGTTGTTGCTCTCTTTGCTCTTCCCTAAGCACCACTCAAAGGAATACCAAAACAAGCTCCCTTCAGGAGTACTTCAGCTCCCAGTGTTTTTAGTCCTTCTGGAAACAGAACTCCTATTCCTCCTTCAAGAACACCTTTGCGCAAAGAAAGAGGAGTAAAGGTAGGTACACTCCGTGTTTTTCTGCTGAGGTCTCTTCTCTCACCTAAAGTGAATTTCTCTTGCTGCTTTGAATCAATAAATTAAAGGAAAAAAACCTGAGGATGATATTTAGAGATAAACTACATGCATTTAGCAAAGATTATTAAGTTCTCTGTGGTCTTTCTTTTTAGCTTCTAGATATCTCTGAGCTGGATATGGTAGGTGCTGGCCGTGAAGCAAAGAGAAGAAGAAAGACATTAGGTTGGTACAACATTCTACTTACAAAGTCTGTCAGTGCACCTGCAAATAGGATCAAAATTTGTAGTACCATCTTGTTCTTAATTTGCTAAAGCTTAGCCTGAGCTAAACTTTAAAAAATTAGGGGATGTGGTACCAACCAACCCAAACAGATTTCAAGGAGCATTTTCACTTGTTTCAGTGCTCCTACTCATATTGCCTTGGCCTAGGTAATGTAACTAACTCAATCATGTGAAAGGATTGAGGTAATCAGTTGTGCTTTGGGCAGCCCATAGGTGTGTGACTAGCTTCAGTACTGGAATTTTTCTGAGTTATTTTCATCTGTTCACTTCTACTGACTGTATGGCCATGTAAATTAGGTGAAAGTAATATTGAAAAAATTTATAGGGTAGTGCCCTACTTAACCATATCAAGATACACTATGCAGCATATTTGTCCTAAAACAATTTTTTGTGTTTGTCACAAAAAAAGAATACCACCTCAGAACAAAACCATAATTGCAATTAAAGTGTTGCTTGGGCTTTCATACTTTCTAGTTTCAGATTACTCAGTTACTGTATCCTGTACATTGTTGTTCAGTTCATTATTTGGTTCATTATAAAACTATGTTTGGAGATTACTGTATCTATTTCAGCATATACCTCTTCAAGCATATTTTAGCATACTTTGAGAAATACATTTTTATGTCTTTGTTTAAAAATTATATTCAATATTTCTGACAAAATGTTTGGACTCACTTGTGTTTTTATGCAATAGATACGGAAGTTGTGGAAAAGCAAGCCAAAGAAGAAACAGTAGTAGAAAATGCTACCCCAGATTATGCTGCTGGCCTTGTATCTACACAGGTAAAACCAAGCAAAATCAATCAAACAAAAACCAGCCAGTCAAAAAAAAAAAAAAAAAAAAAGAAAAAAAAAGAAAAATAGTCTTGACATGTGCTATTCTAAACCACTTAAACACTGTAATGGTATTTTACTTACTTGTTGAAACATGTCTCTTTATGTAAAATTTCTTTCATCATTTTTTCAAAATTCCATTATATTTTCACCAAAGAAAGAGCAAACCTGTTGCTAGAAGTCGTTCAGTCAGGGAGAGGAAGAACCAGTCATGTGTAGGCCTTTTTCTTCCTATTTCAGATACAGCATATTAGAAACTACGGTGCAGCTTTGTCTCCTCAGTCAGGATGTAGGTTCTACAAGAATGTCCTGCCCTTGCTTTTGAGTGAGAAACTGTGTTGGGCATGTGTGACAAGCCAAGGCCTAGATGGCATCAGTCATGTTGGTGTTGACTGCCTGTTTCAGTGGGAATGACATTTTTGCCTGTGCTGTTACTGCTGCCTTCTGCTAACCTATGTCCCAGAGGCCTTTGTGTTCTCCTGGGTGATACCCTAGTAGGCTGATGCCCATGGATGAACATGATTCTGCTTGCTAGTGGTGAAGAGCATGTTTCCTCTGGCAGATGACTTAATCCTAGAGTGCAATTCTTCATAGAGTGACATCTGCACAAATTTCTAATGTTTGAATTAGAAAGTCAGTGTTGAACAGGTTGTTAGGTAGGACTCCTAACAGAGGAGTCTGCAGTTAAGTTCCCAAAAGGAATATCTTAGTAAAACTAATGCTGAAGTTGTATTTAAAATGTAAAAACAGCCCATGAACACTTGCAGTGTGGCTTTAATGCTTTCTTTTCTGTTCTGTAGAAACTTGGCTCGTTGAACAATGAGCCTGCACTACCTTCTACAAGTTATTTACCTGCTACCCCCAGTGTGGTGCCATCTTCCTCCTATATCCCAAGCTCTGAAACACAGCCAGGTAACAGACACTTCTTTGCTCTTGGGACCTGATAACTGCAACTCTGTACAGCTTTACTGCCTGGTTGCTCTTTTATTTACAAACCTCAACTTGAGTGAAACTCCACCTTAGCAATATAAAATCCACTGCAAGACTCCAGCCTTTGAGTTTGGGGAAACCAGACATATCATTTAACCTAAGTAAAGAAAATAATTGTTGGCTCTAAATTTTTAGAGTGACTGCTAGGTAAGTCAAGTAAGTGAAACCATTTCCTGATTTTTTTTTTTTTTTTTACACAGTAATAGAAAATCCAGCTTTTGTAATCCCCAGAGTAATCAATATAAGTCTGAAGTATATTCCATGCGCACACATGCTAGTACATACAAAACAGTTGCTTTCAGAAGTCAGTTTTATTTCTAGAGGCAAGTGCATATTGCCTTTCACACAGTTTGGGATTAAGCCAGCCATTTTTCTTCTACCTTTGTTTAACAAAGATAATAGGTGATCTACTGCATATTTTGAAAAGTGCTGTTATTTTCAATTCTAGAAAATTGCCAATAGTAAAAAATAGTTTGTACAAGTCCTTTTTTCCTACAGTTTTATTTTAACCAGCTTGATTTTATTTTTCCTTCCCTGTTGTGTGTGAAGTCTTTAAAGAAATGTATCATTTTGTGCTGACAGATGTGCATGACTGGGATTAATTACCAGATCTGTCCATTAACAGAGAACCAACATTTCAGTTTAATACATTATTTTTACTTGTGAACTGTGGCATTATGGGCACTATAGAAAACTGCATAGATGCAAGACCCAGTCATTTCATATGGCCTCAAAACAGTTCAGAATCTCTCTGAAGGTCTGTGCACATCTTTCTCTGGCAGAAAATTGGCATCTCTGGAAGGAATGCAGCCAAGAACACAGCCGTGTCAGCAGCTATAGTACTATTTTCCAGAGTGTTGGCACAGTGTTCAGCAGCAGGAAAAGTCTAGTTTAAAATTCTCTATTCTGTACTTTTTCCTTTAGGAGTATGGAGTATTTAGCTTTTCTTAGGGACCAGGAACATAAAACTGTTTGCTTGATATAAGATGCAGAGAGAAGATCCACAGAATTGGCCTCATATAATCTGAGGTTGCATAATTAAGACATTACTTCATGAAAGTCACTTATTCTGACAAGAGACAAAGCCAGTAATGAAACTTGTAAAGGAATAAGGAATAACTCATACTGCAAATGTTTATCCTCTCAATTGTTCCACATCTACTGAAAAATACCAGTATTGCTAAACCCATTGCCGTGTCTGTGCCAAGGTGGAGAAACACAGATATCTCATTTCTTAAAATCTGCTCTAAGGGGCATCAGTGTAGCTCTGATCCATGTCTGCCTGTAGTCTTCTGTGAACACAGTGTAAACAGATCAGATTAAAGCTCATGAGGTTTGTGAAGGGTGCTTGAGCAGCTGTGCCTCTGTCCAAGAGCTGCAAAAGAACATGGATAGTGTCCACTGGGTAATTACCACTGGACAGATGGTAACTTGTGTGGTCAAGCTGCTGTGATTTCATGAGTTGCCTCCAACTGCAGCCAGGTTTGCAATAGTATGACTTCCTTATTGCAGGTGAATGGATCAGCTTTGAGAAAGAACAGTTAAGCCTTGTGGGGTTTTAACTTCTAGCAGTTAGTGTTTAAATAATGAGTGATTTGTGAAGACTGCGTTTAATTCTGACATCTGCTAAAGTATACTTGTATTTTCAGTATCTTAATGATACTTCCTTTGAAAGCTGCTGCTACATTAGGTAAAGACTGATGAAATATTTTTTTACTTGCTCTATGTAGTAGTGCAGAACTATTCTGTAGGATCAGAGTACAGTTGTTATAGCTATATTAAACTGAAACTGCAATACTTACTTTTCAGTTTATAAATTGGATATTGATTAAACATCAAATTTGATGCTAAATATAGTGTATCCATATGAAACAGCTAGTTACTCTGTTGTCTGATTATTTCTAAAGATAATTGAGTGCAAAGAGCATTAGCTCTTAGCTTTTTCATATGGCTATTAGATGGCATATTGAATCATGGTGCTAAAATGGGATCATCAGAGAATTTAGTTTTCTTTAAAGGCCACTGGTGATGCTAATCCCTATTTGTGGATAATAATGTTTTAACTGTCCTGACTGGTTTTTGCAGCTGGTTCTGCACGAGAGGCCTTGCAGACCAACAGGCAGACGGAAGAGCCTGCAGCTCCAAATGCTACTACAACTCTCCCTGCACAGTTCAAACAAAGAACACCCATGTACAACAGTAACGCTAATCCCCCTGCAGCTACACCTACCTCACCCCTTACACCCACCACACCTCCTGCCATCTCCCCTGCGGCACAGGCACCACAAGTGGCCCCCCAAACTCAGCAGCAGCCACCACCGAAGAAAAGCCTCTCTCTCACAGTAAGTGAAAACAGATTCTTTCTGACTGATGGTTTTGATGTGGATTGGATCTCGTTTGTATGTTGGCATTTCTTAGCCTTTGGATTATGGAGTGGTTGAGGCTGCTTTTTTATAACAAAAGATTACAAAAATACTTTGTGGTTTAGCATTGCTGTCTTAATGTTATTCACAACGTTTTTAGTTGTGCAGTGTTAATGTTGCAGTAAGATGTCATTAATTAATGCTGTTTGTTATGTAAAATAATGTGTTGCTCATTATAAAGAATTTTGGGAGAAAGGTGTATTTCCAGCAGAAATTGCCCAGCCAACTGCACATAATATAAATTCTTTTCCTTTAAACCAATATAAATTGGTTTAAATTATCCTGACATGGCTGTAGTAGGAGAAAATACATCAATAAATTATTTTAAGGTGAAAGATTTTATTTCTCATCCTCCTCATTCCCCCATTACACATTTTTCAAAGCCTGGGAGTGGGGATATATTTTGAAACTTCCTACTCCTGGTGCTTTGTGCATGCTTGGAGTTCAAGATGTAACTGATCAGAAGACTTTGCTAAGCACATGTGTAAGCCTGGCTTGCAAGATCTGAACTTTAGCAAGCTGGGTGACTTCTTCTTTTCAGTACCTCTATTGTATTTATTAAAGGAAAAGAAATCCTCTGAAATTATGGGAAGCCTGGGTTTGTTGGATTGTAGAGAAAGCATTGGATTATTTTCTTTTTTCTCTAATGTCATAAAGGACACAAAATGGGTAACACAGACATTAAGCCTCTCACATGTTTCTGTAACAATTTGAAGGTGGGGTGTTTTTTTCAATGTCCTGAGTTCAGTTGTCACTGCTGTGCATGTTAGGTATAAATATTGCAGAGGGGAAGCCTTGAGGTTAGAATGCCTTTTTTGTTAACTTTTTGTAGGTCCTACAAACTTTCGCCTTATTCTTTTATGCTCATCTGTGGGTATTAATGTGGTCCCTGTTGGCAGTTTTTCTCAACTGAATTGACATTTATTTTGTCTGTTACAGAGGGAGCAAATGTATGCTGCACAGGAAATGTTCAAGACTGCAAACAAAGTTACAAGGCCAGAAAAGGCTCTTATACTTGGATTCATGGCAGGATCCAGAGGCATGTATTGATACTAATTTAGCTTGCTTCTGAATACACAAATCTGAAATATAGCCCAACATTTCTAAATGTGCATATGAGTGTGCATTGCTTTAGCTTTGTCTGTATGTGTTGGACTCTTTGCTTTACATTGAACTCCACATACTTTTATGAATTATAGTTCTAACTACCTGGAAATGGGTCTTTAGGGTCCATTTCCACTAAGTCAACTGGTCTGTGAGAAAAGCTGCTGACCACAATATAACTGAACTCACTGTAGAATCATGGCTTAGGGTTGAAGAGAAATATGGCAGCTGGTAAGCTGTGAATAAAGTGGTTGGGTGCTACTGCTCTGCCTAGAGGGCCAGGGAATGTAAATTCTTTTGTGGCCAGTTGATGTACCAGTTGGGTAGTACAGAACCTCTTGCTAATTCCTTGCTTTAGAAACTGGCAACTGTTATCTCAGAGACTTTAGATGACAACTGGTGCTGTGAATCACAGGGAGATAAGCTGTCTCATAGCTGGATCCTGTTATGTACTGGCCTTGATAGACCAAAGCTGTTTTACCTAGAAGATTATTGGATGAGAAGGGGCTTAAGAGTCCTTAAGTGAACTCCATCATCTGTACTAGCTCTGGTTTCTAATTCGGTATTTGGGGGATCTTACCACCAGAGTCCTCTAGCCTAAGTGTGGTTCATGCATTTGGAGTAATGCAATACACTAGTGAGAATGACCAGAGCAGAGTTACTGTGGTGATCTCTGAGCTTTAAGGTATTTTGGTGCATCTTGCATTAATGACAGTGTTTTCAGTACTCGATGCTACTTCAAATTGCACTGGGAGGCTGTACTTTAATATCTACACAGACAGCTTTTTCTAATGCAAGGTAAAATAATATTTTGGAAGTCTGTGTGATATAGATTCACGTATACATATATAGTAAAGTAAATATTAATATGAATTCCTTCAGTAATAATGTCAGCACCTTCTGAAGGTTTGATAAATAACTGCCAACTGCTATTCTTGAGCATCATTCCAAGTAACATTTAAAATTTCTACTGGCATGGGCCTGAGTCTGGGACACATGGTTTCAGTGAAGCTTTTTGGGCTTCTTTAACAGCTAAAAATTCTTGAGGCATTTAACTACAAAATGTCTCCCAAGTAATGTAACTCTGGTAGTTCAGGTTTACCAACTCCATTTAAATATAATCTTCTCTTCTGACTTTTGAGGTAGAGAGAAATTACACTGGCAGGCTTTACTCCCTCTTTTATTGTTCTTCCAATTATGTTAGCCTTGAGCTTTGTCTTTTGGGGTCTGGTTTTGTTATTTTTAAAACTCGGTCTCAGGAGTATGGAGGGAGGAAAATCTTTGTCTGTGGTTTGCTCAGCTTTGGGTTTGAGAGTTGTTTGTGTTTTGTGGGGGTTTTTAATTTATTTTTTTTTTACTAATATATAATTTAATTAATTTTGTCTAATATACTGTTGTCTATACTAATATATGTTGAAATGTGTAACGTGTTTCTCTTCTTGTTTCTGCAGAGAATCCTTGCCAAGAGCAAGGTGACATCATCCAAATTAAACTTAGTGAACATACAGAAGATTTACCAAAGGCAGATGGCACGGGCAGCACCACTATGTTGGTTGACACAGTCTTTGAAATGAACTATGCTACTGGTGAATGGACCAGATTCAAGAAGTACAAACCTATAACTAACGTTTCCTAAGAGATGCAGCAGCAGCAGACTGGACCAAATCAAGTTTAGAGTCAACCAGCTCATAGAGTATGTCAACTGTACAAAATGGCATTCATGTGTACATTTCTTACTACCCTTCAGAGTAGAAGCTGTGCTCTTCAACCAAACTCAGCTCAGTGAACACAGAAGTGGTTGATGGTGTCAAACTCAAATATTTTTTTTATAAATCTTGGGAGAGGGAAAGATGATCTTTGGGGGGGGTGGGGGGACATTGTTGGTGTGTTTTTATTCAGGATGATGTCTTGGAAGTTCAGGATGCTGAAAAAGGAGATCACAGCTGAAAGGTTACAGATGGGAGCAGTTCACTGCTAAGTACCAGAAGAGAAGACTACTGCACAGTCACTCATGGTTTACTGTTAACTGAGGGCACAGATCTTTATTATAAAAACATTTTCTTTGGCAACATGAGTTCTGTCATAAGAATGGATGTTTGAAGCACCACAGGTCGGTAATTGATAATTTTGTATTTCAGCTGCAGTATAACTATTGCAGATGGTAGATGTCAGTGTCTAAAGGTACCCACTGTATGTTTAGCTTACTTATGCTTGGGTCATAGGATGAAATTGAGCAGCTTTATTTTAGCAGTGGGAACAAAGCAACATGGACCCCCTTATGCATCCAAAGATCGCTTTATTGTAGAAATTGCATCCTTTTAAACCTTTAATCTCAACCTGACATAACTGAAACCAAACTGAGACCTATCAGAACTTAACAGAAAGAAGGCACCCATTGGCTGGCTCAGCTGCTGTGCTGCTGCCCACTTGTCCTATCATTCAATCAGCTTCCTGCTGTGTGCTCTCTGCACATTCCCCCAGCCAGTCACAGTCTCACTTCCAGCTGTCACTCAATGACTCCTCACTCCTGACTGCATCTCACTCCTCAGCCAGCTTCCACCTGTCCAGCCTGCAGCTGTGCCTTTCCCATGGGGCCTTCTGGGGAGCATAAGCCTTAACCACTTCACTAATTATTACCCCATATCCTACATGTCCCCCCTCTTTTTTATTAAGCAAGGAAAGCCTACTAGGAAAAACCTAAACAATTCCTAAGACATTAGTAACAGTGACAATAATTATGACAACTTTTCAAAAAATGTAGCATAGGCTTCTCTGGTGTGAGCAGTAACACTTAACAGGAACATAATTCAATTTTAATGCAATTAACAAGGTGAAACTTAAAACTGCCTATATGCTTTGCTATCACCCAGGGTCTGCCAGGTTAGCCTTCTTTTCACAATGAGGACTTGGAAGGCCTCTTCCGGATGAGGCTTCCATGTTTACCTCAAAGGAATGTGGTCTAGGTTTTGCAAAACTAAATCAGTGAGTCTTTTTTTTTGTACAGAAACACCTGGGTTTGATAGCGTACTTTTCCTTGCCAGTCAAGGCCATAGCTTGGCCAGAGCTAAGACCTAGGCTGGGAAGGCATCCCTGTCATATAATTAAAAGAAATCTTCAGTGATAACTCACAGAACAGCCAGCTTTGTCATAAATAACTTGTAAATAACTATAACTATGTACATATATATACAACTCCTTTGAAAGTACCGTTTACCTTTTTGTCACAAAAAACCAATTCAAAACTATCAAAGGAAATATCTCTTTGTCTCAGCCAAACCTACAACCTCCAGGCAGGCTTGCTCCTCTGAGGAGGCAAGGCAGAGGTACAAGGTCCTAGTGGCTAGCAGCACCAACGCTGGGGCTTGGTGTAAGGGCTGCGCGGCTGTGCCGCTGCACAGCCCCATGGGCTTATCCAGCCACAGTAGAGATATCCGCGCCACTTTGCCCAGGCCACTCAGTGACATCTGCGGCATGGCAGCGCCCATGCCACGGGAGCCACGTGCTGTGCCCCAGAAGAGTGCAGCCCATGCCCCTTGGCTGCTTCTGCCGCTAGCGCCCCGTGCCCTGACAGCCGCTTCTGGGTGGGTGTATGAGACAAGCGTTCTGGTGACAGCTGCTGGGCCGGCTGTACTATTGCCACCAGGCCATGCTTTGTGCATGATGTTTCTGTACTTGATGGGCTGGCAGTCCCTGATATGCCCATGGCTGGCCACAGACCACCTGCAGCAAGCTGAGCACTGTCAATGTGGCCACCAGGCCCACTCCGACCCCCACCCAACCAGGACCCCCCGCACGTGTGTCCAAAACCTGGAAGCACGTGGCTCAAGCCACTGCCAGAGTGTTAGTATTATGAGCAGTAGTTCCCACGTTTTGGCATTCTCTAACCATATCTGCTATATCACAAGTGTGTAGGTTATGAACAGCGAGCAGTGCTTTTCTACAATCTTTGTTAGAATTTTTAAATGTAAGCTGCAGCAACAGAGTAACTCTGGCCTCATCACTGTCAACTTGCCAGGAGAGTGTGGCATGCAGTCTGTCCAGGAACTGCATAAATGACTCCACTGGACCCTGTAAAATCTTAGCAAAAGACATACTAGAATTGATACCCATCCCCAGGAGCTGCTGCAGGGCTAGGTGAGTGATGTTATTGCATACATCACGCGGGTAGCCTGCCTGCACTGCAGGGACTGCAAAGGGACCCTCTTCGGTCAGCTGCGCAATGGTGACTGGTGCATTTCTGTCCTGCAACGTTTCCACCTGGGTTGTACACAGCTCTCTGCAATTGGTGAGCCAGACTGCAAACTGCATCACGGTTAGAATCATTTTCCTTGTACTTTTCCAGCCATGGGGTGTGAGGACGTACGTGGTACTGATAGACTCGAGGTAGCTTAGGGCGCAATGGGAGGATATGCCGCTTTCTTTTACTAGGGCTCTCAGTTCTTTATAGTCTAGCCCTCGGTATGCTGGACGTTGGTTCGGTGCCTGTATTACTGGGCAGGCTGAAAGGACTGCCAAGTCGCCCTCCTTCATGGTGGCCTCCCAGCATTTTTGCCAATGCTGGACTACTGCATCGCCATCCTGGGCAGGAAGTGAGTCTGCTGCCTGCTCGCGATGTGGGAATTCTGCGCCAAAGGGGCCAACCACGCAGGGATTTTT
Source organism: Vidua macroura (assembly GCF_024509145.1). Classification (NCBI taxonomy): domain Eukaryota; kingdom Metazoa; phylum Chordata; class Aves; order Passeriformes; family Viduidae; genus Vidua; species Vidua macroura. The sequence goes on from NC_071574.1 coordinate 65,684,682, forward strand.
ATTGGGGTAAGGCAGTTCCATGGGGCTTGGGTTAGTTTCAGGGTAAGGGAATTCTGTGGGGTTTGGGTCCATCTTGGGGTCGTGTATGGGTTCTGGTGGTGCTGAGGGTTCAGGGGAATTAACTTCCGAAGCCATGTAATGGCTGACATTTGTGTGACTTCCTTTAATAGCTGCCATGATTGTCCCCCATGTTGCGAGGTGCTCACAAGCTTCAGCATCGCCATGCCTGGTGATATCAACGTCTCTGCCCTGTTGCTTGCGAGGTTTCTGATCAAAGGGGCCCACTAAAGGGAAAATCTTTAACTTGATTACACACCCAGTCCAGCAGGGTGCTTAGTTTCACATCAGCCATATTAATAGATTGCTGATAGCTGCCTGGCCTGGTTCAAGCTCCTGCTTTGTTCCCCTGATATTCCACCTCCCATACTTTCTCCCACTGGTCTTCTCACCCTCCCAGTGAGGTGTGCACACTTTAAATTCCCAAGTTCCTTCCCAAACTCTTTCCGGATCCTGCCTGGCCGGTTCCTTGACCTAGTGGGAGCTGCTACCAGAGTGGACCGCACACCCTGCACCACCTTTATAGTTCCCTGTTTGGGCCAGCCAGCAGTGGGGAACAAAGCGACACAGACCCCCTTACGCATTCAAAGAAAATCACTTTATTGTAGAAATCGCATCCTTTTAAACCTTTAATCTCAACCTGACATAACTGAAACCAAACTGAGACCTATCAGAACATAACAGAAAGAAGGCACCCATTGGCTGGCTCAGCTTCTGTGCTGCTGCCCACTTGTCCTATCATTCAATCAGCTTCCTGCTGTGTGCTGTCCGCACATTCCCCCAGCCAGTCACAGTCTCACTTCCAGCTGTCACTCAATGACTCTCTCCTCACTCCTGACTGCATCTCACTCCTCAGCCAGCTTCCACCTGTCCAGCCTGCAGCTGTGCCTTTCCCATGGGGCCTTCTGGGGAGCATAAGCCTTAACCACTTCACTAATTATTACCCCATATCCTACATCTTGTTAACTCTCTATGTTGTCAATGTACATGCCCAGCATGAGTTAGTCTTTATTTGGCATTATTTGAGATAGACAGAAACTGAGTATCATAACATTCTGAAAAAAAAATCCATCCAAATTATAAAAGTAACTGTGTCTTGTTGCTGCCTGGAAGTGATAATTTCTTGCCATAGGAGTCTTGGCGTAGAAGTTGATCTATGGCTCTTGCATAACAAGCCCTTTGCACAGCATAACTTACCTGGAGGAAAGGAAACAACTACATCTCAAAACCAGTTGGAGCTTAATTTAAAAATGGCCCTAGAAATGGCTGAGACACATCTGAGTAGAAGTAGTTTTGTTGTCTTGAGGAACTATTAATGTATGTTTGGCTGAGCAGTCAAAAGCTGCTTGATTGCCAAACCCAGACCCAAAAAGTTTTTAATGACTGTAGCTGTGGTTCTTATTTATACTGATAAAGTGTAGCTTTATCCGTATAAATACTAATGTGACCACAATTATATTGGCATATAAATGTGCCTTGTACTTGTCCCCTGCTAGAAGAAGCACATTTTTATCTTTATAACTGTGTTCATACCACTGGTGTAATCTGGCTTTAATGCTACAAGCAAAGCTGGCGTTTTCTGAGAGGATTTATGTGCATAAGTCAGGAGAGTCCTTCTTGGGAAACTTAGCTTCATCATTTGAAGGAGTCTTGAATTCAGTGTCTGGTTTCTGCCAGTACTTGTGTGTGGAGCTGTGCTTGGTTGAGAATGCTGCTTAGAAAGAAGAAATACAAAGATGAGGAACAGAGTGGTGATGTGTTGAGGAGGTACTTTTTAGGGCTAAATGAGGCTTTTTTGTTGTTGTTGTTGTTCCTTTTTTCTGAAAAAAAAAAAAAAAAAGCAGACCAAATCCCACAGTACACTTGTATACTTATAAAGACATTTAGATGTTTGATTAGAATCTTTTTTTATTGGGGAATTTTTTATTGCATTTTAATCTTTGTTTTTCAATCAAATTACCCAAGAGGACAGGGCAAGTATAAATAATATTTTAAAAAATGCCCTGTATTCTGCAGTGTTTTAAGATGTGACCAAAAGTGTAGAGTTCTTAACTTTATTTAAGCAAATACACAGAATGTTCTAGCTCCTGTAACAGGCAGGGTATTTGATGGTAACTGCTGCTATTACAGAGTATTGTGCATGTTTTAGTATGAAAATTGCTCACATATAACTGTCACATCAGGGCTGTCCTCCCCAGAATTACCCATTTCAGAAACAATGTAGACTGCAATTTTGATTCCAACTTTTCTTTTTAAACAGCTAGAAAACAGCTTGACAAGTGAGGGTGAGTAGTGAGTTTTAGTTTTTAGAAGTTTAGTAGAATGTGTTATGGTTATAACTTATTTGGTTTTAGAGTGTTACACAGTGAGGGCTAATGATAGGACATGAAAGTATTCATCTTTTAGGAGAAAGGTTTAAAGAAAAGTGACATTCCTTTTGTTGTCTGCATTCAGACTTTAAAGTTTCCTTGTGATGACCAGTTTTTGGTACACGTGTATGATACTTCTATCTTAACTGTTCCTGCTTGCTAGATGAGCTGCAAGTATCAGATACAGTTGTTAAAAATGAGTATTTAGAAAATTGGCTGGCTTGAGGGGCATGTACTGTCATGTATTGTGAACTGTTGATGCAAGACCTGTGCAGTTCAGTCGTGGTCAGGAGCTGCTGTGTGGTGGCTCTTTTGACTTCCTTGAGATTAATGGTGGTCCCTGAATAAACTTTCTGGGGCCACAGAAGTGTGCATTTCAGAGCTGTGCTTTGGGAGGAGATAGCTGTCCCTCTGCTCTTCAAGAAGCCCTTCTAGAATGCAGTGGAGTCATTTGAGTGCAGTAGTATGTAGGAAGCTTAACCATGCTGCTGTTTGTAATTGCTGCATAGTGCAGTTGGTCTCCAGGCCTGTTTGTCTAAAGTCAGTCATAGGCAATAAATTGAAATTTTAAGTAGAACTATAGTATATTTTTAATTCTGTTAACTCATTAGGATGAGACAACACTGCAAAATTAATCTTTTTAAGTCACTTTATGACCCTTAATACGAGAGGATTACTTCAACTTGATCTGTGAATCTATAAAGTATTTAAATGCCTAAAGGGGAAGTTTCTGCAAAATCGTTAAAATGATACAGTGAGAAATTAAACTACATGCAGTCCTTTGGTTCAGTGAATGAAATCATCAAATCCATGTTCTGAAAGTAGGAATAATGCCAGACAAATCAGAAAGGGAAACTTCAAATTGAAATTCCAATATATTGGAATTGTTACATACAGTACAAAGTCTGACCTTGGAACTTGACATTTTTTTTGTCTTGAATACTCAGTCACTTGGATGTGAAGCTATTCAGTGAGGCTCAGTGTGTGCTGTAAGGTTAAACAAAAGCATTTCTTTACTCTAGAATGACTTGCAGATGTACTGAGTTTACCAGAGAAGTAATTCAGAGTTTTCTTAAAGCTTTGCTTTTGTGCTTTCCTCATGCCTTTATCCAAGCATGAAGTTTTAGGAAATAGCAAGCCCAAATTTAAGAACTTTGGGCTTGAACTGCAACTCATCAAGGGGATGTCCCAGTCTCTCTTGCCCTTGCTTGTAGAGAAGCTCCTGTCTGTGCAAGCCTAGGCATGATATGAACTAGGTTCTTTGATTTGAGTATGAAATACTGGAGAAAGAAGCAGTGGAAAGTGGCTTGTGTTTTCCATGTCCTGTCCTGTCCAGACTTTGTTTTTAGGGGAGAAAGAATACATTCATCTTACCCAGGGTTCTTCAACAGCTTGTCCTATAGTGAAGTGCTAGATTTCTGAAGGCTCCATTTTCTTTCACGTGTGCCGTGAAGACCAGAAAGAGTGAAATGAGTGTAATGAAGAAAGGGAGCCCAAGAAGGATGCTGAGATCACAGATTCCATCTTTCTGTTCATTCTTTTGCTACTCTAATGCTTTGTAGTTACCTCCATACAATCCAGTCTAGGCTTAGTACAGTTAACACTCTAGTATTGGGCTGGTATTTTGTGGGTTAATCTGATTTTCAGTGCTGGCTTTGCCATTTAATCTTTCAGTTCAATACCATAGGATCCTGGATACAGTGGAGGGAGCCTTTGGTAGTTGCTTGACATCTCCATGTGGAATTGGTCACTTCTCTCACTAAGTTGTGTCAAAGTGCAGACCACTTGTCTAGATAAAAGAATCTTGAGACTTCGACATCACATGGTTTAAGAGTGAATCACATATTCATAGTAAGATCTGACTGGAAAAAAAAGACTAAAAAATGTTAAGCCAGAGTCCTCTGGGAATCTGGTGCCTTTAACAAAAACTGTCATTTTGTAAAATGTCACATCTATAGCATAGCCCTTATGTTTTCTATTGGTTTTTGGTTTTTTTTGTACAGATGTAAATTCAAAATATTCTGTCTTTGGGTACGTATTTTCAGTGTAATACAGTATGTATAATAAAAAATTTAGATTTTCTAAGGAAGTGGACTGATGCTCTTCTTAATAACCAAGTTGTTCATTGTACTAACAGTGGTACCACCAGCCTGAGACCAAATAGCCAAATTGCCTGATATTCTGTATCTTTCAGATTTGTGGCATTGTTTCTGTAGGTGCATTTCAGAGTTAGCATTTCAAAGCTGACAAGTGCTGGTTTTCCTGGTTTAGGATATTTGTGAGTAGATTTACTGCAATACCTGTTCTTGCTCTGTGTGTGGGTTCACTGAGAGCTGGTGAGCCCTGGGTGATGTGTCTGCAGTGTGTGGGTGTGCCTGTGCCGAGATCTGATGGTGTGAGGAACATCTGCCATGCCCAGGTTCTGTGGATGGATTATGGAAGTGTGAAATAAACCCTGTTCTTCAACACTGCCTTTATCTGAATTGGAGCAATGGTGGCTTCTCTCAGTTTGAGTGCTGCAGAAGGTGAGTGTGTTTTGGGATTGGTGGTTTTTAGCGTGGGGTTTGTTGTGGGTGTTTAGAAACTGTTTCCATGCTCATGTACTGTTCCTAGGGTCTGGTTCTGTGATAAGCATGAAGGTTTGTCTTACAGTGTTATGTGGAGATGTGTGGCTGGCCTTATCCCAATTTCCCTATGTGCAGCTGTATGACATGGCTCTGTTCCACTTGCCTGTGCTGGGGCGGTGCCAGGCATAGTCAGAAGTTTTTCTTTTCTGTGTCAAGTCGACCTTATCAAATAGCCAGGAAGGGAATTCTGTTCCAGGTCAGCTGCTCTGGTAGAATGCTTGGGACAAAAGCTTTAGGAGAGGTTGAGATCCACACTTCATTTGTTATTTCATAGGGGACTTGCTCTCTGAGATTTCCTGGTGCCTAGACCCTGATACACTCCATGTGAACAGGAATGTGTCACTTCACCTGCCTGCTGAGGCTGGCCTGGGCAGAACCAGACCCAGCTGTTTTTAACAGTCTCTGTGCCACTGACACTTTGGAGAGGCTTAGCTGGTACAAGGCTGTAGGGGATTTAATGTTTAGGATGTTGCTCTAGTGCTAGCCCTTAAGATGGACCAAATGATGGACCCTGATGATGGGCCAAACATTGACCTCTTCCAGGCCTGGACAAACCTGTGCCAAATGCTGTCCTGTGTTCCAAGTGCCTTTAGACAGAGCTTGGACATCTCAGACCCCACTCCTCTCCCTGCCACACAGGTGTGTGTACAGGCTCTCCTGAGAGCAGGAAAGGGAAAATGAGGCAAGAAGCAAAACCTGACTGTTCTAAAGTAAATGTTTCCAGAACTGTTTCCAGAGCGTTTCCAGAACCTGCTGTGTTTCAAGACACTTGTACCATCCCTGGAACTGCTCAAGGCCAAGTTGGATGGGGGTTTGGAGCAACCTGGTCTAGTGGAAGGTGTCCCTGCCCATGGCAGGGGGGTTGCAACTGAATGATCTCTAAGGTCCCTTCCAACTGAAAACATTCTGGGATTCTGAGACCTTTTCCTGAGGAACTTGGGGAGATTCCTTTATTTGGCTTTCAGAATGTGGTCCTGTGTGTTTGGTTTTATAATATACTTATTCCTTCCTGGTAAAAATTTAATGAAAACAGTAAGCAGTTGGTTTCTCTGAATGGTTGATTGAACCCCTCACTAGCATGTAACCTTGGCTTTAGTGCCTGCCCCATCATTTGGTGTCACAGGAGTCCATAGTCTCTCTCTCCTTTTTCATTTTCATCTTTCAGTAAAAATTATTTTTTTCAATTGGCTGTTTCCTGGCATAGGAGAGTTGGCATGACAAGCTGGTCTTGTGCTAAAATTTTGTGATCATCTGCATTGATCCAGAGCTGTTGTCCGGGGGGACCCAAGCTGTGCTCAATGAAGGTGTTTCCTCCTTCCCTCCTCCAAATGCTGCAGTCATGAACAGCACAGACAACACTCCCTGCACTTGTTCTGCCTTAAGTACCAGCTGGGTTTGAACTGTGTCCTTAGAACTGAATGACACCCAATGGACACTGGTCCATTTATGATCACCTTTATAACTGCTGGGAGGACTAAATAAGAATTAAATGTTCTGTGCTGCTTGTGAGAAAATAAACTTCTAGCCTCTGTATATGGTTATGGCTGGCTAAACCATCAGCTCCTTGCTGCAGTACAACACCTGTCCCCTTTCCTTTGGCTAGCTCTGCTCTTTTTATTATTATTCCTTCTAAACCCCGACACAGATGAAACACTTTAAAAAAAAAAAAAAAAAAAAAAAAAAAAAAAAAAAAAAAAAAGAGGTGTGACGTTTTTGTTTCAAAGTGACTGTAATAACTTCTTTTTTACTTAAATTCCTCCAGCTCCCTTTTGTGGGTTTCGTTATTCCACCTCCACAACAGCCACCGCTGCCGGAGGTTTCTGCGGGCGCAGTTTGGGAAGAGCCGCTCCCAAAGGCTGGTTTTGGGTGAGGTGGTTTTGGTGCCGGCCCGGCCGTGCCGGTGTCCCCTGCCCAGCGCTGTGGTGCCATCGCGTGGCCGTTCGCTCACCAAGAGGTTTCGCCGTCCAGAGCAGAAAACTCTGTGTGTTCTCTGGGAATAGTGGTGTTGCTTTGGTTTATTTTTTTTTTTTTCCTCACCTCTGTAGGAGTTTCTTGGGCGCAAAGCTGTTGACTGCTTGTTAGACCTGCATCCCTGAAGCCTGGACACCTGTCCTGTTTTATGGGAGTCAGTGAATATACCTTGGAATAACCTTGCACCTAAAAGAGGGCTCTGGATTCACTGCTGCTTCCCAGCACAGCCCATGGGTGATGCATCCCAGGGGGGTCAGGAGTGCTTCTGCTTTTTTGTCTGTGGAGGAGCAATGATACCTGCAGCTGGTACCTCTTCTACACACAGCCAGGTTTGGGTAGGAATCACAACCTATATTGCTTGAAGAAAAGTCTTTTCCAAGAAAAAGCCCCTGTCAGAATCCAGCTTGCATTTTGCCTGAATATATTGCTCTTTCCGAGCAGCAGCAGCTCAGTCTACCCCCAGTTTCTAGCTCAGCAACACTGCCAAAAGACCACAGTCCTGTCAAATAGCTGACTACAGCACACCAAGCACCACATTGTTCCTAGAGTCATGCAAACAGGACAGCTTTGCTGCACCTTGCCTGCCTTGGAGCATGGCAGTCATTTGCCACTCTAACAGGTGTCTGCTAAGTCTAGGACACCAGCAGTGCAGTAGTGGTGGATAACTCAGGACAGAGCCTAAGAATACAAGGATAAAATTATCTGAGTCCAGAGGAAGGCCAGTAAGGTCCTCAGAGGCCTGGAGCACCTCTGCTATGAGAACAGGCTGGGAGAATTGGGGTTGTTTAGCCTGGAGAAGGGAAGGCTCCAGGGAGACTTTACAGCACCTTCTGCTACCTCAAGGGTCTATAAAAGAGCTGGAGAGGGACACATAGTGATAGGACAAGGGGGAATGGCTTTGAACTGTAAAGGTACAGGATTATAGTAGTTATTAGGGGGAAAAAACTGTGAGGATGGGTGAGGCACTGGAAATGGTTGCCCAAAGAACCTGTGGCTGCACCATCCCTGGAAGTGCTCAAGGTCAGATTGGATCAGTCTTGAAGTAGCCTGGTCTAGTAGGTGTCCCTATCCATGGCAGGGAGATGAAAGGAGATGATATTTAGTGGTACCTGTCAAGCCAAACCACTCTGCTCTCCTCTGCTTGTAGTTAACACCTTCCTGACCTTCAGGAGTCACCTAGTGACCTACCATTTTCAGGCTGATGGATGTGGCAGCCTGCTGTCAGCTCACACATTCCTCTCCTTTGCGCTGTCCCCACTGCAGGTGGGGCCTCACCTGGGGATTTTCACCCTCACAGCACTTAGTCACATCCCAGCTGACAAAAGCTGAGGCAGTGGCAGGTCACAGGTGACATTGTGAAGAATGCTGCTGTTTGAGAGTCTTCCTGCTCGGTGTTTCTCACTAAGCAGGCAGCTCTGCTTGTAAACAGATCACTTGGGTATCTAACGCCCAGGTGACTTGCAGGCAGTTAATGCAGAGCCCTGTGGTGGTCCTTGGGTTTCTAAAGCCTGGGAAGCTCAGAAATCCACATCTGCCCTCAGCAGATGAAACCTCTAATGGCACATCCTTTGCTTGCTCAGCTGGGATGGAGTAGGACAGCCTTGGACAAGAGCTGTCCTTTCCAGGCTGGGCAAGGCCAGGGAGTTGGCACAAACTGCTGGAGTGTTTGCACAGGATGCTGTGTTCTTGGGAGAAGCATCATTGCTCCTGTCTCTGCCCTGTAAGCTCTGAGGGTGGAGGAAACTGGTTTGTTTGGGGACACAAGGTCTGCCAACTATGGAAGAGCAACAGAGCTGACAAGATCAGGGCCCTGTGCCAGCCTAGGACATCACTTTTGATAAACCATGACACTGCTTTTTATTCTCTGTGAACCAGCTAGCAAAAGCATTTAATCTCAATGGAGACAGGCCCAGGCAGGTCAGGAGTTTATGAGTTTGTCTGTTTGTACTGCCCTGAAGTGGCATTAGATTTTTCCCCATCAGAAGTGTATTTCCAGCTTGCCCAGTTGCTAAAACAGTTGAGAGGAAAGCAGCCTCTCCCATCTCTCACCTGGGCTCTGGTAGCTCACCCAGAAAGGGGGCTCTGAGGGTACAGGAAGGGCTTTAGTGCACCATTTCCCTTTCTCTTCCATGTGTTAGGCTGAAACTGACAGTGAAAGTGCTGCCACATCCAGTTCTGAACTGTTTTTCCAGTGTGTACATGAGTGCTGTAGCTGCTCAGCCCATGTGTGACGTGGTTCTGGGACTGGGGAGTGTGGGAAAGCTCCCCACTAGCCAGGGGGTGCAGCTTGTGGGATGGAGGGGACTGGTCTGCTGCCAGCTTCCCTAGCAGGATAAATCTCACTGGGTGATTGCTGGCAGTGTTTTACCAGTGCACAGAGCTGCTCCATCCTCAAATGCTGCTCCTGTTGTCTCTCACTGCAGAGTCTCAGCCCACTGGGGAGTGGATGGCCCTGCACAGCTCTGGGTGGAACAGGTTCTTTACACAGACTGAGATCAAACATCCTGTGCAAAGGCTTGCACAACCTGTAAAGCCAAGCAGAGCAATGTCATGTTGAGAGCTCTCCTGCCTGCAGGGAAGGGGCAGCACTCAACCCACCCCTGCCTTGTCCAGAGCCGCTGGGCAGCATCTCTGAGGGGCTGCCAGGGCTAAGCCTGATGTCTTGCTTGTGATCACTTTGGCAGTCATCAGTTCAGGTTAAGGTTGTATCTGACTGTGTTAGGAGCCAGCTGGTCACAGGCTGACCTGCACCCACCCAAACTGGTGACAGCAGAGTAGAGGAGGCTGCCCTGTCTCCATGCAGCTACCATGAAGCAGGATGGTTAGGCAGACTGTCACTGCCAGAGACAGGAGGACAAGAAAGTGTCCCTGGCCCCAAATTGACCACACCTGGGCCACTGTGAGGAAAGCCTGAGGGTTTGTGTTAGAGCAGGCTGCTTTTGGCTCATCATGTTGGGCCCTATTGAGGATCCTGGAACACAAGGGACACGAGCAGTGCATGACAGGGCCTGATCTCACTGAATGTGCAGCTGTGGGGGCTGCGTGTGGAGCATCCACAATCCTGTATGAGTAGCCCTCTGTTCCCTCAATTTGGGCAAAGAGGTGGCATGTGAGATGTGGCATTCAGCTGAATGCTAAAGGAAATCCTCTCACAGTGGGGCTTGGCAATGCTGATTGCTGAACAGTGGGGGCAGAGGGAAAGGGGGGAACTTTCAAAGCAGGGCTGCAAGGTAAGGAAAACATGGGGACATCTGTGTCCTCAGGTGGCCCAGCAGGCAGTACAGACACTGAAACACATGGAAAATGGGGTGGGGCCCCATTAAACTTAATGCTCTCTCCTCAAAATCATCATCAGGATCTGTGAGCTTGATTCTGATAACCACTTGATGCATCAAGCTGGACACCGTGGGGGCAATGGGGGAGGGAGGTGGAGTGAAATGCTGGTTGGGAAAGCTCTGTGCTCACCGGAGGCTGCAGCGTGGTTGGCCCCAGTTAAAATAGGAAGTCTTCTGGGGGTTGTTTTTCTTGTTTCTCTTCTCTCAGGAAATCTCGTGGGTCTAAAAAATGAAATCCTCTCACTTGACGAGGTCACGGGGGGCTGGCCCGCAGCCAGGCGGGGTTCCCATGCTGCTCTGCCCGTTCCTTCCCGGGAGCCCATCACTTCCTCCAGAGCGCTCCTCACACGGATTGCTGCAGTTCTGTGAGGGCACATCTGCTCCTCTGGGTGCCTGGTGGGTGCTCTGCTCTGGGGAGGCCGTATCCTCTCTGACCTGTTGCAGTCTCCCAATATAAACCCCCCTTTGTTGGGGCCAGGATGACTTGACTGAGCCACATGATCAGTCAGGTGACAAAATTGGGCACCAAAGCGGAGGAGAATGAGCAGCTGGGTGAGGGCATTAGCTGCTGATCTTGCCTCTTGACAGGCTGTGTTACTCCTCAGGGAAAAATGAGTGCCTGGCTCTGTCCTCTGCTGTGGAGCTTAACCATGGTGTGCTTAACAGGTAAGTCCTCCCGACACAGGGTTTCTCTTTGCTGGCTGAGCACAGAAGGGGGTGAAGCCATAAAGGGGCTGTGGGAGCCCTGGGCTTCACCATGGGGTGAGGCTGTGGGCAGGGCTGGGGGAAGGCGGCAAGGAAGCGTTGAAACACGGGCAGTGTTGGAAGTGGGATGCGCGCGGTAAATACAAAAATTTGCTTTTACAGGAAGAAAAGGAAAAAAAAAAAAAAGAAAGAAATAGAGCTTTATTAGTCTCCATAGTGAAGATTTGCAGAGGCTTTATCTTAAACCCCAAGGAGCAGGATGCCTGGTGGTAGGTTGGGAAAGATCAGCTCTCTATCCTTCCCTGACTTCCTCAAGGCTCCTGTTCGTACCAAGGCGTCACATGCAAAATAACACATCCTTCAAGTTCCCCTGGAGATACTTCAGGTGATTCATAGTGCTCCTTAAAGAAGAAAAAAAAAAAAACAAAAAAACAAAAAAAAAAAAAAAACAAAAAAAAACCACACAACCAAAAAAATCCCAAAAAACCCACAAAAAAGGCTCTAGAAAACAAAATTGCTGTTCCATGACAGACAGTGTAAGTGCAGGAGAGATGAAGCTGAGGTTGTTTGAGTACTGTTTTTTCACACCTGTGACTGACTATGACTGGTAAAATACACAAACACTTTATTTGTGCTCAAAACTATTTTTTTCAGCCTTCTGACTTCCTTTTTTTCTCCAGAAGTTGTTTAATTATTAAGAAGTACTGGCTACCGAAGGTTATTGATAGCTACTGAAGTTTTGCGAACAACTTTACTACTTTTGGTAAAGTGTTGTGGAAAACTACTTTCCATTTTAAAGTTCCTCTTAAGAGCACCACCATTTGACATTAAAACCAACCAACCAATGAAGCATATTTAACTAAAAAACCCCAACAGCAGCAAAATTCATCCAGCTGTGGGCAGTCCAAGTTGTTGAAACCTGTGCAGTGTCTCTGGCTGGCAGAGTTGAGCTGTTGGGGTCAGGAGGAGCTGTGGGAGATCAGACTTTGATCTCAGAGGTCCTTCTGAAAGGCTTTCCCTGGGAATTTGACGTTGCCTTTACCTTACTGCGAGTGTTTACGTTAGGATTCGTTTAATGAATCTCAGGATGAATCTCAGTTTGTTGCCAGAGGTGAGGAAAAAGCAAGCAGACTGGCTTCAACCCCTCAGGCACAGGAGTCAGATGAGGGGAATTGTGTGTCTCGTTTCTGGGTGGAGGCTTGGCCGCGGTAGCAGTGTCCTGTGTGGGCACCGTGGAGCTGCTCTCCCTACCTTGGACCAATGCTGGCACCTCTGTCCCTTGAATTTGAGCCTGGGACAAACCAGTGTGTTACAAAATGATCACTGTTAGATTTGCTGTCTCTGTTTTAGGGCTACAGCAAGAAAATGAGGTATGGTTCAGTTGGTGCTGAACGTTATTGGCACAGCTAATAATGCCAAGGTTGTGGGTTTGATCCACATATGGGCCATTCTCTTTAAGAGCTGGAGCCCACAATCCTCTGGGTCCCTTCCAACTCGGACTGTTCTGTAAATTCTTTAAAACCCGAGCAGTGGCCCAGATAGCTGGGTGCTCATCTGCTTTTCTCAGTAGTTACACCAAGATGATGGATTTTGGCACAAAGCAGGCAGTCAACAACAGGAGGGAGCACTCCCAGCAAACTCTTTCCATGTGATCACAACTTTATAAAGACTCTTTTATCCAGTGTCCTGATCCTGGTGCAGAACTTTAACAGGAGCTGCCATCAGCTTGGTCTGCATGTTGATGTTTGTACCATGGTAGTGCTGAGCACTGGTGCCCACAGTTCCTGGTTTTGCATGGTGGGTACAAAATTAAGAGAGAAAGGTTGAGGGTGAATCAGGGCTGGGGGAAAGGCTGCAGGGATGTAGGTCTGACACCTGACAGCTTGTGCTGTCACCCAACATCCCACTATTGGGTGTCAGCTGCACTCTGACCTCCTGGAAAACCATAAACCAATTTCTTAGGAGTCCTTGTGTTCTCTGTGCCACTGGGCATGGATTGGCAAGGGGGCTTAGCAGGTGTGTGCTTCTGAGAGAGCATTTACACCCCACAGTATCAGCTCCAGCTGCCTACTGGTGCTGTATAAGGTTGGGTGTTTTCAGAAGTTGCAGTAAATATTGAGGAAATCCCTGCCTTCCCTGAGTTCCTGAACCCAGCTAGTGGCACAGCTTCTGGGCAGGAGCTGCCTGTTTAGGTTTCGCTTTTCTTCCTTTACTTAGTTCCATACTGCTAAATCAACAGTAACCTGCTGCTTTCCATCAGCAGATGATCCAGTCCACACTGTATCACAGAAAAACAACCTGAGCTGCAGTAACACCTCCATTCTCTATAGATTTCAGCAATCCTCACTCTGATGAGGGATTTCAGAATTAAAGCAAGTCTTGGCCCACAGGTTCCCTTCTGGTTACTGGATGTACCACAAGAACAGCTTTAAAAAGCCCTGAGCCCATGTCTTTTCTTGGCTGATCTGTTTAAGGGAGATAGGATAAAGCAGTCAGCTACTTTCAATCTTAACAATCTTAAATCAGATTGTCATGAGATCTCAGAGTAAACAGTCTCAAGGAGCTAACAAAATGGACTGTTTCAGGCAATTCTCACACCCATGAGTCAGACCTCCCAGACATTGGCATTTACTTATTTGTGGCCTCATGGACCCACTAATTTATTTCCTTGGTAAGTCTCTCATGCGCCAGACATGCTCAGATGCTACCTCAGATCCTTGCTCTGTAGTGAAACACAGCAGAGGGGAGTTTGTGGACATCAAACAAGGATCCATGGTTTAAACAGTTTATAAAGACCTAAATGAGAAGCCGTTATTAAAGGGAGATCAATAATTCAGCCACTAATTATGTTTTTTCTTTTCTTAGGTATTGCTTTAGGCCAGACAACCAGAACTGAGGTCCCAGTTGCATCCACCCCAGCACCTCCCAATGCAAGCAGCACTGAGATTCCAGTTGCATCCACCCCAGCACCTCCCAGTGCAAGCAGCACTGAGATTCCAGTTGCATCCACCCCAGCACCTCCCAATGCAAGCAGCACTGAGGTCCCAGTTGCATCCACCCCAGCACCTCCCAGTGCAAGCAGCACTGAGATTCCAGTTGCATCCACCCCAGCACCTCCCAGTGCAAGCAGCACTGAGATTCCAGTTGCATCCACCCCAACAACTCCCAGTGCAACCACTGCTACGGCCTCTTCTCCCCCAGCTGCTCCTGCAACACTCTCAGCTGGACTGACACCAACCTCTGCAAACCCTGTTGCATCCACAGCAGCTCCATCTGCTGATCCAAGCACAAAAACCCCTGCCCAGACTCTGCCCCCCACCACGGGGACCGTCCCCACCTCTGGCAGCAGGGCCACCTCTGAGGTGTCTTCAGCGCTGACGGCCACATCCAGCAGTGCCCCAGCGTCCCCTCCAGGAGTGACCACATCGCCATGGCTCCCGTCGTCAGCTCCGCTCCCCAGCATCCCCCAGCCCTCCAACTGCAGCAGAGTGAACGTGACAGCCTGTGCCCCCTGCCCCCCAGGGACTGTCCCCACCCAAGGTAAGGATCCCTGCGCCCGCCTTCTGCGTTAGAGGAAAAGGGGTTTGTCAGGGGTGGTGAAGCCAGCACTTGTTCTTGTGTTGGAAGCTTGGATGGGCAGCAGGAGAGGGACTTAATTCATTTCACCCTTCTGAAATCAAAGACTTGGCCTTTCCTGGCCTTGTGCTGTGTTTTGGTCCTTCTGAGGCTTCCCCAGTGGTGTGACAAAGTAGATTGTGGCACAAAGTGTAAGGCGAGTACAGTTTGATTTATTGGCAGCACATCACTTTGGGCTCCAGGGCCAAATACAAGGTCAATTTCCAGCTGTCTCCAATGTTTGAAAGAGAATCTCTGCTATAGAGACAGCCTTTTTCCATGGCCTTGAGAAAATACTTGATCAACCTCTGTTGTGGTCAGCAGTGCATAATATAACCTTTCCCAGAAGTTACTTGTTGTAACATGGTTGGGTTCTGATTTCAAACACCACCACTCCATCCCACAAAAAAAAATTCTCAAAAAAAGAAAATAATTCTCCAGAATACAAGCCATGTTCTTTTTGCTTATTCCCTGCACTGCAGGGCACTTTTTAAAAGCAGCTCTGATGCTTTAGGGTGAATCTGCAGAGGACAGGAATTATCTCCCACCTCCCTTTTATGAAGGATCTTTGACAGGGCCTTCTCCTATTGTCTGTATTGGTGGTGCAGCTGCAATAGATCCCACCCAATTCCTCTGTGTGGCTGGGATTGGTTTTGTGGAGCAGAGAGGGGTAGAACTTGCCTGCTGGGAATGCCATGGTACCTGTGCTCAAAGAAAAGCTCTTACTGCTTAAGGCAGATCCTCTACTCTGGGGCTTTACTCATCAGTTCTGCTTCCTACAAGCTTAAATTATCAGTAATCTAAAGAACTATATTGGTTTCTTCTTTTTTTGTGTGTCTCTTTTTTTTGTGTGTTGGGGGGAAAACAAGGAAAATTTTCCTGGCCCCTCAAATTAAAGAAAGAAAAAGCAGTCAGCTTAATTACTGGAGATCCACACTGATAGCCTTGACTCCTTAGATCATCTTATGGCTGCTCTGCAGCTTGCTAACATGAACGATTAGCATGAACGTTGCAGTTTCTACCCTCTATGAGTGCCTTGCCAGAGGAACTGCATCCCAAAGCTTCTGCCTTTGTGGCAGTGACCTGTCCTGGCAGACACAGGGGTTTCAGTCAAGCCTTGCAATCCTGATCCTGACTTTTTGTCCCAATTTAGGCACCTTGAGCTGCTCGTGCTGCGTGGGGGGCTCGTGCATTGACCCCAGTGCCTGCAGCCCCTGCCCACCAGGCCACTACCAGCCCCAAAGTGGGCAACCATCCTGCCTGCCCTGCCCACAGGGGTATTACACCAGGTGAGTGACTGAGCCCCTGAGCATGGGGACTGGATGATAAACCACAAAACACTTCCCAGACAGAAAAAGCTCTTCCTTTGGGCTGTAGGAAAAGTGCTGCCAGGGTTGTTTCTCAGAGGCTAAATTCTGCTCATCAGGAAAGCTTGGTGTAGATATGCTTGTGCTGAGGGCTGCCCCTCTGTGGGCTTCCCTTTTTTACCCTCATGCCTTTTGTCTGCACTGAGGGAACAGGTTGTTTTGTGGTGGGGAGACACTGGCAGTGAGGTGCGGGTTCATCTCCTCAGCTTTTCTCTAGGATATGTCTGACAAACAGGCTCCATCTCCCTGCTTTGCCCAATTACTTTCTCAATCCCTGTTTTCTTGCCCCCAAGGCATCTCATTACATTTGAGTTGCTGGCATCTAAAGCAATACCCTCAGCTGATATAGTGTGGCAAAGCTGACAAGACATCCCAGCCAGGAGCCCAGTCTTGCAATTCCACCAGGCTGCCTGATCCAGGGATGCTGTACAAGCATCCTCTGGCTGTGGGGACACGTGCATGTGCTGCTCTCTCCACTCCTATCAGATTTTCTCTTGCTGTATCCATGTCTGCAAACAGTGAGCTGTGTCCTTTGTGGGCTGGCAAGGACAGGAGGGGTGGCAGGAGCCCCCCAGGACTGTGTCCATTGCAGAGCAGCTCCATTTGGATCAGTCCTGGGCTGTAGCAAGGGTGACCTGGCTGTGCAGTTTGCAGCAGCCCCTGAGTTTGAGGTGCCAGCAGGATCTTCCTCTGTGCTCCCCTCCATGCTCTGCCCTTGCAGTTTGTGCTGTGAGGACCTGCCTTAAAAATGTACCCCCAAATTGCTTTAAAAAGCAGCCAGGAGCAGTCTCCAGGGCACACAGAGCTGCTGCTCTTGGCATGTGGGAGAGGGCCAGGGACCAGAGAGGGTCAGGCAGCAGTGCTGGGCTGGTGTGTGCCAGAGCAGGGACCAAAAGTGGGAGATCTGGAGGGGACCTTGGGGGTGCAGTGTGTGCCTGGCCATCTCCTGGTGGCTGCCTGGGCCTCAGGGCTTCGATGGGACCATTTAACATTTCTGTGGTATTTGGAGAATTTGGCCTCCCTGCAGCTTTGAGCAGCTCTGGCTGGTGCAGGCCCTGTGTTGGTTTGTTTCCAGTTGGTTTTGGGGTTTTGGTTTGTTGGTTTTTGGTGGTTTTTTTTCTGTGCAAATCTCATGCAGCCTTACAGTTTTTGAGGGAATTAAAGAGCATGTCCTTGTTTTCCTCCAAAGCATCTCTGAGTATGTTATCAAATTCCTTTGATAAAGAATTGAGGGGGATTTGGCTCTGTTAGTGATGAATGTAAAAGCTTCCTCTTTCCCTGCCTTTGCCTCATTTCCTCCCCCTCCTCCTGGAGGTCTGACATATTGCCCTCCTTTTCCCACAGTCCCTGCTGTTTAAGGTCAGGGCTCTCACAGGTCACTGCCTGTGGTTTAGGTCCTTTTTTCAGCTCCTGATTCCCAGCAATGGAGCAGCTCCTTTTGAAATGGATGCTGAACAGCAAACACCTTCCCTATTCCATTTTCAAGAGTGAATTGAAGAGTCTGACTTAATCCAAGGGTTTTAAGTCTGACCACAGCATATTTTTAAAGACCTTCAATTCAGATGGTCCCTTTCCATATTGCCCACAGGCAAAATGCATCTCTAATGTTAATATACAGAGAACTTCAGGTTTTTAGTGGACCTTTAACATTCAGGTGAGTTCAAACTGATGTTTTTCTGCCTGAACTCCTTTTTCATAATTTCTCTAATTCTAGACTAGTCAGTGACATGTTCTGCTCTGTCTTCCCCAAGTGGATCGAGGCTTGGGTGACCTAAAATTGTGTTCCACTCTGCTCCCTTCCCTCCCAGCTTCCCAAGGAGCACTGTGTGTCTTCCCTGCCCGCCAGGACATTTTGCTAATGAGTCTGGGGCTGCAGCTTGCAGAGCCTGTGAGCGAGGTAGGCTTTGGTCTGTGTTCAACCCAAATGCATTTTCATCACATGATGCTTTTTCCCAGGGGCACATGCAATTACCAGGTAACTGAAAAGCACTGAAGGGTAAACAGGCTAAAAATAGCCCAGCAGATCTCTTCCCTATTCTGTTGTTATTAAAATGAAAAGAGCAGATCTCAGCCATGCTTGTTTATGCAACAAGTTAATGCTAACTGTGCAATGAAAGTCAGGAAAAAAGTTTTGTGAAATTCAGTTTTAGCACAAGGGGGAAGCGTTGTCAGGAAACAAAATATTCTCTATTTCTGATAGCAAAAGTGAGTCTAAAGCATCTTTGTTTTCATTTAAGCAATCTTCTGCAGTCTGAATATTAAGTGTAATACTCTCCTTATTTTCCACACATTAAAACTGGGGTTTTAAAAAGGAGCTGCTTTGCATCTGGCTAATGCCACTCAAGCCTGGTGCAATGTGTTTGCAGATGGGGTAACAGCATGCGCAGAACAGAACAGCACTTCTTATGCAAAACCCTAATTAACACATGCAGTGCAGCAGCTCCTGTGCACCCAAAATGGGGTCCTGCTTGAACATGCACAACTGTTCCTTTGAAAATCCACCCACCAAGCTGCTGGGCTGTACCTAAACCTTGGCTGTCACTTGCTGAGTTTGGGAGGAACAAAATCTGACTGGTGACAGTGATGGGGTCTGTCACTCCCTTTACTCAGCAGATTTGAACACTGTGTTAGACAACAGGGGAGTCTGTGGGGTTGGCCCCTAGATCCTGCAAGTATAAATGTAAAAAGTTCCTTTTTCCTTGCAGGGAGAGGGGAGGTGGGTTTGGTTTCATCCTGCTCTGCCGCAGCCTCCACTGCCTGCTGCAAATCCAGGTTTGAGGCAGATCTTAACTCACACCACATCCAGCTCCTCTCTGAACCTTAACTCTGACCACGCTGTGCATCATCAGGCACCTCCAAACCCACCTGAATTCCCAAGTGCTGCTTTCTCAACTTTCCTAGTGGTGTGGTGGGACTCACAAGTTGGGTCCTGCTGGCCCCTGGGCACCTTGGGGCACTTCACTCCTTTTTGTGCTTTGGGAAGAGTCTGTACATGTCCTCCTGCCCATCCTGCTCCTCGTGGTGTGGGGAGGGAGGCTTTGCTGCATCTTGGCTGGTGGGTCTTGTGTCCTTCCTTTCACAGGGAAGAAGATGCACCCCAGACTTCCAGGGGTGGGGGAAGGCCTGGAAGGGCTGGGGTGACCAGAGAGGTTTCCCCTGGCCAGAGATCTGCTCCAGCTGAATAACTTGGGAGTTGGCACTGGAATCACCTGTTCCAGCTTCATTCCAGTTCAGCCTGTGGTGCTGGCAAGGGTGACAGGTTTCTCTGTCTCCTTGGCATGGCTTTGAGTGATGTGAGATTCACCAGGGGAATCTGCCAGAGCCCTCCATGCATCCATCAACATGGCAGAGGGCAGCAGGGAACTTTAATTGCTCTTTCAGAGCTTTTGACAAATATAACCCCAAAAGCCCTGAAATGCAAATTGAAGCATTTTGTGGGGAGTTGTTTGGTTGTTTGTAAAATGGACATGAGCACATTCACAACGATGTGGGGCAGAGATGTGGAGGCAGGATCCTGAAGCCTTACCCTTCTCTTTTTTCAGGCTATTTTAGCTCCAAGCAAAATGCAGCTTTTTGTCTGCCTTGCCAGCCAGGATCGTTTTGCAAGTAAGGAGCCTCCTGGGGTGCAGGATGTCAAATGGACAGGGATGGGGGCATTTCTTTTAGCCACTGAGCTGGAACCACCAGTGTAGTGCCCAAAGACAAGTCACCTGCCATTTCAGCTGTAGGATGGGGCTTGAAGCAACCTGGTCAAGTGTCCCTGACCATGGCATGGGGGTTGGAGTGAGATGATCCTTAAGGTGCCTTCCAACGCAGACCATTCTGTGGGTCTGTGTGAGAAACTGCACTGGAGACAGACACCCACAAAACTGCAAAGGTTCCTGGTTCTGGGAGACTCCAGTTTGTAAGAGCTGGCTTTGGTGGGCTGGGCTGGTCTTGGAAATGCTCATCCTACAGCGTGTCCTGTCTCCTCTCCCCTGCCAGCACCACCAGCTGCTCGGCCTGTCTGTCCTGCCCCGGGGGACAGGAGGCTCCTCAGGAGGCGTCGGAGGGGTGCGAGTCCTGCCCGCCAGGTAACTGCAGCGGGAGGGAGGCCGTGCCCGCCGGGAACACGGCTGCAGCTCCAGCGGCTCATTCCAGACTCTTCTCATCCGGCCCCGGGGCTGCAGCGCCCTGCAGAGCAGAGCTGTGCCCGGGCACTGAGGGATAGTGCCGGGAGGTTTGGCTGGGTGCTGGTGGAGGCTGTGCCTGTGCCAGACCTTCCCGCCAGGCTGGTTAATGCCTTGGAGCTGTGCTGGGAGCCCAAAAAGCAAAAAGCATCTTTCTTTGTGGTGGTGCCTTTGCCGAGGAAAGCACAGCCTTGCTGTCAGAGATGGATGTTCTGCAGGAGCAGCCTGGGGCAAAGGGACACGGGGAGGGGATGTGAGGGACACGGCCGTACTCCCTCCTTCCTCTGCTGTCTGAAACAATGCCAGGCTGCCGCAGGTGAGCCGGCAGGGCTGGGCAGGGCTCAGGCACAGCGCTCCAGCCACCCCTATGGCAGCCCCAGGGGTGTCTCACAGCCAAACTGCATTTTAAATGTGCAGGAAAGCATTTTACCACTTTGAGACTTGGAACTTCTGTGACTTGTCTCTCCCACAAAGCTTGGGAAACTGAGATGTGCTTTGAAGTCTGCTCAGCAAGTTTCAAACAGCTGGAAAAGGTGTTTGAATCCAGAATTGGAGAGGATGAAACACTGCTGACCTCCAGCTCCCATCTTCCCCTAAATTGAAGCCAGAACTCACTGCTAAACCCCTTTCCTACATACTCCTACTCACACTATTCTGTTTGCCAAGGTCTGACCCCAAATATTCTTTAATCCCTCTATCCCTCTTTGTTCTGTTCTGACCCTTTGCCACCGAACCAGGACCAAAGTCCAGGCTCAGCTTTTGTTATGCACATGAGCACTTAATGCTCTTTCTCCCCGTGGCTTTGAGAGCTCATCAGTCCATATGCAATTGCAAAGATCCTGGAGTTTAGTCTCAGACCTTCATATTGTGCTTATTTGCTGTTTAGGTACATTCAAAGGCCCCAGTGACAACAGATGCAAGGCCTGCAGGACAGGAGAGTACCAGCTACAGTGGGGAAAGGAAAGCTGTGAGCTGTGCCCAGAAAACCACTACTGCCCTGTGAGTCCCCACCAGCTGGGGACAGCTTGTGCTAGCCAGAGCTGTCCCATGACAAGCTAAATACACTTCAATTAACTCTTTCTTTTTTCTTGTAATCTGAGCTTCATTTCTCTTAAACATAGGCAGGGCTCTGATGCAGGGAGATGATTAAAATTGTGACTCCAGGAGTGTGGCTTTGTGCCTACTCTGACTGGGACACGAGGGGATGGTGTGTGCATTAATGAGGGGGTTTGAGGTAGGGACTTGCTGTGTAACAACACCTTCTGCTCTTCCCCACCCTCTAACACTGCAGGGGCAGACAAGGCTGAATTTAATGATTGCAGGCTCATTCCTTTATTTATTTTTCCCCCCTAATGATGAAATGTTACCTCCCTTTGCCCTGGTTACCTTCTGCAGTTTGCTGGTGCTGAGTTACTTCTTCTCTTGGGCAGAGCCCAGATGTGAAGCCAGTGAAGTGTCCTCCCGACGCCTTCTGCCCCAGGGGCAGCGTGGAGCCCACCTACTGCATGGAGCTCTTCCTGTACAAGGCAGGGGACTCCTGCCAGCTGACCCCTGCCACCGTCATCGTCCTGGCCACCTTCTCAGCAGGTCAGTCTGGCTCCTCTCTGGCCTCTGGTAAAACCCCTCTGCAGCTGTGTTGAACCAAGCACTCTCTGGGTGGTGTATTCTGTGTTTCTGGAAAGCAGGATTTCTAATGAAAGTCCTTCTGGCTGCTTTCATTGCCAATGACAGTCCTTTCCCTGCTCTGAAGGAAGGTGGCACAGTGCTGAAAGCTTGTTGTTTGTCCCTGGGAAGCAGGGATGTGTATGGACCCTCAAACAGGGATTCCTTGGCTGCACAAAAGTAGGAAAAAGGACACTTTCCTTTTGCTATGAGACTTTGTTTCCTGAAAGTATTCCTGCCTTAAGTCATGCCACAGCATCCAGCAGAATGGGGAGCTGCTGGCTCATACAGTGTTGGTTGCATTGATGCCAAATGTTCCTTGTATCCAAGAGTCAGGAGCTGCTGAGTGTGGGGAGCATCCCTCCAGATGCCACCTGCTGTAAATTAGCTCACTAGGGTAAGCTAATGAGTGGATGAGCTTTCCAACTGGGAAGCTGCACCATGAATAATCATTCCAAAACAATGAATATGCATTTTTAGTCTTAGGAAGGGGGAAAATAGAGTTATTTCGTTTTTAATCAAAGTTGGGGGGGAGGTTTAATCAGAGAGTTATGATGAAAATGAGCAACTATTAGTGCTGTGGATTGCAAAAAGGGCAGATGAGGAAGCTGGGAGGAGGAATCTGTCTCCTGTGCCCAGAGAGACGAAGAGAAATCCCTAAGTACCACTTACACTACCAGAGATGAGAATCTTGTGTCAAGAGAGCCAAGTCATAGGGATGAGTAAGCCATCAGAGGATAAAGAATATCCAACAAGCCTCATATTCACAGTTTCTGTGTTTCAAGTGTATTTTAAGTACTTCCTGAAGACCCATTCTCCACTTGGCTGGCTGTTGTTAAAAGGAGAGGGAGGAAAGATTAAATGCATGTGTTACTCCCCACAGTGAATAAGACACAGGAAAGCTGCTTCTCCAACAAGAAAGCAGCGTTCTCATCACACTTGTCCCATGGCAGCTGAGGAGGGGACAAGGACAGCAGGGTCTGCAGGAGCTCTAGCAGCACCCTCTGACTGCTGTCTCCATGGGGCTGGAATGCTTGGAGGGAGCAGATGAGGGTTGTTCTCACAAGCTGTGGCTTGGAGCCATGAGAAAGGTCCTCCACTGACCCCTATCCCCTCATGCCAGGCTGTTGTCCAAAAATCTGCCGAAACAGATGCCATCTGAAGCGAGTATTAATTTGAAAAAGTAGATTAAACTGAAGGATATGAAAAGCCTGCCCAGAGAGGGACAATGGCTCATTAACCAGCATTTGTGATAAACAAGTCTGAGGGTCAGGGAACAGCATTCCTGCCTCTCCCAGAGCTTGCTGCAAAGAGGGGAAAGGAAACAACCCACGCAGGAACCCGTGAGTTTTTCACGGCTGGTCTCACAGATCAAGTGTTTACCATGAGGCTGTCTGCTCACACAACTGAAATTTGGGTGTATTTGTCTGGCCATATTGCATCACAGCGACAGATTTGTGCTCTTCTGTTCAGATCAATTTTCTCTGATGATGCTTCTGCCAGAAACAAACGAACAGAATGTCGCACTACTTAAGATTTGCCAATTACTTCCATGTCTGTGCCCAATCCAAAAGTAATTTTTCCTGACAGCCCTGATCTCAGTCTAGACTCAGAGTTAATCTAGCTTAGTTACTTGTGCTTCAGTGTGAGTGCTGCACAGAGGAAACTAATTTCTCAACATGATCCTTTCCGTGGGGTCTGCAGTGAATAAAGATGCCAAGTGGAAAACAGTTCCAGAGAGTAGAGAGTAAATGGGAGTAGGAAAGCAAGTTACTGAATGATTTCATTAAAACTTGTCGTTATTCCTTGCAGAGTTAAGCTGAACTGCTGAAGCTGAGTGTTATTAGTGCTAGTGGAACCTTTTTTCCCTGCTCTTTTTGGAGAGGGACAGAATATATAGGAGAAAAAAAACCCTTATTTTTTCAGAAGAGAATACCTGAGTTGAGAAGTCTTAGAGTAAACATCACCTGTCACTTTACCTTCCCTTCTGTGAATAACTACCATTCCTTTCCTTCCAGGTGGAATCCTTGTTGTCTTTCTAATAGTTCTGAGAGGGCGGCAGGAGCATGGCAAGAAATCCTTGAAGTCGCTGTTGCTGCCCCGGAGCTCAGAACACGGCACCTACGGGAGCACAGAGCACACAGAGCCAGTCTATGCTGGCTGGTAGCACAGGCCATGACCAGCAGCCTCTCTTTCCCCTGGGGCAACACAGATGTGGCTCTGGGCAAGGTGTTTAACCATGAGCAACTTATTTCTGTATAGCTAAAATCAGGTGGGGAATAAAATTCAGTTTTTGAGTTGTGGCTACTTGTGCAAACCAACCCAGCTCCCTGCTCTGCTGCGCTGGGCTGATGGGAAAAGTCTTCCCCTTCCAGTTCCTGGCTTCCTTCACAAGTAAATACTTTTCTCCTTTCTTCAGGGGGAAAAAGCCCTCCAGAAAGCAATCAGTCCTATCTGTTTCTCCATTTTGATAGTCAGCTCAACAGAGTGAGGAGTGACTGCTCCAGTTATTGAGGTCCCTCTGATACAACACTCACTTCCACCCAAGCACAAACTAACATGAATATACCTCCTTTTAATGATATGCAATTTTTTTTATTTTGTTCCCCATTCTCAAAGTTTTAGCATAAGCACAAGTCAAGGGAAGGGAGCCTAAAGCTCTCCCCTTCCTTTCAGCTGCGGGCAAACATGTGCAACTAAAGTAATGGTTGATTCCTGGACAAATGTCCCTTTTGTTTCCTGCTGTCAGGTGGTGTTTCAGAGTGGAGCTACGAAGGGGCAGCATGGTGCAGGCACAGAAGATGCCTTGCACCTTTCTGCATGCTGAGGAGAGGGGCTGTAGGAGACCCACTGCCTAAATGCCCGGGCAAAGTTCTGTCCCTGATCCTGGACACTGATCCCTGATCCTGTCCCTGCTGCTGGACACTGCACCCACCATCCAGGAGAGCAGCACGAGTGGTTTGTACCTGTTTGCTGAGGCACTCCAAGCCCTCTTCTGTGCACCCAGCCCAGTTTAACCATCTGGTTAAACTCATGTGATTTGTATTTTCCAGAGGTGATTCCTGTGTGTGGCTGGTTGACTCTTAACTTGTTTGCTCTATGTCTCCTATTATGTTTTTCTCTGGGCAATGCTTAGCCAGCATCCCAGGCAGTCAGAAATGTCCATCACCTGTACTGGAGCCAGTGTCAATTGCTCCATGAAACCAGTACCTGTGGCCTCTTAACCATCCCACCTTGTTTTTCTTTTCCTCCTGCAGTGACATTCCCACACAGGTGCTGTGTAAACCCAGCCCAGCCAGCTGTGACCCTTTGTGTCAGTGCTGTGCTTCACCAGCTCTCAATGGCCAGTAAAAACACTATCTCCCTCAAAAGAGCCATGATTTTAAATGACTCTGCACAGAGGTGGTAGCAGGTGTTGCTTCTCATTTAATCTTGAAGCAGCAGAGATGGCTGAAGGAACCCAGCTGTGGGGGGTTAAGTGGTTCCTGCCCTCAGCTGCTCATTCTCCTCTCTCCAGGGAAGGTGTTGAAAGTGTTTAAAAGGATTTATAAAATAAATCAGTTCTCTGATCTCTCTCAGCTCTGTCAGGTGAGTAACTGGGTGCAAGAGTGGTACATCAGCCATTGTGGGCACACAGGTTGCCCAGAGAAGCTGTGGCTGCCTCATCCCTGGCAGTTTCAAGGCCAGGTTGGATGGGGCTGGGAGCAGCCTGGTCTAGGGGAAGGTGTCCCTGTCCATGGCAGGGGATTGGAAGTGGATGGTCTTTAAGGTCCCTTCCACCCCAAACCATTCTGTGATTCTAATGTGGATCAGCAGCAACAGGGATGGTACCTACCAGCATGGGCAGAGCTCCATGCAGTCTCTCCCACTGCTAATGTAGGAGAGACATGAAGTTTCTCTCTGGCCCAAGGCTGTGGTCTTCCTCAGAGCAGCAGAGGGACATAATCCTGATGCACAGCACCAGGTGACCTCAGCAGAACTATCAGCCACCAGTATCAAAGCAGATCCCTGAAATGCTTTTTTAAAAAATGTAGCTGCTGTCACAAGTGGGAGACTCCACACGTGAAGCCAAAGCAGACTCAAAAAAAAACCTGACTGAAAAAGCCAAACAGTCAAACTCAGACCTGACCAAGCAGGACCAGCATTTGTGAAAACAGCAAAAGGACCCCGAGGGAGTGGTGCTGGCTGGGCTGGGTAGCCCCAGTTCAGTGCCACAAAAGCCTGTCAAATTATGAGCAACAGAGAGCAGCACTGCAAAAACTGGACTGCAAAAAATGTCAGCAGTTCTGTGATAAGCAACAGTGTGAAAACAAGCCACAGCAGAATCATTATCACCTCTGTGGAAACATAAAACTGTTATTTCCAGGGCATCTCTTAGGAAGGCCTGGAGGGTAAGTTTTCCCTATGAGAGAACAAAGCCCTGTTCCCTCACTGCTAAACCATGCTTGCTTAGTATGTATCAATTCCACTTTTTTCTTTACAGAAAAAAAAAAAAAAAAAAGGTGCCAAAGGAAGTATATAGAGCTGTTTTACAAAAGAGACTTAGCAACTTCTTAAATAACTAGGAATAAAATTCAACATTTAATAAGACATTGAAGTTTCTCAAGCAGTCAGACATGGAACAATGAGACTCAACAATGTGGAAAAATCCCATTAATATGTCTTTCAAGATACTTTGCTTTTCCAAGTAATTCAAATAAAAAACCTCCTAAAACCTGACCATGAACACAAAGCTATTGAACAAAACAGACATTTACTCTGATTATTTTTCCTAGGTTGTATGAAAATACATCTAACATACTCAACTGAAAATTGTTTCCATGCTTGCTCATGTGATAAAAGAACAACAAATTCTGAAATTGGCTGTCATGTATCAACTTTTTGCTACAAAAGGAAAGACATTTTGCTACTTTGATGGGCAAGACAAAGAACATCATTTAAGGCCGCATAATATGCCACAGTTAATGTTGTTTAGATTAATTTATAACAGAAAATCCTTCAAGTTGCTGAATGCTAAAAAGTATTGAGTTGCATCATGAGAAAGCTCAAGTCTTAAGGATTGTTTTACCTTGTATTTGAACAGTGGGAGAAGGAAAACAATGTCAAAACTCTTCTTCTGTCTTCCTTTTTAAACAAAACTTTAGCCTGTTTTCCCAGGCTGCAGAGCAAGGTACAGAAGCCTTCATTCCAATGCACCTAAACCCCACCTGTCCTGGTAGAGAAACCAAAAATTCTCCCACACCACCACGTGAGCGCCTGAGCTGAGCTCACGGGGTCACTTGGCAGTAGGTATCAAGGGAGAATTTGATCCACACTCCTCCTCAGGAACAGTCTCCAGCTGTGCCCAGCAGCAGGAAGAATTCCCAGGAGCCCACAGGTGAACTCCTGGTCTGCAGCCTCAGTGATGCAGAGCTCCGTGGGCCCAGAGCACTAAAGAGCAGGGAGAGGTAGAAGGAAGCAGAAGGTCCAACAGCCCCTGGCTCAGATCTGTTTGTGTGGACAAAGGGTCCCTCTGTCCCCACAGACAGACACAAGGGGTGGCTGTCCTGCATCCTGCCATGCCAAATGTGCTTGTGAGCCCCCGAGAGGCTCCTTGCCCCAGCCCAAACCCCAGGGGTGCTCTTACTGCAGCAGTGCCTGGCAGGAGCACACAGTGGCTTCTGAAGTGGGGATCTGCCTCTTAGGACCTGGGGCATCCAGAGTGACAGAGCTGTTACACGTGAAGAGGAAAAAGCAACAAAACGACTAAAAAAAAAAAAACAAATTATGAAAGCAATGGAATGTAAAGAAAAAATTTTATAACTTATTTAAAGATATTCTTACAAAGCCTTCCTTACATGGTTTAGTATTCAAAGAATGGTCCCAATGACATCAAATTCCTTCATTTTGTTTTAAAGCAATGAGGAAAATATTTCTGCTTTACTACCTGACCTCATTTTCCTTCCCTTGAAACCCACTATTAAAGAAACATCCATAATATCATTTTTGCTTTTGATTTTATGCACAGGACTGTTCTTTAGCCCCATGGCAGAGAAAAATTTCCCTCAATATCAATTAAAGAATCTTGAATTTTAACTTGAGTGCAAGGCTTGGCATTCCATTTTAAAAAATAGAAACATGTAACACTTCCCCTCATTTTGAACTCTGCTATTTCTTCAAAATTATTTGAAAAAAAAAATTAACCTTCCAACAGTGTTTATAAAAACTGATTCAAAAGACAAAGCGTTTTGGTCACAAAACAGAAACCAAAGTCTTCAGCATAGGGCAATGCAACATTTATAACTTCTTTCAATTAATATCTTCTAATAAAACCAAACTTTTTACGTGCTGGGAATAAATGGGGGTTTTGGCAATTCCATGAACTAAATCAAATCCTGAAGAAACACCTTGGGAAAAAAACCCATACACTTCCATGATATAGCAAGGCTTCATTTTCAAAAGGGCTACACAGAATTCCTGCACTATTAAGGGCAAACTAAGCTAGAACATAAACAAATGGCTCAATGGACATGGAGGTGCACGTGGTGCTTACGGAGGATGGGTCACAATGGCAAAAATCAAAACGTGCTTGGAACGCTGCCTGACCACACACCAAGGATGTGCACTGGGAAGAAAACTGGCAAAGATATTTTTCTTTACAGTTTTTTCCTAGTTCTAGTATTATTTCTGTCAATACTAAGTATTGTATATTCATCTCACTGTGAATCAGTGAGGACCTAATGCTAACGGGGGTGAGGAATTCAAAACAACTTTGCTGACACAACACAGTGGTGACAGGATAGTCAAGAGCAGAGCTCCTAGAAATGTAACAAAAAAAATCAAGTAGCCAGTTTTATACAAACTTAATGCAAAGGAACAGAGCAAGGCTAAATTTCACATCAGAATTCTTACATGCTGCTTCAAAAATCCATTTCACTTCTACTTGTTTTGAATTTATTTTTGCACTTCAATCAAATTTCACTTTCTGTTTCATTCTTGGGGGTGGTTTTGCTCCTGATTGGGCATTTCTTGCATTATCACAAAGTTGAAATGCTTGGACTCCAAGCATTCCAAAGAAAGTTTTCCTCTGCATTTTACCTGCCATTGAGAAAATTTAAAAAATCAAGTAATTTTTTCCAAGCAATAGCTTTTGAAAGATTTCTTTTTATTAAGACATAAAAATCCTAAAGTATTTGGCCTAGATTGCAAGACAATATCCCTTTAAATCCAGACCTGTACAGCTCTGCAAGATCAAGTAACTTAATATTTTGCTGGGATGAAATACAGGAAAAAACTGTATAGAAAAAAAATCTCCTACAAAGTCAGATTCCTCCTCTCTGGTACAGGGCGTGCCTTTCCCACCATGCACCACATTTCTTGGTGGAAGGATATTTATGATCATGATTGCTTAAGAATAATTTTTGAGGAGCACAAACCAATTGTTGTGTGTGGCTGTAGTGTGAGACACACCTGGGTCATGACTGGCATTCAAGCACTTGCTCAAAAACACACAAGGCAAGCAAATCTCATTGGGACCACAGACCAAGCCATTTCTTACTCAAAAGGACTTGAGAACTAACAACTTCTTTCAAGGATATACTATTTTAAACATCTGTTGGTTGACAAATACTAGCTCAAAAAACTATGTTTACGCCTACCTGGTTTGATTTTAACCTACCTCCAACCTGCAAGTATTTTGGAGGGAACATTTTACATTCGTAACAATTCAAGTGTAACTGTAATGCTGAGTAATAAGTTTGGTTTGTCCTGAAGTTTGCTGAACTATGCAGTTCGTTATCAGTGCAGAAGCAGCAGAAGACTGCTGTGGTTGGCTCAGTGGATTTATAAAAAAACAAAACAAAAAAATCCCCCCCCATTGTAACCTTTACAGAATATACGTAAAATTGTGTCCTTCCCTGGTCATATTCACAACTTATCTACAAGATAGTGTTAGCAGTAGATACTGCAGTCCATGACTATTTGCATTCAGCTCTCATCCATCTGTTCCTCTTTCTCCTGGGCTTCAACTTGTTCAGTTTTTTGCGGGGTTTCTCAGTCTTCTGAGTTTCAACAGAATCCACCCCGAGAACATGTTCAGAGCAGCATAACTGTCCATTCAACATGGAATTTAGCACTGTCCTGTCTTGGTGCTCCTTGCAGAAAGAATTTGGGCAGAAGTGGCAGAAAGAAACAGAAGGTTTGCCACAAACATCACAGTGGTGCCAAGGACACTCCCACTTCCCTGCAATCAAAACCAAAGAGCCCATTAGTGGGGAGTAAAACACAGCATCATCTCCTAAAGGAGTTTTGTGTTGTAGCAGCTGAACAAGGCACACATTTCCTGACAAAGCAAATGACAGCAACTACCGGGGCTGATCTCAACACTCAGAATGCTGCATCATACTTCAAAAGCTCAGCTGGCAGCTGCAAGGAGCAGACTTGACACACTCTCATTCAAATAGAGCAGTCAGCTCCAGCTAGAAGAAATTACTCAGGCTTCACTCAATAGCATTTTACAGAACTTATAGGCTGTCAGAGCATCCAAACATCTGGTTAGCTGCTGCCCACTCTTAGAGCAGTCCCTTCTGTTGCCAGTCTTGCTCAGGAATATCTGGTGTGCTTCACTTAGAGCTGCTCTTTTGCCCCAGCATACTTTACCAGTCCTTGTTTTACTTGTTTCTGGGATAACAGGCTTTGCCTGCTTTCCTTCCTCATATCTCACCTGACATGGCTGACTGCAACCAGGTAACCCTTGTGATATCTGGAACTGCAACCTGATGTCTGCTGCTCCTAATTTCCCTACTTGCCTTCTTTCAGAAGCTGCTGCTGATCTTCTGGCTTGAACTCAAAGGGCTTCATGCATTTCTTAGATATAATCAACTTTCCTGTGGCAGGGCCATGGTGCTCCTACCAGGTGATGTGCTCCATTACATATATCTGTAAAACAAATGCCTCATTGTGCCAGAGAGGCAGGAGGAGGCCACCATTTTGTCTTCAAATCCAAGAGGAGCTGCTCCCACATGATGCACAAATGAAATTCATGCCATACAAAGCCAGTGTTTTCAGGATGACACCCCTGACAAGGTTTCAGTGCAATAACTGAGGTACCTGCACAAGTAATTTATACAAGTGTAAGACATGGCTGACTCACCAAAAGGACGTTTCACCAAACCAAGGCAGGAGAGATGATAGGCTTTAGTACAAGATTTCCTGTCACACAACACCAGCTGGCCTCCATCTCCACAGCGGAAACAATCATCTTCAGATTCTTTCTTCCCTTCATTTTTCGTTCTGCGTCTCCGTGTTCTCTTTTTGGTCTTTTTGCCTTTTTCTTCTGAGGCATTAGTGGAAGAATTCTAAAAGAGTAAGATATAAATCTGTAAATGCCAGTTTTGCAAAGGAAAAACGTTACAGAACCCTGCCAAGCTGTTGGCACACCTGGCAGACCATGCAAAGAGACAAGAACTTGACTTGGGGCAGACCTGCCCAGTGCTTCACCGTACTGATCTGTGTTGACAAAAAACCTACACTGACCCTTGAGAAAAGTCATCCTGAAACCAGATCTTCTCCCTGCAGGACCTTCCTACTGAAAAACCCCTTCATTTTCTTGTCACTGACAAAAGGTCTTCCAATTTCCAGCTTAATCTACTTGTGGCTAATTTACCCTCATTATGTACTTGCACCACCAATCACTTCAATATTCATTTTTGTCTTCCAATTGTGAATACTCATGCTGGAATCACTAAAATCTACCCCCATTTTTCTTTGAGGAACAGACAGCAGAACTTCAGAAAGTGTAGTTAATGACAGAAAGAATATACCAAACTTTATCCCTATTTCAATCTGACTTCAATTCTATGCCGTATGCACAGAAGCAGCTTTCAAATGCTGCTTGCACTTTAACTCTCCTTCACCAAACAATATAAAATTTTGGATGATTTTTCAACATCCCTACCATCATTCCCTCCCTCTCACCCCAGTAATCACTATCTACTATCTTTTAAATTAGCCCATTCTCTCTACCAATGCAGACAGCTCCAAAAAACTAAACTGTAACATTTAATTTCTTCTTGGCTGTCTGAGTAAATGTTCACAGGCTTATGTGAAACCTCATTTAAGTCCATCTCTTAACAAAAACCAGCTGTGTGGGTTCTGAAGATTCCCAGTCCACCCTCTGAAGTGGCTGGCACTGAGCAGTGTGAAGGACCAGAGGAAAGTGCAGCTTTTCAACATCCACAGGTGGTTCTTGTGCCTTCCCCCACACTCCTATGCCAGCCCTTCAGGAAGCTCCATCAACTTCTGCTAGATTACAAGTTTCAAACTAACCTGGACAGGAATCATACAGATCATTTCTTGATATACTATAACTTCTTTCCACATTCAAAACTCACATTTTTTATTCTTCAGTTCAACTCATTTTTTTTTAAATTAATCTTAGCAAAATAATCATACTGTAAGGTTTAAATGGGGAAATATGAACTAGAATGTCAGAATAATCTCACTGACCACAGTCAGGCACATTCTTAGTCAGTTTGAAGCTTCTACAGCCCTTCCCCTGACAAGACTGTCAAAATATCTTGATGTATTACTTGATGTATTACTTACCTTTGGTCTGTCCCCAAGAAATCCACTGCAGTTTGGGGCACCACATTTGCAGACTGTTTTTTCATTGCCCAGACAGTCAAGATTGTAATTAAAAGTCAGCTCTGTCCCTAGGTGTAAAAAGGACAAGGTAACAAATTCTATCAAAATTATTGCAAACAAATACAGCTGTTGCCACCTGCCTGCTGGTTTGGGACTTGCTTGTTCATGTATTGTCACAAGATGTTCCCTCTCTTTACAGCTTATAAGCACTGATGATTAACTAGATGCCCATATATCATGATGTTTATGCAATTACATTTTAAAAGAAATTTGTTTGACTTCACAAAACTGTGCTTGTGTCTGACCTTCACACATATTATATCCATCCATCTATCCAGCTAGATATAGCTATAGATAGCTAGGTATGTGTGTGAGCATGTGTGTACACAAACCAGAAAACAGATACTTCTAAACAGCCTCCTACATCCACTCCTTATACTTATTATGTTCTTGGAAAAGATACATTTGAGAGCTCCAAAACAAAAACTTACTAGGGATACTTGCCCTAGAAGCAAGGAACAAAAGCAGCCATGAGACTCACAATTAGGAAACACTAAAGTAAAAGGCAGATCACCAAACATCTCCTCTGTGTGCCGAGTCCTCTACAAAAATATTTGCACTGAATCAGTTAAACCATAACTGTCCCACCAATAAATGCACAAAAGGTATAACTTAGAGAATGAAACCAAAGCCAGCCCGAGCTGATGTACCTGCAGGAATGTCACACACAGCAAAGAGCCCAACACGAGTGTCTCCATTCACTGTCCACTTCAGAGTTTCACAATTTGGTTGGCAGCTGTGATTCATAAACCGGGAATAGTTTCCTTTGGGGCCAGCATCAATAATACGGTCCTGGAGAACAAACCAGCAACAGGATGAAGGGTTTTTCTCTCCCCCCTCACAAAAAAATATTAAAATAATCCATAACTGATTTCAATAGTTGCATTCAGAGCACACAAGCCAACTGCTGGTACATGTTGTATTGGAAACTGTAGTGTCCCACATGGCCTGGAATGGGACACTCCCAAAGCAATACTCGTGCTCTAGCTCACGTTTCCCAGCACCCATCACAGCCACAGGGCAGGATAAGTGTTCTTGTGAGCATTATGGTGGGCATGTTAAGGAACCCCCCAGAAAGCTTCAAAACTCAGCCTCAGTCCTTTACCATTTACTTTGCATTCGTGGAGCTGTGAGGCATTTACAAGTATGGTACTTTATGACATTTACCAAATGCATGATTACTTCCAGAGATTACCAGTTTCTCACCAGATTTCTTTCCCCAAATCAGCCTAGTTTAAATGAAAACAAGCTCTTGGTAAGCTAAAAACATCCCATTCCTACTAACAATTGCTCTTAAATTTCTATCTCCACCAAATATACCAGTCATAGCTCATTTTTATAATGCACATGTGTGACTGTCATGCCTATGTGCACACATTTCACTGCATGGGCAGCTCAGCCAGTAACGGCACTGGCAGTTTTGGCAAGACAGACCTACAATGAGCATTTATTAATGACAGTAGGAGTCAAATACCTGTTCAGTTCAGATATTTAACACACTGATGTTGTATGTCAATCTAGTAGAGGAGTGAGAAACTTTAAGTGTCCAGAGAAACGTGGTTTCAACATTCTGAGGTGGTAACTCCTGTGCAGGAACTCCTCAGTTACAGGACTAATGGAAACAGTAGCTATGGAAAGACAGAGCAAGAGCCTTGGGTAAAAGAATGGTGGTTGGGACTGAAAAAATTGCAGGACTAGCAGCCAGCTCTTGTTTTTCTCCTAACCAGCTGTCTGGGGACTGAAGCAATGTAATATAGATAATCTTTAACTCCTGCTGTCCAGGTTCTTCACTTTCTCCTTCTCCTGAGGAAGAAAATACTCAGAGGTGTGCACAGAGGCACAGGTGCTGAATTACTTTGGTGTGTTCATTAATCTGCTGCAATAATTTGCTGTGAATCAATTTGTGGAGGGTTGGCTGGCTACTAACAGAGAGTGCTTTCAGAAAAGTTTCTACAAAAGCACAAGCTTAGTTTTGCCATAAACAATGCAAGGGACAGATGGCTGAAAAAAAGATTAAATGCCCTATATAGGACACAGCCTCACAATTCTATTCCACATTCTCTCAAGTGAGAATCTTATTGTGTGTTGTTGAAATTTTAGTAAAATTAGTAAAAGGATTAGTAAAAGGATTGTTAACAGCAATTCCTTCCACTGTATCACTACTATTTCCCCAAACTTCATACTTCATTTTAAGACTAGGCAGGCAAGTACTTTGTACTTATAGGTACAGGTAAGTACTGTACTTCATTTCAAGCAACAAAGCACAACCTTATAGAACTTAATATGCAATTTATTACATAGCACAGAACTAAGGAGATTCATTATGAACATATAGAATGGAGAGAGCAGGCACAGAAGATACAACCCTGTGAACTTGTGAAACTGCAAAATGTCAAAGGTAGCAGAGTGCCCTGCCAAGGTGATGAATAGAAGAAGAAATCAAAATAAGGCTGTAAGTAAATAATGGCAAAAACCATCCAATACCCTACCTTATCAATAGTAAGCATATAGAAGTGGGTGATGTCATTTTCATGTGCATATTTGATTCTTGCCATACACTCCTCTTCATCAATCAGCTCTCCCACATACTCATTGACAAACTCCCCCTGAAAGACACCAAGCATCACTAGTGAAGTATATCCCAAACCCACAAACAGCATCGCAGGTCACCGACTCTCTGCTGGGTAAGGACAATTCCTACCTTTTTAATGTCCCTCTTGGCAACCAGTCCCCAGCCCTTGCCATCAGTTTTGATGATCTTTGTCTCGGGGTACTGGCGCTTTGTAAAGCACTGGTTCTGGCAGCGCTCCCCCGCCGGGCAGACCTGGGGGTGGCACTCGTACATCAGCATCCGATTGAGGCACTCCGAGTCAAAGCCACAAGGGTTTTCATCCGTGGGTTTGCAGTTGCACTTGGGAATCTCAGATATGTCAGCAGTGTATATCTGCACTTTGCCACAAGGTTTATTCACCTGAAAAATACATTAAAATAGAGCAAATATGACTTTAGAACAGTTAGTTTTATTGCAAGAGTTACACAGTGGTTGCTGATTTGGTTTTGCACCACTAGATGTTCCAATGAAAGCAAAATTTTACCATCTCATGACTGTAAAAGCACAGTTTCCATCATCATTACAACCTGACCCTATCTCACTGCTCAGCTCAAACCTTTGAGTACCCATTTCCTCAAACTTTACCTTAATATGTTTGTATGGTGGAGGTTTACGTTCACTCTCCTGGGTTTCTTTGGCTTCTCGCTGTAGTTTTATTTCTCGAAATCGAGTTTCAGCTTCTTGCAAAGCTGAAAAAGATTGCAGAATCAACAGAAATGCCACAAAGAGGATTACTCCTCCCAAACTCACTTGCTCATTCCCATGTGTGTTAAAACAAAGCATTGTCTACTTCTTAGTCCCACCATTTTATTTTCTTGCAAACAATATTTCTGGAGTGTTACTGTTCTTAATAGATGTATTAATTCTACTCTTTCAGTCTCCTAGTCTGAGGGAGTCTGAAAGAGTCTACTCTCTTAATTCTTTTTTTTAGCTTTCCAGAAAGTAGAAATCATCAGATAAAATTTCAGTTAGATGCCAGTCTTTTACAAGACATTAAAATAATGTTTTCATGCAAAGACAGTAATAGTGACTGTTGCCCAGGACACCACAAATTCCTTTAATTCAATACTGTAAAATACAATTTCAAAACCAAGGCTATGTGTGAAGAAACAAAGCATACATATCCCAGGATTAATTTTGTTTACTTTTAGCTGTGTACCATTTTTGAAGACTTTTCCAATTCCTTTGATCCCTTGGTATCTACTCCCTCTGTCTCCCTCCATGTAAGGGAACACGCGTGCTTGGTGCGTCCAATAGTAATCCTTAGAACCAAAGAAAAACACAGGAAATTCTCCGATTTCATGCTTCATTTTCTGGATATTTGGGGGAACGTTTTTCGGATGGCAAACTTCTGCAGGCCACCATCTAGCACAGAAGTACAAATAAAAAAATACAGCATTTTAGTTAAGCTCTTTTTGCAAGAGACAGTTTAAGAAATAACTTGAAACAGCAGTAACTGATTATTATTTCCAAAATCCAAGAGGATTTAAAATTCTTTTGTCCCCTCTCTTAGTAGAGAGTGAGAGAAGACTAGAAAAGGAAAGCCTGACACTCAGATCTGTGGGACTTCACCTGCCTGCAAGGTAAGCGCACACACAGGACTCCCTGTGTCTGGGTAGCAAAACCATCATCTTTACAAGACCTGCAAGTATTGCAATTGTCAAAGATCAAGCAAAGGTTGATAACACCTATTAATGTTTCAAGGATAACCCCCAGCTACCTCTATCTCACTTAAATCCCATCCAAGTGTGAAACACCAACAACCTGAGTGATTGATGTCCCAGACTGCGAGGGAGTAATTTAGCCAATTACCAGTTATACCAATTTATTGGCAGAGATCTCTAACACAAACAGGGGTTGAAGTTTCATATACACTGGAGGCAGAAGTCAGAACACTCGAGGAGTCCTGTATGGGTAATGCCTTGGCCAGGAGCAACAACAAAGCTGCAAGCTTTGAACCTGAAGCTTGCAAGGAGGTGAGGCCCCTAGTTCAGAGAGGAGACAGAAATCAGTGTGCAGCAAGGCTGGCCTACAGGAGCAACCAGTTGTATGATCCTTAGTTAAACATGCCAGTACTGTAAAACAACAAAAATTCCTTCATCAGACCTGTAATTTCCCAGTTTAACCCAAATAATATCCTGGAAATGGAGCTTCTTGCCCGCCCTGCAGTCGTTGCAGTACCAGCTCCCATCTGGCATTTCGATGTTTAAGCAGTCAGGGTGAAAGGCTGCTGGGCAGGACTCGCAGCACAGCAAACTTCCGCCTGCACAGACACAGAAAAAGGAGAAAAGGTTGGAAAAACATCAAGATCAAAGTGCAAGTTTTGCATTCCAGACAGCTTAGAAATTATACACATGTGGTAGGTTCAATTAGAAAATAAATGGTGAAAACACACTGACCCTCAGCAACAAATACATGCATCACTTAGTTGGGTATACCAGCCAAAAGGTCCTGATTAATCTGAATGCCTGGCAGACTCAGGTTAGTAACACGTGCAAAATAACAAGCAAGCTAGTGATAAAAATGCCAGAATAATGCACAAATTATAATTACTTTGCTGTACTTTAATGACTACAATATGTTTAACATAGTTTTAATATATATTAACATTTCTATGCAAGAAAAATTGTAACCACAACAGATTTCTCTTATGATTTTAGGGTGTTTTTTTCCCCCCTCAGGGGGCAGAAGGAATAAGGCTGTTAGTTTGTTCCATGAATTATCAAATGGAAAGTTGGCTGCAGCTTAAAAGCTGCTATGCTGCATGTTAATTTGTTAACAAATCAGGTACAGTTTCACTGCTACAAATTTAATCAGCACTATGAATTTTGTGGTTGTCAATAAGGAACATATTTATTGTACAATATAAAACAAAACACCCTTAATTAGTGGCAACCCAGCAACAACTAATAGTGATTCAATTTGCAGTCTGCTGTTAAACTAAAAGCAACTCTTAAAATATTTATAGTGTAATATTACATAATAGCAATAAAGAAACACAAAAAGCTTTAGTACACTGAACACAGGAGAAAGAACAGAAAAATACTCATTAGGTGTCTCTTGTAAAGAATTAATCAGGCTTCTGGTTGTTGGATAAAGCCCAAGTAAAAACATACTTTAATAAATTATTTCTGGAAAAAAAAAAAAAAAAGGATATTTAAAACCCTGAAGCAGCATAAGCCAACTTCCCATTATAGCATAACCTAACAAAGCCTAACTTAACGTGCTGCATTTCTAACGACTCGCTGTGGACAGATCAGAAAAACAACACTTGAGCTGAAGAATGAAACGCTTCGACGCCGCGCTTCTGGAGGAGTTCCCGCCCCAGCCGTTTACCTTTGGAGCACACAAAGCACCAGCTGACATTGACATGGGCGTG
This sequence comes from Vidua macroura, assembly GCF_024509145.1. NCBI lineage: Eukaryota > Metazoa > Chordata > Aves > Passeriformes > Viduidae > Vidua > Vidua macroura. The sequence continues at coordinate 65,723,232 of NC_071574.1, forward strand.
GTGGCTTTTCCCCTTCGTGGCAGTGAAGTGGTTGGTGCACACGATGCTGTTGGAGGCGATGACGGCGCATCCTGCGGCGATGCAAACGTCCCCGGCGTGGTACGCAACGGGGCAGCGCACGCAGCGCATCATCTTCCCTGCAAAGCACCACACTCACACGTCACCCTGGGCCACAGCTGCCGTGTGGCAAAGCACAGCACTGCTGAGGTACTCGGGGACAAAACTTGGTCATTTTGGTAGAGTTGAGACACCCTATATGCACGCACACAAAACTCCCAACCATTGTGTTTTTGACAATACTGAATTTATAAAGGTTTTTAGAGAACCCTACACCCAATTTAAAGCTTTAATTATGCACATCAGGGTAGACCAGCTCTTCCTGAGTCACGCAATTTTGTCTGCAAATGTTGCCCAAAGCTAAAAACCGCACAGAATCAAAGTGTCTCCATGTTCATTGAGCCTTGCTGCAGTGTTTGTACATTCTCAGGTCCTGCCTTCACTGCTTTGCCTCTCTCCTCATCACCTATACATTCTAGATTTCATTCTCTCTTGAGAAGAAAACATGGTTAACTATGGTTAACTGAAAGCTAGTTAAAAAAAGAGCACAATCAAGGTAAATACTAAAGCTGACTAAAACTTACTCTTATTACAACTTTTTAAAAATTCTGAATGACTTGATAGTCCATTTATGCCTAACAAAACTGCAGCTAGCAGCTCTCAAATGGACACACTCTTTACGTTAATATACCATAAATAAAATTAATTCATCAGTCATAAAAACATAAAATGAAACTACCTTTTGAAATTCGTGGATGTGAGGGGTTACTAACATGACAACTGAGGCAGCTGTGGAGAGGACATCGAAACCCCCTGTTCTCGAACACAGTGAGATGAAATTTTTTCACACAAGCTTCGTGGTAGAATTTGCCACAGTGAGACACAACACAGCGTTTCACATCTGCCTTTCTCTCCTTACACACGAAACAAGTGTGCACACCTAGTGGCAAAATGATAAACAGAATGTAATATCCAAACACATGAATTTAAAACACCTCTCTCATGCATTTATGTTATGCATGAGGGAATTGCTTCTGTGGTGTGGAGGAGTTTTTTTTCAACAAATCAATTGCATTACTTGATGCAGCAATCTATTTACTTTAGCTCTTTAGTATTAAATACTGATCTACTCAAGATACAAATAAAAATAAAGCAAACCCATTTGCAGTTGAAGCGTATACAACACCCAAAGCCTCACCAATATGATTTTATGTTCTTATTTATAAGCCTCAGGATGCCACGACAATTAGGAATTTTTAGTTTTCTGATTTTTTAAAACCAATGGAACAGGATGACTGTCTTGTCTGTGGTCCTCTGAAATTTGAAGCAGGACAACAAACCAAAGACAACCACCCTCTAGTCTTTTTTCTGGACTAGTTGGAACAGCTTTACTTTGAAGCAGCAGTTCCAACAAGGTTTACTGCATGTACTGAAATGAGCTTATGAGCAAGAACACAAATCTTATGTAAAGTTTTGAGATTAAGAACTTCCAAGCAGTTATTACAGGATTAAAAGCAAATGAAATTAATAGCAATAAGGCAGTCTTTTAACAGGAAAAGCTAAAGACTGATACAGACACACAAAGGACTGAAAAAGAACTTTCACTCGCCACTCTTTTTTCTACAGTTTCTTAAGTCATTGTGACAGACTTTAAATCTCATCTCAAATTGTACTCAGAAAACAAATAATCTGCAGTTATTAAGGCAATGGAATTCTGATTAAATTAGCCATGTTGTAAGAGTTCTCACTGAAAACAGGGTGAACTTTGTAAAACGTGGCACACTTAGTGGTACTCTACGGACTCCCACCCTGTCACGTCCCAAGGCATAAGTAGGGGTTCTCTGAGGATACATTCTCTGTCCAGGAGGATGTCCTAGAACAATATGTGGGAAAACTATAACTTTTTTTTTTTTTTTAATTAATGGAAAGGGACAAACTTGCCTGATGTACATTCACTACAAATGAATTTTCCTGCTGGTCTTCCAGAGAGCCCAAGGCAGCTTACATGAAAAGCTCGATAGCAAAGTCCTTCACACAGCAGGAGATCACCTGTTTTTTCACACAGCTTTTACAACACAAAGGCATTGAATGTTAAAGAAAAGTTCAGATGTGGAAAAAAACTGTTTTCTTTATTCCTTTTCATATACTGCTCCTCAAAATATCTTTTCCCATTGTTGAAATCAAATTTATCATCACATGCCCTGGCTTCAAGTTGAAACAGGTAACAGAATCATTAACCCACTAGAAATATCCCTCTCAGACCATGGTTCAGGAGTAAATACAATCTGACAGAAAAAAAGCAATAGAAAAAAACAAGCTGTAAGAAATATTCCCTGAGCACACTGATGCATCTGAGTAGGGTTAAAAAGCATCCTTCCCTTCCTTTTCCTTGGCAAAAGGGAATCAGTCCAGTTGGCACAATGATGCCTCTATGTCTGAGTGGTTAGCAGTGACACATGCATAACTAAAAATGAACTGAACAACAGTGCTGGCAGAATTTGAGGATTACCCAATGTTTATAGACCTATAAAACCTTATTCCCACTATATACAAAAAATGGCAATGTAACTGCTTGCCCGGTCTCACAGAAACAATTTTGATCTGGATTGTGTTATTTCATAGCCTGAGAGCCTTTCTAGAACAGTTTGAGGAAAGGCTTCTGCTTTCAGTGGCTTTCTGGCCACACACCACAGCAGGGCAGTGCTGCCATCTCTGCTGCACACAGAGCACAAACCCCACTGGGCTGGGCTTCTCCTCTGTGCTAACAGAGAAACCAGCAGCTCTTCTGCATCATCTGACCAGTCACCTGGCAACAACACTCATGTGCTTCTCCTGAGCTACAAATTATGCTTATCTTACAGACCTGGAAACTCAAGCAGAAAGGCTAAGTAATTTACTGGAGGTCAAGAAAAAAATAATTAGGTATTAAGAATCCCATTTACTGCCATGGCAACCTCATCACTAACAGACATCTCAGACACACATGATAAACCTGTTTCTGGCCTAATATTGTCATTTTCATATTTAAAAAGACCTTTTCTAGGAAAGCTCAGGAAACACAGCCCAGCTAATGTCTCTCACCTGACACACATATTCTTTTTTTGTTCCCATTCCTCGCTCAGATTTTTTGGATGATATAGACACTTCAGTCTGAGTCTCATCAGCACTTTCATAGGGGGACTCTGAGCGCTCATCTCCTTGGCCATCAGAGATCTGGAGATTAAACACAGGTGTTAGAGAAAGCAGGCACAGATGGTCAGTTTTGCACAGCATCAGAACTGATGGAAGCACACACACTGCAACTCAGACCAGCAGATTTAGGCATGCTCTTCTGGTTTTGTTTCCCCCACCTTCAAAAAAACACCTCGATTAAAACCTGAATATGCATTTGTAGAAGTCTCATCAAAAGGATTATACAGCAATCCCCCTCACCAGCAGCCAAAACAGAACACCAAAACTTTGCAATATGGCATTTTATTTATACTCAGTTCTAGAATACAGTTAGCAAGAAGTGCCTAGTCATAACACAGGGATATCTTCAAATCCCTTGATTAAAGTCTGAGCATGTGATTTATGAGAGAGCAACAGTCAACTTTTAAAAAGAAACTTGGTAAACTCCAAGCTGCATATAGAAGTCTCTGACCCAAATATTCTCCAAGGAAGTGTGAACAGCATATAGAAGAGAGGAAGAAAAGAACAAGCAGCTCTCAATATGTTTAAGAAACATTACAGTCAACAATAAACTCAAAATACCACAGAAGATAGCCCTGTTAGGGATAAATCTCATATAACAGATCTGGATGTAGTAAACATGGGGTGTTTTTAAAAATAGTTGTAGTTTACTTTTAAAAAACCCATCCTAAGTAACATATTTAAAAGAAAATACATGGTAGTTTTCAGTTCAATAAATTTAAGGAGGTTAATGGACAACCAATTCATTTGTCTCATCTCACATTACACCAGAAGATGCAGAATTTCATGCTGTTGCCCCCAGATGATACTCAGTGAGTTGTGCCTCACTAAATACATTCTCCAGGAGAGGATCACAATTTGGAATTGCAAAAGGAAGCCTTAATTTCTCTCTGAGCTCGTTGTAATGGTTATTCACACATACCATCAAAAGTACTGCCTCCTGTCCCTTCTGGCCTGTCTAACTGCAGCTCACAGTTGATGATGCCTTCTCCAGGCATTTCAGCTACATTGAAAGTCCCTTGGAAGCAGACATTTTCTTCCTGTGGAAGCATGCTGCAATTAAGCCTGTTTCAATCCTTTTTGTTCTGCCCTCTAATTTTCTCCCTAGGGGACTTTTTCCAGCATCTAGAGAATTTTAGTGGGGTTTCTCTAAACCTTTTCTGTACTTTAAAAAGGTTGTTGAAAAATCAAGCATGAGAACTGGAGGCAATAACCCATTACAAGCCTTGTAAGCACCGTATCCAAAGCAAGCCAACATGATACCACTCTTCTCCACTTCTGCTGTGCAAGAATCTCCCCAGGTCTCTTCAATACAGCACTGAAAGTCAGTCTAAATTGCTGTGCTATTTAAGAGATCATTTTTGCCAATAGCCATTTGTCAGGACACAGACACCTCACTTTATATGAAGAATTTACTCTTGGTTTTCAGACACAGAATCTCATATACAGTAATCCACCTTTTTCTAAAAATGGCCCAGCTACATGCTGGAGACAGCTACATGCAACCTCCTTATCAACCAAGCCATGTAATGTGCAAATTTATCAGAGATAATTATTTTGAAATCAGAAAGAAAAATGTAAGACCAAACCAGGCCTAGATTTAGTTTTTATAAAATCCCTTTAGAAACACTGGGTTTGAGTGATTAATTCTCACTGCTGCTGCCAGCTAACTTGCATTCCTCCGTTTAACATTTGCTTTCCTTGATCATGTCTAAAAATATTTCATAAATTGGATCAGACTGACAGTTGTTGGTTGGTTGGTGGGTTTTTTTCCCCACATTACTTGCAAGGGTATAAATTAATTTCCTCTGTGCAAATTCATACCTCCACTTCACCTATGAAAATTTCTACAACTGGAGTGATTTGGAGATTCTGCCCAACCACTCCATAAGTGGTTAAAAAAAACTGCAGGTAAAATCATTGCTTTGTTCAGGCACCCGGAAATCTCTGTCTGCTGGAAGGAGCTGTGAAATAGTGAACTGCAAAATTCTTGCTGGGAAGGGGCAGATAAAGGAAGGCAGTGTGGGAGCATGGCAGAAACATAAATCCAATTTCCCTTATGGTTTAAGTAAACTTACACACATGCTCATTTCTTTTTAAACTATTCCCACAGAAACATTAATTAGTGGAAGCAGTGCACTGCTCTAACATTTTTAGTACCTCATTATGTTCTTGTTTGAACTAGCCAGAATTAGTCATGGTTAGAAAAGAAGAAAGGAAAAATAAGCTGGAAGGTCTTAGATCCGCATTTCTTTTCCACTTAAAAACAAAACAGAACAAAACAAAGCAAAGCAAAACAAGCAGTCTTGCTGTAACCTGACACTGGGCTTCCCACCTTTTCTCCACAAAATACCTAAACCCAGAGAAAACCCATTTGTGCAGCACCCTTTGAGTTAACACAGTCTTCCCAGCAGCAAGAACCACAGAGCCTGGCCCTTGAGGAAGGAGCTCCTCTTCCCCCTGCTCACTGCTCTTGAAAACAGAGCAGAGAAACAGAACATACCCAGTGATAAATATATTTAGTTAAGAGAATGAGTCAAAGCAATGTATCCCAAGATTTTCCTTGGATTATACACTCTGTTCAACTGAAGGATGCAGGCCTCTATATGGAAAGGGAACCCTATTGGCAGAAGGCAGTTTTTCAGAATCTCCCTAGATATGGGTGACAAAATCCCAGCCTTTGTGAACTTCAGGCTGATAACAATTTTCCTACAGAATGGAGATTTAATGCCTCAGAATGAATGCATCAGCCCTTTACTTAAATTAAATGGTTACTGAGCCAAAAAAAGGAGCAGTGCTGGCAAGAATCAAACCCGACATCACAAATGCAACCACAAAAGCCAAATTCTATCAGCCCATTTCAAGAGAAAACTTGGCAATTTACTTCCACCTAGAGATTATTGCCAGGTTTCAAGCACAAATACCAACACATGGAGCATGAACAAAATACTCTCAGTTCATCAGCTGAATGGCTACCAGGCTGAGAGTGTCTTTCAAAATCCTTCCTTTACAGCTGTCAGGAGTCTCACACACTTTACAAATCAAATGCTCTATTAAGCACCAGTTTTGTACTACACAGACAAGACCAGATACCTGCTCATGGCTCTCTCAACTCCTGCGAGTCACTCCAGTCACAAGCAGCTCAGTGATACAGCCCTGTGGCCTGGTGCAGCCTGCAGAATGCACCTCTTCATCCTTGCCACCATGACCAGAGGTTTAACCATCTCTCCAACAGCCATAATCCACACACAGCTCACACACACCTCACCAGCAGATTTCACAGCTTAGGGCTCTAATGAAGGGGAAGGGTAGCAGATTTCCTGTCGTAAGAAAGGGACGCATTTCTTTAGGGTAATTTATTTGGACCCTTATTTGTATCTTGCAGAAGGTGGCACACTGTCTAGCAGACATCTTTGAGTAAAGCTCCCTCTCTGAAGAGAACTGGAATTCAACACCTCAGCTCCTGCAGTTATCTCAGAACAGCCAATGAAAATATCAGGGAAGTAAAAGAGCATCTGTTCCTTGAGGCCTGTGGAGAAGAGGCTGAGACAACTCTTCATCCAGTGTTTCTCAGAAATGACCCAGAACCTAAGAGAGGACCAGCATGAGGTGGTTGGGAAAACTGTATTTGTACCCCCAGCAAGCTGTAGCAGCCCTAACAGGTTCTGATTCATCTGGGGGACTGAGTTTTGCAATTAAAATATGTGTAGATTGAAACAGTCACTAAGTAAGGATGATTTACAAGAAGATTGCTAAAAACCAGCTCATGCTGACGTGACACAGCCACCTCTGCAGTGAAACGTAACACTTCTGTGGAAGTTTTTAACAGTTCACATACCAGAGCCCAAAACATAGCCTTCAATACAAATCTGGACAGGTCTGGGGGGCTTGTTACTTTACTTGTTAAGTTACAAATATACATCTTTCCCTTGTAATCATACCAGAGCTTGTCTTGTCCTTATTTTTGTAATATAATCCTCCTAGCAAAGAAAATGGTATATAATTAACTCTTCTGAAATTCAGGCTGAGGTTCAAAGTAATCAACCTTTAGATTAATGGCAAAACGTGTTAGTTGGCAATTTGTAGCTATTTTATCCTGCTTTACATTTGGAGTAATTTCTTATTTCTCATAAAGGCAAAGGACTGTTTTAAAGAGCATAAATTTAGGGGGAAAAATGCCAAGGCATTCACTTCAGACTTTTAGCAAGTGCCAAGTTTCTGCACTGAAATTGTACCTGAACTCTGCCATCATCTCCTCTTTAGCAGTTACTGCTGCTATGGCATGGAAGACACCCTTCCTCTGCTGAAGAGAGGATCAGTGCAAGCACCATCAGCCTTCCCATACTGCACATCAGTCAGGCTTTCCTTCATTTACTGAACATCATTTTGTGAGGACTCGCCTGTGAGGCTTTCACACTTCACTGCCTGAACACTGAGCACGAGTGGTTATTTCAGAAATCAAATGCAGCTCTTTCTACTGGAAACTTTGCACCTGCATACACAAGTGAGAAAAAGGGAGGAAAACAGCCCAAAAACCAATTCATGCTCTTCATGTGGGACAGGCCAGAACTGACTTCAGGGGTTAGTGAGGTTCCAAATACCATTACCACTCACAGAAATGACCAATTTCCCATCAGTCTCCCAAGGCAATCCTTCATTTCCCACGTGTCTCAGTCATTATTCACTACTTACACATATAAAACTCAGAAGGGAACATGTAGGGACACATTACTGCATTTTTCCAAGTTCCCCATAGCTTTACTATTGAAAAAATACTTAACTAAATACTTAACTACTGGGTCAAACTGGGACAAAGTTTTGGCATCTCTGTAAATTTTTTGTGTTTAGTATTGTATTTTTACCCCTCAAAAGACAGAAATTGTAGCAATGGGTCATTAAACAATTGGGTTTACTCATCTCAAAATATTTTGAGCATGCATTTTTTTATACTACTACTGTATTTCTGGAACAGTTACTCAGGCCCACAATGGTACAGGGACCAGCATATAAAGACTTCAAATCCCCCAAAGTATTTTTAATTTTCTTTTGAACTATATGGTAAAATTCCTTGTTCACAATAACCAAAAGAAGTGCTTAAGGGATTCTTTCAGACAAACGTCAACCTATTTTTAGAAAGACTATGTAACAGTGCTTGTAAAAGCCATCTTCAGCATTAATTCGTAACTGAATGAACATGCTTTGCATATTGAAATATTTGCTGTACAAAGCCAGATTACATCAGCAAACATTGCTGAACACTGGGTAACTGTTTAATTGCTAAATATAAGGATGAGATTTACTTTTTCTTCCTGCCTCCTGGACTACTTTTACCTGTTATGTGCATGTGCATACGGATGCAAGGACTGTTGGTGGAATAATGGAGTTTCCTTGGCATGATTATATTGAGTAAATATATGTTTGGTTTTCACAGAGGTTGCCAAGCAGAGGAGGAAATGTGTGCAACTCTACTCAATAGTTACAATAAGAAAACACACTAGAGCATTGAAAGGAATTAAACTGAGTCAGCTATATGCATTTTCTGAGTTTATATGTTTATATTCTTAATTCTGAATTTTGTCTGAAGCACTCTAAAATGATTAAAGAGGAGCAGGCAGGAAGTCAATTTGACAGAAGACTCTATACACAGATTTTGTGTACAAAATCACTTTTCAATGTTTTCCTCCTGCAAGACTTCCTCCAGCTGTAACACGAGTCCTGCAGCTGCAACACTGAGTCAGAGTTAACTGCACAGCTCACTGCACCACCAACTAAAGGTGAAAGGACAAGCACTAACACAGGGAAACATTTCTCACAGTACATCTAAATACTGAATCTAGGTCTACTACAATTTCTAAAGCATTTTTTACAACCAGGTACCTGATTCCAGTCTCAGCCACACACCTCAGCAGAAATGCAAGGCAATTCTTCATTCCCTCTGGCTTTTTACAAAGTAGAGTTAAATGCTAGCTGCTATGTACACACAGCTTGCATATTTCTAGAACCACGTGGGTGAACTTTGCAAATGGCATTCTTCCTTCCATATCTGGGTGGCTGAAATGTCACTTATTTAAAAAAAAAGGTAAGTGATATATTCTCAGCTGGCATTCAATCATATTGATACATGATATAAGCTATGAAAGGATAGACTGGAATTTAAAAATTCAAATCATGCTGTGGTTCAGCGAAGCAGATGAAGTCAAATACTGATGTAGAAATTTGCTCCACACACTTGAATAAAAAAAATTATTTTTTCTCCACTTAAAATTGTCTCCTTCCTTTCAGACAGTTCCAAAATCAAGAGTAAATACCAGAGCCAGCAAAATCACTGCTCTGTAATTTCAAAGAAAAAACGTTCAGAAATTCTAGGTCTGAAAATAAAGTATCTGTACTCGTGCAAACTGGAGCCTGGGAATTTAAGAAGTTATGACAGTAAGAACAAAAAAATTCAAACATTCTGCTTGATCAGCTGGTGACCTGGCTATTAAATGTGCCTTTTGATTTAGATTTAGGATTAAGTCTTCATTTTAAACAGCTGATCAAAGAAAGCAACCTTGCTGGCTCAGTGTTATCCTAGGAGGTGGGGAGGGGGTCATGGGTGTGTCTTTTTTTCTTCCCTCGAAGTACTTCCTGGCTAAAGGCTGTCCTCAAGGACCAGCATCAATATTTGCTAAGGCAAAAACTTCTGTCTCATGGAGCAGAATCAAGTCCCAAATACTATTCGCCGTGTGTTGGCAATTGCACACTGAACATCAACACTTCTGTGCTCATCAGCTTTGCCGGGACTTCCCCTCTCCTACATCCAATTCAGACAAGGTTTTCCTGCCATGCTTGAAGGCTCAAAACAAATTTGGAAATTTAGATTGAAGAAGTCATTAACATCTGAGCATCTATGGTGCCTACACTGGAACAGGCTCCAACAGTTGCTACTCCACCAGTCACACACCTCTTTAGACTTTTCCAGCTACCAAAGTGCAATTTTTGTTCAAAAAAAAATCTTCTTCAGAAAACTCACTTTATCAATTCATTCTGTCTACTAAAAGCCCTTCTTGTATTACTCACATATGCTTGTGTAACAGCCTTCTTAAGCCTTAAGAATACAAGCTTTGGTCTTAGTCATTCAAGACAATGATGTTCTTCTGTCACATTCTGTTTAAGCAGTAACAAAAACAACTAAAGGGCAAATTTTTTGAGATCCAAAGAAGGCAACCCCTCCCACTTCCCACCGGTTTACTTGAGCATCACTTGCTTTATAATGCAGGCTGAAGGACATCAAAAGGAAAGACACCCCACCATGTACACTTATCTTAAAGTTAGGGGTATATAAAGTGAAAACAAAGCATGGCAGGAAATTATTTCCTCCTGCTTGCTTGGCAGGAAAGTCTCCTCCAGTGCAGGAGCAGCAGGATCCATAAAAGAAAGGGCCCACAAAGAGTGACCTGCACCTTTTACAGGGATGTCTTAAGCAACATCCCCTCACAGGTCACCTGCCAATATATATATTACCATCATAGGATATTAACATATCATATACAAAAGATCCACAGCATCTTTTCACAGGCAATTAAAGAGGCATGTCTTCATGAGCTCTGAATGCTCTTGCCCACCAAGTTTCACTTTCCTTAACACTCAGGACACAGCTACAATCTCAGACTTCCTGACAAGACTTTAGAGTCAGTGATTTTTACACCACAGTCACCCAGGAGGAAGAGGGCTGGGCTGGCTAAGAGTTCTCTCTATAAAGCTTGGAGTATGCATGTTCTGATAAATAAACTCTTCCATCTTTCCAACAGATAAAACCCAACTGCATATTTTTTTCTCATTAACAAAAGCTGAGCAGCTAGAGGGTTGGGTTTGTCCTGTTTTGTTTTTTTACCCTAAGAACAACTTATGTAAGTCAGTAAGCAACATACAAACAGGTCAGGCTGTATTCAAAAGACAATCTATCGTGCACCCACACAGAGACAGAAAAACTGACAGAGCCAATTGAGTTACAGTTAACATTTCCTTTATTTCATATAAGAATTCCTGAACTGAATGAAGAGTGATATTTTGGCCCATACTGCTAGACTAGATAAATTCTTTAAGTATGCGGTGCCACAGTGTACACAGTACTATAATAGCAAAAAAAAAGACAGCCTGGGACAAGTTTCATTTTTATTATTAGCAGGAGTTAGACGTTTCAGATAAGGATATTATGCATTTCTGAATTTGCCTGGAAAGTTAATTAAAACTATGAGAACATTTTAAAACAGTATAAAATTGCCTACAGATACTCATGATACTTTGGTAGGGGATGCAGAATAAAAACCTACATCATGTAAACATTCAGTTAACAGATTCTCTGCACTCTGAAGCCTAAGTAACACACAAGAGGAGAATAAGTACACAAGAAACTTAATTTTCTACACAGAATGTGCTGTCAAAGAACAAAAGTGAATCTTTGAACTTTTTTCCACATGAAAATAGAACCATTGTAACAAAACTGTATGATCAGGTGGGTGATGCAGATCATGTAAAATGGTAGAGGCTTTAGCAGAGGTTTGGCAAGGAACAAGTCCAACTACTTGCAGTGTTCCATAGAAATGTACCCCTGACTGCTTACTGGTGCTTTCAGATGGGGGGAAAAAAAAATCATAGGCATACAGAAACAAACACAGGAAACAACTGTCTGCTAAGTCACAGGATGTAAGGTGGCACTACATATTAAGTTATCCTTAAGCAATGTTTAGAAGAGAGAATTATATTTGCAGGAAGCTTGAATGAAATGTTAGAAGCACAGTGATTTTGTTTAACAACCTACAAGGTCAATGGCAACTGCTTTTTCTTTAGATCAGTAGTTTGTTTAAAATAACATGAATTCCCTTCTTCCTTCCTGTTCTTAGGACCAAAATGTCTGTTAGTTTCACCTTCAGTAAGAGTTTTTAGCTGCATATTCTAGGACAACTAGACTCCAGGGTTGATAAATGGAGCTGATGTACTTTTTGAGTTGCAAGCTGTGCATGTTTCATGACTGCCTCCTCAAGCAAACACCTTACCTTTTAAGAGCTGTACGTGTTTTCTCCTTTGTGTATAGATGCTAACGCCCATTAAAAATGCAGATAAATGAAATCTGTCTCAAATCAGTAATGAGAAAAAATTCCACTGTTTAATGTGCAGAAAAAGAGCATTAAGGCTTGCATTATTGTAATTTGCATTGTTAGGCCTTGGAAACTCAAGAATTTGTAGCTATAACCAGGAACTGAGTTTGTTTTGACACAGGTTGTTACAGAAGGAAGAAAGAATTCCTCTAAGGAAGATGTGATGAAATTAAAATAAAAGCACCTCTTCAAATCTTTCCCAGGCTTCTTTAAGCTGCCATCTGCTGGTCAGCTCAGACTTGAGGGTGTGATGAAAGACAGGCTGGCTAACTTAGAGAGTATTACATGTGCTTTATTTTGTCCTCTCTTAGTAAAAGATTACAGTTTCTTTGACAAAGTTTGTAAGCAGTACCTACGGTCTGCAAGATACTTTGACACTTGTCTGCTGTCAACAAATTCATCCAGTTTAATGAAGCCAGACAACAATCACAAAAATTGATTGAAAAGCTAAAGCAGATATGTTTCATGCAAACACACCAAGTGTGCCAATAATCCAGCAGTAATGGTAATGTAAAGTCTTTTTTATTTATTAAAAAAATACTGATTACACTCTTACTGGCACCTGCTACATTATAGGGGGGTGGAGGGCCAAGATAAAAAAAGAAATTAAAATACACCATCTGCATCTCTTCTCACAAATGTGTGCTTTTGGATGCTTACACCAAGTCTTACATAGCCAGTAAAAAACTACTCCGAGCTTTTGCAGACTCCGAAGTGTTGAGTATCTTTTTCACATCTGGCCCTACCAGTTGCTCATTAAGAATTATATTTCGACAAAATCATATTTCACATAAGTGACTTGAGTCAAGTGCCTAGAAGTAAAATTATTTTGTTTCAAAATTAAATGCAGGTATGAAATTCATTTATTCCTGTATAAACACTTCACTGCTTCTGTCCACCCCTCTTAAAACAACTTCAAAGCCCAATTTTTTGAAGGGAGTGAACCTTTAATCTCTAATATGTCACATCTATAAATCTGTTTGAACAAGTCTACACTCCCACTCTTATCTCCCTCCCAAAGTAATTTATCAACTGAAAATCTGGCCTTGTCTGATTTTATAGTATTTCAAATAAACTCCATTTAAAAAATATCCCCTTATAACAACAAAAACCATTCAAAATATTTTTAAAAATGTCAAATAAGATGCATCTTTCAAGCAAGAAAGAACTGAGCACATCTTTGCTAGAACCTGGTTGTAAAGGACAGACATTTATGGGGTATGTAGCTAACAACAGTTCTTGACAAATAACAGTCACATCCAGGTTCTATTCTGGAACAAGCTGTTCACAAAGATTATGGGAGAAAAAGAAAGGAGGCGGGGGGGAAAAAGACCAGAATCCTCATATATACACCTTGTGGAGATGTATGTGCTTGAAGAATACAGAGAATTTTTCCTACACTTGTTAAGAGAGCACCTAAACCAACACTTAGAAGTATTATAGTGAACACAGAAATGTGAAAGTTAATCATTAAATCTATTTAAAGTTGAGAAGAATTACATCCTACTCAATTAGCTGTGCAAGGCTTTCATCATTACCTGACTGTGTTTATTTTTAAAAAACTTTCCCTTAGTACTGGGAAAGTTCTCTCCAGATGAATGCTCTCAGGACACACACACATTTAGCTGTTTAGACAAGTGCTAAATAAAAATACAAAAGTGGAAAAAGTTTTTAAGAGCCACCCACACAATCCAGAATTTCTGTTTTTCCTTGTTTTGTAGAGCAGGTCAATATTAATTTCTGAAACACATGCCTGACATTTTTGATTTATTTAACAGCAAAAATGTATCTAATATAGGAAACAAACTGGGCCCAATCTTTAGTTGGTCCAAGTTCAGGTCAGTGTAGCTTTAACCAATCCAAGGATTTAGTCCATTAATCTACTTCCCCCTGCACCCAGTCCCCCAAAATTATTTAACAAGGTGTGTTTTCTATTATGCTGTTTGGGACTTCTTTTAAAATATATTTTAACCCTTTGAGAACAATTAATTCACTTTCTAGTTTGTGTATCTGTGTTCTGCAAGCAGTGTATGAAGGTAATTTTTCTCAGACCTTTTACTCTTCAGCAGTAGCTGAGTAAATTAGTGCTAAGTTTTAGAATTTCCATCTCAGCCATATGTAAGATACAACCATATCCTTTCTTACATATGAACCATTATGTTACTACCAAAAATCCTAGAAAAAAAAGAGTCTTTTGTTAAGAAAGACTTCTAGATAATTCATTTTATAATCATAATCTCGAGAAAGAGAAGAATCTTTCTCCTGAGTGCACAATATTTAGAGATGCATATTTTGAGTCAAAACCCCCCAGATTTTTCCTTAAACTAGTCTGGTTGAATAGAGAGTCCCAAATAGACCATTACACAGCAAGTCCCACCAGCAAAGCCAATCCAGCAGAAGCTGGTAAGCCAAAAGATGGGAATCTCTCAATTGAGAAAACAAAATAAGTATTACTCTATTTGGCAGCTGCTATGGACATTATTTCCGGTGGGACCTCCTTTGCTTGTTTTATTGGGGTACAGGAGGGAGTATTTATTGAGGTTTTTTAGTTAAAGTGTTTTTCCAGTTACAGTTAAGATATACAGCCATTAACATGCAATCTTTTTTCCCCCTACCCAAAGGTAAACTGTTTACTGAACATTGCCTAGATATTTTAACTGCATTCATTACAGCACCTCATGCATTTGTTAGGGGAGATGAAAATCTCTAGGAGAGCTGGAAGCCCTATTCCCTTGTTAGCAGGCAAGTACTTTCTCTACAGTTTTTGTAACACAGACTGGGTGAAGCTGTTTGTCTATGGATATTTTACTAAATCCTACCAACTATGGATCCAAACCCACCTGCAAAACAGCATGCATACTTCACCCTCATGCTGCCACTCTTTGGCTGATTGGTTTTAACAGTGTAGATGACTTGGGGAATGGTTTAATGGATTGTATGAATACATTTCTGGTACATACATTTCATTTATTGTATGTCAACTGAGAAGAATTACAGTTCCAAATATGCAGAGCTAAGACTATGATTAGCAAGTATCAAAAAGATACATCCTTCACTGCCTGTTTAACTCTACTGGGGTTGAAGCTATTTGCATCACAGAGAAATAGCACTAAAACAGTCTGAAAACTAATTTGAGTTAAAAGGGGCTCTGCTCAGAAGACTGTCCAGTTCTAGATCAAACAGAGGATTAGGAAATTTGCTTCGATATAAAAGCTATGGCAACATGACAATATTGAGTTACATAATGTAACTAATGTAGTACACTTACATAAAAGTCTGTAGAAGAAAATACAGAACACACTGGCATTTACTTTGCCTCTAATAGAAGGTTACAATTCTAAAACGTTGTTGGTAAATACATTAAAAACCACAATAATATCTCGACGTCCCCAAATCAGACGTTTGTGTTACAATAAATGATTTGCAATGCACACGGTAACAGGTTTCACAGAGGCCAAAACTGTAACTTGTCTAGAGCACCAACGTTAGAGAATTCGCCTTTGATTTTTGCCTTTTTTTTTCTTTTAAACAAGATTCACGCCTGATAATTTCTGTCATTAAATGGCTGTGTGCAAACACCACTTTTTTTTTACCTCATTCTCAGTTAAGGAAGCTGAAGGAGATGAACTCTTGCTAAAAGCAAGAGTTGAAGATTCTGCTGCTGAAGCCCGATTTCGCTTCTTCAGAGGTTTACATGCATCAGACAGATTTTTCGTTGCTGTAAAATAATTTTGGTTTACAAAGTGAAGTTTGGAACTTTAAAATGTTATCTCCCTGAAGCCATTTTAAATATTCCTTCAGATACAGGAAGGAATTATTTAGGTACATCTTCTGGGCACCTACATAGGACTGAGTGAACATGAAGCTTCTGAAGCCATGTATTTTGGCTTGATTTTAAAAATAAAGGTTTCCATTAATCAAATACATGCTAAGAAATGTTTTAACATTTTTTTATAGTCTCATTTCTATTAAAATCAAAGTATCTTGTGATTTAAGACCTCTTTAAAGCAGAGGTAACAGTTATATGAGAAGGCCTACGTGAGCTCATCACAATCTGAGTACCACTAACACTTTGTTAAGAGAAAATTTATATGCAGGAGCCAAGTACCACACATTAGCTATGGCACATCACCACTCCTACACCGTGTAGGACTTGCTGAAGCTCGCTTGTCTTTGGCACATCACTGTAACACCTGCAGAGACATGCTCTGATAGCAGTTACCTTCAACTTGAGCATCATTAACAAGTCTGACTTTGGTGTTTTGATCCAAGGTTCTACAGAATTCCCTCTCATGCTCCACACTGCCTCCCATCAAGCACCATTTTGAAGGACTAACACCCCAAAGTACCTGATGACACTGATGGCCACTGCACTTGTTTTACTGGGCCAGTGCAGTGGGCAAACAGGAGCAGCAGGGTGTGTTCCCTGCTCACCAAGATCTCGGGGCACCAGCTTTAATCTGGTGCCATCCCACGGGGAACTTGTGAACTGCTGCTCTCAGTCAGCAACACACAATTTCAGTCCAGGACCGAGCTGCAGGAGGGCAGTGAAGGAACAGGGCTCCCCCCCAGCTGTGGCACAGTGCCTGCAACTGCTCACTGAGTCAGCAGAATTTAGCTGGCTGCCTCAGACAACCTGGGCACTTTAAAATTATTTAATTGAAAAAGTTACATTAAAACTTATTCTGACCACATTACCTGACTGGTTCTTTTGTGAAGAGGAGGTTTCTGTGACCTTAGAAGAGTTTGTTTTTGCTGTTTTGTCATTGCTTGTCTCCCTCTGTCACAAAAAAAAATATGAAAAAATAAAAAAACTCCTAATTTATGAGTGGTTGGATACAACTGGCAATTAGTTCTGGATTTATGTTATTAAAAAGAAAGTGTCTTTACAAATATCTGAATGGTACTGTAGTTAAATTAGCCCCACTTAAGTGAATTTTAAAACTCATTTACAGCACAGGGTACAAACCCATAAACAAATGAGAAATATTAAAGAACACAGTACTTCAGCATCCCACTTATCCATCCCAAATTCAGCATATCAAAAGGGGGAGTGCTAAACACAAGACTTTTAAATTATCCTTACTGCTCTTTGTACAAACTGGTCAAATCAAAGCCTGTAATTACTAAAGGTAAATTGGAGAATTAGTATAGAAATTTGAGAGTAAACCCTGTGCAGAAATCTAAGTCTCAGAGAGGCTTGCTTCCAACTCCACAACTTATAGCAGTGCCATTTTTTAAATTACTATGGTTAAGATTGTTTCAGCATTTCCAAAATAAAACCACTATTTTCAAGGGAGAATGAACAGCACCTAAATTTGCTCCAGATTGAGAATTCATGATTAAAAGTTTAGCCAAAAACTGGGGAAGTTTTCATCAAATCTTTGTCAAAATTAAGATGTTGCTCCTTACATATGCCAATATTTTTTTTTCCATTTCTTATGTTACAAATTCATTCAAATTACTAAAACTGTAGCCTAGAATACTTAACCCTGACACATGCTCACCTGATTAATAAGCACAACTCTACTGAACAGAAAGCTTTACACACATTTCCAATGCTTTACATGCTTTTTTACAGTCTTCATCTGACAATCAGTTTTACCAAAGATGTGCAGGTGAACACCTCAAAGGCCAGGGAACTGATTTCCTTTGTAAAAATAAACACAAATGGCTACAGATGTGCCATGCTGTGCTTTTACTGAGCTCTAAGCTGCCCTGCCACCAGTGCCACCAGTATGGGTTTGCTAAGATTACTGTTACACTTCTGGGCAAAAATGAAAGAAAAGAGGGTGGTGCCAGACTCTTTTCCGTGGTGCCCAGGGTCAAGACAAGGGGTAATGGCCATAAACTAAAACACACAAAGCTCCACCTCAACATGAGGAAGATTTCTTTACTTTGGGGTGGCAGAGCATTGGAACAGTTGCCCACAGAGGTCGTGGAGTCTCCATCTCTGGAGACATTCCAAACCCACCTGGACACATTCCTGTGTAACCTGCTCTAGATGACCCTGTCTTGGCAGGGGGATTGGACTGGATGATTTCCAGAGGCCCCTTCCAATCCTAAGGATTCTGTGATTCTGTGAAAATGTACAGGATAGTTCATTCTTAAATTTAAAGCACACTTTACAGAACCCCCATTTTGTTAATGTGCATTTTATAAACATCACCAAAGCAACAATGAACAAATTAGTTTTTCAAAACTTCCATATGGGTACTTATGGCCTGGTTACTTAATGTGAAAACATTCTGATTTTGTAAATAAGAATTAAGGACAAAGGCAGAGTACAACCCACAACTCCTGTGCAAGAAGTAAAATGTCATGAAATTAAAGCTCCTCCTATTCAAAATGATTGTAACGAAAGCCTGCAATAAACTGGGAATAGCAGAAAGAAGGTGTATGGTTAGTGTTTGCTTTTTTGAATCATTTAATAGATATTTTCACTGTCATTCACTGAATGTTCTACTAAGCAGCAGCATATACAGCTGGAAGTGCCTTGGGATTGTGAAGGCAGGAGAAAGACTAAGAGAGAATCCCTAAAACAAAGTGTAAACCATACCTGACCTTTCTGTGGAGCACAAACCCGTAAATATTAGGTAGTTTCCAAACTACCTAATATTTACACACATCAAACCCCTTGTAAGCAGTTCTGATAAACTGACCAGAGAGAGAACAAAAATTTTAAAATACACATTATAAAGTCAGCACCATTGGTGCTATAAATATTATGGGAATCATTACCCTCATTTAGTTATTTATTTTCCTGCTGCTATATTCACATTGAGTCACAGCACCAAAGATACCAGAACCTCTCAAGCATGAACTACACTACAACCACCTTTCACCCTACTTCTGAGAATGTAGGCTAACTGTAGTGTGCAAATGCTGCTGGGACAGGAAAGTACCTTTAGAACAGTCAAATCAAGGACTTTATAGGAGGAATTAATTATAATAGGTAAACTTCATTATTCCATGCATCTAGTGTATTACAGTATATTCAAATCAATTAGACAAGTTTAAAAAGGTTTGAAAAACTGCTCCTAGAAAGTCACATGAATATGCAATGACTAACCCATTCCAGCAAGAAGTGCAAAAACCAGTTCTGGCCCTTCTTTCTGCAGAGGTAACAACATTAAGAATTATCTCTGTCCCTTGCTAATCAGCTCATTAAGCCTATCTGAAATTCTGTATTTTTTTATATTAAACTCTGAAACAAAAAGTTGTCTTAATATCTACAATATCAACAGAAGTAGCAAAACAACCAGCCCACCAAACAA